>NC_091639.1:36775330-37078360 GCF_027580195.1 Bos mutus | reverse complement strand
TCATGCTAACTTAACTGTAGCCAATAAAGTGTACAGTAGAATTATGTTTAAAAAACAAATATACCCATCTTAATTTGAAATAGTTTATTGCTTTAAAATGCCGACCTTTATCTGAGTCTTCAGCGGGTCATAGTAGTAACATCAAGGGTCACTGATCACAGATCACTGTAACAAATACAATAAAATAATAATAAAAGTTAGAAATATTGTGAGAATTACCCAAATGTGACTCAGAGATATGAAATGAGCAAATGCTGTTGGAAAAAAAATGGTGCCAATAGACTTGACTGACACAGGGTTTTCACAAACCTTCAATTTGTAAAAATTACAGTCTCTTTGAAGTGCAAAACACCAAAGCGCAGAGAAACAGATATGCCTGGGTCACATGTATTATAGTTCATTCATCTGTTTTCCTGTGGATGGGCCTGTTGGTTGTTTCCAATATTTTGCTGTCTCCTGTGGTTCCTCAGTTAATAATCTCATGCTTATGGTTTTCCCATGTTGTTAGAGATGTATTTTTCAGGGTAAATTGCTGTGGGTGGGATTGCTAGATCAAGGATTAATGAATATTTCCAGTTTCCCTTACAGAGGACACTGTTTTACAGTCTCACCAACATGACAGTGTCACACAGTCAACAGTATGACTCAGCCAGCAGAGTGTTGGTGAAACTTATTTTTCACCAATATGACTAGTGACAAATGGCTTCTCAGCATAGCTTTATTTCCTCTTATTTTAAGTGAAACTGAGCACATTTCCCCTATATTTAAGGGCTGTTTGGACTAAGAGGCCATCTTGGAGACCCTGTGAATACACGTGTGTAATGGTACCAGCAGAGATTAGGGATGATGACAGATGGAGGGGGTAGAATGAACCTGAGAACCAGCCCCACAAGGAGACCGATTTGGTGAATACAGAGCAGTGACCGAGAGTCTTCTGTGGTTTCCATCTGTATGTTGCTGCTGCCCGCTGGACAGAGAGGACATGGCGAGCTTTCTTCGTCATGTGGCAAGTCTCTCTTCTCAGCCCTCTCCAGAGGCTCATCTGCTGTTGCTGGCAGGTGCGCTCCAGATTCAGTGAGCTGTCTTTTCCCCAAATTGAGCACCAGGATCTTGCAACCTCTCATCACCCTGAGTGAGGTCACATACAAAGTGCTGTAGCTCTCCTCGATTGGAGGACTATTTCTGCCAGAAGCAACTAGCTGGTGTGTAAGACGTTTGATCCTCCTCTCTCTCCATTCTGAACTTCCCCCTTTAGTCTGTCCTAGGGTCTTCCAGAAACACATCTATTTCTGCTTTATTGACTATGCCAAAGCCTTTGACTATGTGGATCACAATAGACTGTGGAAAATTCTGAAAGAGATGGGAATACCAGACCACCTGACCTGCCTTTTGAGAAATCTGTATGAAGGTCAGGAAGCAACAGTTAGAACTGGACATGGAACAACAGACTGGTTCCAAATAGGAAAAGGAGTACATCAAGGCTGTATATTGTCACCCTGCTTATTTAATTTATATGCAGAGTACATCATGAGAAACGCTGGACTGGAAGAAACACAAGCTGGAATCAAGATTGCCTAGAGAAATCTCAATAACCTCAGATATGCAGATGACACCACCCTTATGGCAGAAAGTGAAGAGGAACTCAAAAGCCTCTTGATGAAAGTGAAAGTGGAGAGTGAAAAAGTTGGCTTAAAGCTCAACATTCAGAAAATGAAGATCATGGCATCCGGTCCCATCACTTCATGGGAAATAGATGGGGAAACTATGGAAACAGTGTCAGACTTTATTTTGGGGGGCTCCAAAATCAC
This sequence comes from Bos mutus, assembly GCF_027580195.1. NCBI lineage: Eukaryota > Metazoa > Chordata > Mammalia > Artiodactyla > Bovidae > Bos > Bos mutus. Next base: position 37,076,552 of record NC_091639.1, on the reverse strand, counting down.
TGCAGATGGTGACTGCAGCCATGAAATTAAAAGACGCTTACTCCTTGGAAGGAAAGTTATGAGCAACCTAGATAGCATATTCAAAAGCAGAGACATTACTTTGCCAACTAAGGTCTGTCTAGTCAAGGCTATGGTTTTTCCTGTGGTCATGTATGGATGTGAGAGTTGGACTGTGAAGAAGGCTGAGCACCGAAGAATTGATGCTTTTGAACTGTGGTGTTGGAGAAGACTCAAAGAGTCGGACACGACTGAGCGACTGAACTGAACTAAACTGAGGGTCTTCCCTAGGGTCCCCCTCTTTCCAGGGACCTTGGTACATTTCTGTCTCCTGCTCAGTTCAGAAGCTACACCTTTCTTTGGTCATTTTCTCAACCTCTGAGTGAGCTTTGTTCTAGAGTTGATGTTTCTTCCCTCTGGTCTCTGAAATGTGTGATGACTGTATTCCTGGCCTCCCCGTTCCTGGTAACTGAGCCCACCTTCTTGGAGGGCTGTGCTCCAATGCCTCACTGTTCCCCCACCAACCACCAGGAGGTGGTAAGCAATGACGGTCAAAAGGGTGTTAGTTGCTCAGTCGTGTCCGACTCTGCCATCCCATGGACTGTAGCCCGCCAGGCTCCTCTGTCCATGGGATTTCCCAGGCATTTCCCAGTATTTCTCCAGAAATACTGGAGTGGATAGCCATTTCCTTCTCCAGGGGGTTTCTTCCTGATCCAGGGATCGAACCTGGGTTTCCTGCATTGAAGGCAGATTATTTACCATCTGAGCCACCAGGGAAACCCATAAACTTCCCAGCTAAAAACCTACCCCTGGTCTCCTCCCAACTACACCCTTCTCACACCAAATAGAAGTGACTCTCCACGTTCTACGTGGGATGAAAGAGGTAAAGGATCCCCTGTTATTCCTGGTCCGGGAGCCGAGATGGTGGAGGAGTTGGGAACAGGATTGCATTGGGGTGGGGAGGTGGGGATTACAGAGTCCTGTTTGGGTGTGTTGAGTTGGGAAAGATGATGGGATGTATCTGAGGGGAAAGAGAGTGTATCATGTGGACTGGGGCCAGGTGAGAGGTTTGATCACATTTGTACAGAGACAACAATTGTAACTAGAGAGGTGGTGGCCTCTCCGAGGCATCACTGACTCGATGGACATGAGTTTGGATGAACTCCAGGAGTTGGTGATGGACAGAGAGACCTGGCATGCTGCAATTCATGGGGTCGCAGAGTCGGACATAACTGAGCGACTGAACTGAACTCTCTAAATGCACTAACTGAATCTGTGTGGATGTCACCAGCTAGAGGAATCCTTACTAGTTTTTCTGACTGTCCACCCTGTACAACACCACTCTTGCTTCCAGACAGGCCCAGTGGCTGTAATTGGGCCACTGTAGAGAACCTGTTGATGGGAATCTGTACTCTAAAGTTAGTATCCATAAATTTGAGAGAAGAAGGAAATTTGGGGGAGGGGGGACCATCTCCTTGATCCTGCTTGAGCATGCCCGATCCCTGAAATAGAGGGGGGAAATCCAGCTGAATAAATGCTTTAAAATAAATAAAATCTCTCCCAAGAGCTTAGATACCTTGGTGATAGGAACCATAAAAAATGCATAGTTTACCATTTACCTATTTTTTGGAATTCTACCCAAAGCAATTTATAGATTCAATGCAATCCCTATCAAGCTACCAACAGTATTCTTCACAGAGCTAGAACAAATAATTTCACAATTTGTATGGAAATACAAAAAACCTCGAATAGCCAAAGCGATCCTGAGAAAGAAAAATGGAACTGGAGGAATCAACCTACCTGACTTCAGGCTCTACTACAAAGCCACAGTTATCAAGACAGTATGGTACTGGCACAAAGACAGAAATATAGATCAATGGAACAAAATAGAAAGCCCAGAGATAAATCCACGCACATATGGACACCTTATCTTTGACAAAGGAGGCAAGAATATACAATGGATTAAAGACAATCTCTTTAACAAGTGGTGCTGGGAAATCTGGTCAACCACTTGTAAAAGAATGAAACTAGAACACTTTCTAACACCATACACAAAAATAAACTCAAAATGGATTAAAGATCTAAATGTAAGACCAGAAACTATAAAACTCCTAGAGGAGAACATAGGCAAAACACTCTCTGACATACATCACAGCAGGATCCTCTATGACCCACCTCCCAGAATATTGGAAATAAAAGCAAAAATAAACAAATGGGACCTAATTAACCTTAAAAGCTTCTGCACATCAAAGGAAACTATTAGCAAGGTGAAAAGACAGCCTTCAGAATGGGAGAAAATAATAGCAAATGAAGCAACTGACAAACAACTAATCTCAAAAATATACAAGCAACTCCTACAGCTCAATTCCAGAAAAATAAATGACCCAATCAAAAAATGGGCCAAAGAACTAAACAGACATTTCTCCAAAGAAGACATACAGATGGCTAACAAACACATGAAAAGATGCTCAACATCACTCATTATCAGAGAAATGCAAATCAAAACCACTATGAGGTACCATTTCACGCCAGTCAGAATGGCTGCGATCCAAAAGTCTACAAGCAATAAATGCTGGAGAGGGTGTGGAGAAAAGGGAACCCTCTTACACTGTTGGTGGGAATGCAAACTAGTACAGCCACTATGGAGAACAGTGTGGAGGTTCCTTTAAAAACTGGAAATAGAACTGCCTTATGATCCAGCAATCCCACTGCTGGGCATACACACTGAGGAAACCAGAAGGGAAAGAGACACGTGTACCCCAATGTTCATCGCAGCACTGTTTATAATAGCCAGGACATGGAAGCAACCTAGATGTCCATCAGCAGATGAATGGATAAGAAAGCTATGGTACATATACACAATGGAGTATTACTCAGCCATTAAAAAGAAAACATTTGAATCAGTTCTAATGAGGTGGATGAAACTGGAGCCTATTATACAGAGTGAAGTAAGCCAGAAGGAAAAACACCAATGCAGTATACTAACGCATATATATGGAATTTAGAAAGATGGTAACAATAACCCTGTGTATGAGACAGCAAAAGAGACAGTGATGTATAGAACAGTCTTATGGACTCTGTCGGAGAGGGAGAGGGTGGGAAGATTTGGGAGAATGGCTTTGAAACATGTAAAATATCATGTATGAAACGAGATGCCAGACCAGGTTCGATGCACGATACTGGATGCTTGGGGCTGGTGCACTGGGACAACCCAGAGGGATGGTATGGGGAGGGAGGAGGGAGGAGGGTTCAGGATGGGGAACACATGTATACCTGTGGCAGATTCATTTTGATATTTGGCAAAACTAATACAATTATGTAAAGTTTAAAAATAAAATTTAAAAAAATGCATAGTTTATTCCCATTTTATTATCTAGATTTATAAGATACCAAGTACTCTGCACATTCAGCTACCTCAATGTCAGAAACAATTATTTTCACTCTTGTAGTCATTAGCAGTTAGGCATATTTTTCTACCTTCTAAAATTTATCAAATATCTTATTACAACTTTTATGTTCATTTCCATTCAGGATAAATTCAATTGTATTCCCTTTAGTTTTGGCTGACTTTTGAGCTTCAGGTTTTTATTAAAAAATTTATGGCCATTGATATTTCATGTGTGAAGATATAGATAAATCTAGGCTGGATATGACAGTGCACTAATAGCTCATTAGATAGTTAATTGTGTATTTTATAGACCGTTCTGTTTTTTTATGTGCATTTTATTTTTCATGACCCCCGACTGTCCCACCCAACAGAAATGACCTAGACATATCCCCCAAATCACAAAGCTGCAAGTCCAATGTTTACTCCAAAGAGAGATTTTCTTCTAGAAGTGACTTGGGACCAAAGCTCATGGAGTATTATAGTTCCTGTTCTTCATCTCAGAGCTTTTATAGGGACTGTTTTCTTGAAAGCCCTTGGGCTTTGAGGCATATAGAGACATTCACAATTCTCCATTCTAACCAGCTAACTAGGCTTCTGCCTTTCCTATCTTTACAAACAGAAAACACTTTTTGGAAAAAAGAAATGTAAGCTGTACAGCCCCGGCATCCTGCGCCTAATAAAATGTGTGGTGGGGATGCGATCTGGAGAGTTTGTCCAGCTCCTGTGAAAATTAATCATCTTTTCAGGGGTTGGTCCTCCTCATCCATAGTGTGAAGACTATTTTCAGATCCCCTCATAAAAAAATGAAATCATCCAACATGAAAGTGATTTCTTAGGTGAAATCTAGCAACAACAACTCCATCAGTCCCTCCCTGGAGAGCTGGTGAACGTAACCAGTGCCAGCCAAGAGCAAGTGAGTCGTGTCTGCGCTGGTGTGCCCTGTTGGCACCCAGCCACTGGTGCAGAGTGTGTTTCCAGAAAAGATTCAAGCTGAAAGGGAGCTGAGAGAGCTCCTGAGAATCCCGGATATGGAGTCTTTCCCCTTTTTTATTTGTAGCTAGAACAGGTAGGGAGAATGAGCTCAGGTTTTCTTAGTATGCATGGAAATTTACTGTTGTCTTCTTCTCTGTAAACTTTAAAGGTCTCTGTTTAAATTTAATCATGTTTAAATTATATCTGATTCTCTTGTGTTTTGAGGAATGTGTATATATATATCCCTTTGTATGTGGGAAGGTGCCTGGAAAAAATGGACAGTAATGATAATATACTATACTTTTATCATAAGAAGGAACAAATAGTTAAATTTTCATTCCCTTTAAATATTGGAGAATTGTTCTCCTTTATATTTGAGATTTAATGCAATCCAAACTAGTTGGCCTCAATTCAATAAACAAATATTTATTGAGAACATATTCCCTAGCCAGCCTGGGGATACAAAGATCAGTAAGGCTCACTCCTTGCCCTTGGAGCTCATTGTCTATTAGGGAAGATAGATGAGTGGCAAATAGTTATGCAGTGTGATATGGTTAACTCTAAAATCAGGAGGTATTATTCATGCTGCTATGAGAGCAAAGGCAAAGGAGCAGTAAATTCCAATTGGGGGTTAAAGTAAGCTAGTGAGACAGTCCACCATTGGAGTCACACCTTAAAGGATCTACAGGAGTTCTCAGGTTAGAGAAGGGATGGGGAGGAGGTGACTACTGTATGCTGGGGGTGGGGGTGAGGTGAGGAGGCTGCAAGAAGGACAGAGAGCAAGTAAAGAGGAAGATGATGAGCTGGAAGGATGCATATGTATATGGAGTCATCAAGTTGTACATCTGCAATATGTACAATTAAAAATAAATAGAGACTTCCCTGGGGATCCAGTGGTTAAGAATCCACCTTGCAATGTGGGAGACATGGGTTTCGATCCCTGGTCAGGGAACTTAGATCCCACAAGCCACGAATCAACTAAGCCTGCATAACCGCAGTTACTGAGCCCGCGTGCTCTGGAGCCTGTGTGCCTCAACTAGAGAGTCCATTTGCTGCCAGGAAGATCCCGCATGCCACAGCTAAAATCCAACGCAGTCAAATACATAAACAAATATTTAAAATAAATAAACACTTGAGCTCAGTGAGAGAAAAGACATAGATTGGGGCACCTACATAAAGGGACAATCCAGAGACGGATATGATGTTTGTGGGGAACCGAGTCCTTTGTACCTAAAGCGTGGGAAGGAGGGGCTTTAAGAGAGGTGTCCCCTGACCTTGAGGCTGAAGCAAATGCAGAGATTGGCTTTTGAAGCTTTTGGGTGTCACTCAAAAGAGTTTAGGGCAGTTCTGAAGGCAGTGGGGATGAAGATGCTGGGATTTTCTAGATGGATCCTAGCAATGATTTAGACGTAGGACTTGGAAACCAAGAAGCACTGGGAAATATGACATCAGAAGAAGGCTATTTCTGAATTCATAGATTGAGCAGCCGGACAAAGACATTGAAGTTGTCAAAGGAGATGGGGCAAGAAACAGTTCAGGTGAAAGGAAAAGGAGAATAAAACAATGAGTTAGGTTTGGGGTTTGACTTTGGAAACAGAGAGCCCAGGAGTCAGTGGAAATGTGGGTACACGGAGTTCATGACAAAGTCAGAGATTTAATGTTGTATTAATATTTCATGATGCTCGGCAAAGTGACAGTTACACCTACATCTTGCCTAATACAGCCATTCAGCACATATTTTATCTTCACTGTATCTAAAGCTACAGTGAGATCTTGGAATACTCTGAATCGTGTAGAAATTCAGATTTCTGAAAAATGCATATAATAGCCTGTGGCTCCTTCACTTTTGCTAACTTCATGTTGTTGTCCCATCACCTTTTTTTCATAGGATTGGTTCCCCCTTCAGAGTTATTTTCATTTTTCTTATACTTTGCATGACTTTTTTGGCATATGTGAAATTTTTTTTAACTTTTTTTTTATATTGGAGTATAGTTGATTAACAATGTTGTAATAGTTTGGGGTGTACAGAAAAGTGATTCAGTTATACATGTACACGAATCTATTCTTTTTCAAATTCTTTTCCTGTTTAGGTTATTACATAACGTTGAGCGGAGTTCCCTGTGTTATACAGTAGGTCTTTGTCAATTATTCATTTTATTTTTTTTAATTTAAATTTATTTATTTTAATTGGAGGCTAATTACTTTACAATATTGTATTGGTTCTGCCACACATCAACATGAATCCGCCACGGGTGTACACGTGTTCCCCATCCTGAACCCCTCTCCCACCTCCCTCCCTGTACCCTCCCTCTGGGTCATTCCAGTGCACCAGCCCCAAGGATCCTATATCAAACCTGGACTGGTGATTCGTTTCTTATATGATATTATACATGATTCATTGCCATTCCCCCAAATCATCCCACCCTCTCCCTCTCCCACAGAGTCCAAAAGACTGTTCTATACATCTGTGTCTCTTTCGCTGTCTCGCATACAGGGTCATCGTTACCATCTTTATAAATTCCATATATATGCGTTAGTATACTGTATTGGTGTCTTTCTTTCTGGCTTACTTCACTCAGTATAATAGGCTCCAGTTTCATCCACCTCATTAGAACTGATTCAAATGGCTGAATAATACTCCATCGTGTATATGTACCACAGCTTTCTTATCCGTTCATCTGCTGATGGACATCTAGGTTGCTCCCATGTCCTGGCTATAATAAACAGTGCTGCAATGAACATTGGGTACACGTGTCTCTTTCAATTCTGGTTTCCTCAGTGTATGCCCAGCAGTGGGATTGCTGGGTTGTATGGCAGTTCTATTTCCAGGTTTTGAAGGAATCTCCACACTGTTCTCCATAGTGGCTGTACTAGTTTGCATTCCCACCAACAGTGTAAGAGGGTTCCCTTTTCTCCACACCCTCTCCAGCATTTATTGCTTGTAGACTTTTGGATCGCAGCCATTCTGACTAGCGTGAAATGGTACCTCATTGTGGTTTTGATTTGCATTTCTCTGATAATGAGTGATGTTGAGCATCTTTTCATGTGTTTGTTAGCCATCTGTATGTCTTCTTTGGAGAAATGTCTGTTTAGTTCTTTGGCCCATTTTTTGATTGGGTCGTTTATTTTTCTGGAATTGAGCTGCAGAAGTTGCTTGTATATTTTTGAGATTAGTTGTTTGTCAGTTGCTTCATTTGCTATTATTTCCTCCCATTCTGAAGGCTGCCTTTTCACCTTGCTTATAGTTTCCTTTGTTGTGAAGAAGTTTTTAATTTTAATTAGGTCCCATGTGTTTATTTTTGCTTTTATTTCCAATATTCGATTATTCATTTTAAATACAGCAGTGTGCACATCTCAAACCCGAATTCCCAAACTATCCCTTCTCCCCACTCTTCCCCGCAGTACAATTTTTAAGCCTGGGATAACACCATTCTTCAAAGTTTAGGAATGGGTTGCAAGTGTCTTTGGTGCCATTCTACCAGAATATTTTGCTCTCTATTCATATGTTCAGCTATGTGCATGCTTGACATGTTCATCTTCCAACTTTTAAAATAAATGTCTTTCGGGATATTCTAAAACCCCAACATCTAAATAGAGGTTATTCAACAAAAATTAATTTAGAGATTAAAATTTTATGTAAAATTACACAAAATCCATTTTCATTTGTTAAAAATCACCTCCTACCTTGTTGAGCCTTCTTGTGTGGTTCATATGCTTAAAGGTCATGTGGAGTTAATACCCTAACTCTGGTTGGATTACAAACATTGCTGGTCTGACACAGGACCCTCGTCATCACTGTATCTGACTCAAAATCCAGCTGTAAAGCCTGGGTCCAGATGCAGCTACCTCAAGCCACGACTTTCGGAAAGGATGCCGTTGCTTGGACACGCAGATTTGCGTCCCGATGCCAGTCAATCAATGAAAATGCTGAAGACAGAAGCGTCTCCTCCATTCTTCAGCTGGTTTCCTAAATGAATTAAAGGCTAGCTGAATAGAATTCCCTCTGTTCACAAGATACAATTTTTCATAAGCAGAGAATCCTGGATAATTTTAGCCGTAGCTCCTTAAGATTCTGCCTGTTGGTAGGGTGTTTCACGAAACGTTGTTTAATTCACACCTAGAGATGAAGAAAGAAAAGTAAGACTCTCATTCCATATGCTGTAAGAAAAGGCAGAAGAGGGCCTTTTTGTGAAGCATAAACGTTACTAGGGATTTGTAAGACATGTTTTAAGGAACCTAAAGCATTTCTTGCTGATTCATCTCTGTTGAGTTCTTAACCCTTGTGGTGGGCTTTGTATCTAAGGGCTTATATTTTTTTTCTATTTTTCACAATGAAAATGGTTTTAATACTCTTTATTTTAAAAAAGTATTACTTACTTTTTCATTGAGAAAAATTAGCAATTCAGAAAATAGAAAGCCCAAAAGTAATAATCACAGAAAAAAAACTCATCATACCAAAGTTTTTCTATTACTATACACTTGATATTATCAAGAAAAAATTAGATCATACCATATGGTTTTGTACTATGCTATTTCATTTCATGGGCCTTCCTGGTTGCTCAGATGGTAAAGAATCTGCCTGCAATGCAGGAGATCTGGGAAGATCCCCTGAAGAAGGGAATGGCTACCCACTCTGGTATCCTTGCCTGGAGAATTCCATGGACAGAGGAACCTACCAGTTTCCTCTGTCCAAGGGGTTGCAAAGAGTAGCATAGCTGAGTGAATAACACTTTTCACTGAATAATATCAATTCAATAACTCTACCTTATCAATTAATATAGAACTACATCACCATTTTTACTAGATGTATAGATTTTTATAGAGCTTGTTTAAGATTTATTGTTACAAATACTGTCATAAACAGTCTTGTACATACATCGTTTTATATTTGTCTGATTAGTTTTAAACCAATTTATTAAATGTTGAATAAATACAGGAGCATTTATAAAATACAAAGAATAAATATAAAACATTGCCTTTTTTATATTGTTTCTATGCTTTGTTTCTTTTCTCCTTCCTCCTTTTTGATCTTTTGCTGAATATGGATTTTTCTCTTTGTGTTTTCCCCCTTGGCTAGTTTGGAAGTTATGTACTGTGCTTCTGTTCTTTTTCTGATTACCCTAGAAATTTTAACATTAATTTTTAATTAAACGAACTTCTTTACCCTCTTCTCAATTAAATTTTTAGGCAACTTTAACTACATTACTCCTCTCCTGGCATTTCAGCATTTTAATTTTATCTTCTTTCTTTTCTAATACCACAATGAAACATATAATTGTTGTTTTATACCATAATGTTTACCCAGGCATGGACTTATTCTTTTCTACATCTCAAATCTTCCGTCAGAATAATTATCTTCCTTTCTGAAATATACACTTCATAATTTCTTTCACTGAGAGTCTGTTGATTGTAAACTTTTTTTTCCCTGCAAATGTCTTATTTTGCCCTTCTTTTTTGAGAAATAGCTTTATTGAGTTACAGTTTGTCTGTCATAAATTCATTCCTGTTAAGTGGACAGTTCTCTAATTTCAGAATATTTCCATTACCCCCAAAGAATTCATGAGCCCATTTGTAATCAACTCACACTCCCACCCCCAGCCTCAGAGCACCACTTACCTACTTTCTGTTTCTATAGACTGGCCTTTTCTGGACATTTCCTATATGTTGAAATCATATTCTGTGTGTCTTTTGTGTATGGATTCTTTCATTTAGCATAATGTTTTTAAAGTTCATCCACATTTTAGCGTGTGTCAGTGCTTCGTTGCTTTTGATTGTCAAATGATATTGCAATATATATATGAAAATAATGGGCCTCCCAGGTGGCCCTAGCGGTAAAGAACCTTCGGCCAGTACAGGAGACATAGGAGACGCAGATTTCATCCCTGGGTCGGGAAGATCCCCTGGAGAAGGGCATGGCAACCCACTCCAGTTTTCTTGCCTAGAGAATTCCATGCACAGATAAGCCTGGCAGGCTACAGTCCAGAAGGTCGCAAAGAGTCAGACACGACTGAAGCGACGTAGCACTCACATATGAATACATCACGTTTTGTTTGTCCATTCAACAGTTAATGGGCATGTGGGTAGTTTCCGCTTTTTGACGATTATGAATAATGCTGGTGGAACATTCACAGGCAAGTCTTTGTGTGGACAAGTCTTTTCATTTCTCTTGAACAGACAACTAGAAATGTAATTATTGGGTCAGATAGTTAATCTATCCTTAACATTTTAGGAAACTGCTAACTTATTTTCCAAAGAACCTGCACCAATTTACAATACCCTCCAGTGATGTATGAAGGCTTAAGTTTCTCCACATTGTTTTCAGCATTTGTTATTATCTTTTTTTTTTTTTATTATGACCATTCTTATAAATGTGAAGTGGTATCTCATTGTGGTTTTCATTTGTATTTCCCTAGCAAATAATGAGGTTGAGCATCTTTTTATGTGTAACTGGCTGTCAGTACAACTACCCCGTTTGCGAAAATTTCTGTTCAAATCTTTAGCCTTGCCCTCATTCATGAAAGATAATTTTGTTTGGGGTACAATTCTGTATTTACAGTTAATCCTAGCACACACAGTTTACTGTTCTTTCCTTCTGGCTTTCACTGGTGCTATTGAGGAATCAGTTGCCAGTGTAATTGTCATTTCCTTCTATATAATTTCTTTTTCTTTCTGATTGCTTTTAAGATATTGTCTTTGTTTTTGATGTTCAACAATTCAATAGTGATATGTCTCAGTTCAGTTTAGTCGCTCAGCCGTGTCTGACTCTTTGCGACCCTGTGGACTGCAGCACGCCAGGCTTCCCTGTCCATCACCAACTCCCAAAGTTTGCTCAAACTCATGTCCATCGAGTTGGTGATGCCATCCAGCCATCTGTTCTCTGCTATCCCCTTCTCTACCTGCTTTCAATCTTTTCCACTGTCAGGGTCTTTTCTAGTGAGTCAGTTTTTCACATCAGTTGGCCAAAGTATTGGAGCTTCAGCTTTAGCATCTGTCTTTCCAGTGAATATTCAGGACTGATCTCCTCTAGGATTGACTGGTTTGATCTCCTTGCAGTCCAAAGGACTCTCAAGAATCTTCTCCAACACTACAGTTCAAAAAGATCAACTCTTTGGTGCTCAGCTTTCTTTATGGTCCAAGTCTCACATTCATATATGACTACTGGAAAAAAACATAGCTTTGACAAGATGGACCTTTCTCGACAAAGTGATACCTCTGCTTTTTAATATACAGAGACATATTAAAGAGAGACACATGACCAATGTCTAGATTGGTCATGGCTTTTCTTCCAAGGAGCAAGCATATTTTAATTTCATGGCTGCAGTCACCATTTGCAGTGATTTTAGATCCCAAGAAAATAAAGGCTGTCACTGCTTCCATTGTTTCCCCACCTATTTGCCATGTAGTGATGGGACCGGATGCCGTGATCTTCGTTTTTTGAATGTTGAGTTTTAAACCAGCTTCTTCACTCTCCTCTTTCACTTTCATCAAGAGGCTCTTTAGTTCCTCTTCACTTTCTGCTGTTAGGGTGCTGTCATCTGCGTATCTGAGGTTATTGATATTTCTCCCTGCAATCTTTATTCCAGCTTGTGCTTCATCCAGCCTGGTATTTTGCATGATGTACTCTTCCTATAAGTTAAATAAGCAGGGTGACAATATACAGCCTTGACATACCCCTTTCCCAATTTGGAATCAATCCATTGTTCCATGTCCAGTTCTAAATATTGCTTCTTGAACTCCATACTGATTTCTCAGGAGGCAGGTAGGGTGGCCTGATATTCCCATCTCTTGAAGAACTTTGCATAGTTTGTTGTGATCCACACAGTCAAAAGCTTTGACATAGTCAATAAAGCAAAAGTAGATGTTTTTCTGGAATTCCCTTGCTTTCTATAATCCAATGGATGTTGGCAATTTGACCTCTGCCTTTTCTAAATCCAACTTGAACATCTGGAAGTTCTCAGTTCCTGTACTGTTGAAGCCTAGCTTGGAGAATTTTGAACATTACTTTGCTAGCGTGTGAGATGAGTGCAGTTGTGCAATAGTTTGAACATTCTTTGGCATTGCCTTTCTTTGGATTCGAATAAAAACTGACCTTTTCCAGTCCTGTGGCCACTGCTGAGTTTTTCAAATTTCCTGGCATATTGAGTGCAGCAATATAACAGCATCATCTTTTAGGATTTGAAATAGCTCAACTGGAATTCTATCACCTCCACTAGCTTTGTTCATAGTGATACTTCCTAAGGCCCACTTGACTTCACATTTCAGGATGTCTGGCTCTAGGTGAGTGACCACACTATCGTGGTTATCTGGATCATTAAGATCTTTTTTATATAGTTCTTCTGTGTATTCTTGACATCTCTTCTTAATATCTTCTGCTTCTGTTAGGTCCATACCGTTTCTGTCCTTTATTGTTCCCATCTTTGCATAAAATGTTCTCTTGTTATCTCTAATTTTATTGAAGAGATTGCTAGTCTCTCCCATTCTATTGTTTTCCTCTATTTCTTTGCATTGATCACTGAGGAAGGCTTTCTTATCTCTCATTACTATTCTTTGAAACTCTTCATTCAGGTGGATATATCTTTCCTTTTCTCCTTTGCCTTTGGTTCTCTTCTTTCCTCAGCTATTTGTAAGGCCTCCTCAGACAACTATTTTGCCTTGCTGCATTTCTTTTTCTTGGGGATGATTTTGATCACTGCCTCCTGTACAATGTCATGAACTTCTGTTCATAGTTCTTCAGGCACTCTGTCTATCAGATCTGATCTCTTGAATCTATTCGTCACTTCCACTGTATAATCATAAGGGATTTGATTTAGGTCATACCTTAATGGTCAAGTGGTTTTCCCTATGTTCTTCAATTTAAGTCTGAATTTGGCAGTAAGGAATTCATGATGTGAGCCACAGTCAGCTCCCGGTCTTGTTTTTGCTGACTGTATAGAGCTTCTCTATCTTTGGCTGCAAAGAATATAATCAATCTGATTTCGCTGTTGACCATCTGGTGATGTCCATGTGTAGAGTTGTCTCTTGTGTTGTTGGAGGAGGGTGTTTTCTATGACCAGTACATTCTCTTGGCAAAACTCTATTAGCCTTTGCCCTGCTTCATTCCATAATCCAAGGCCAAACTTGCCTGTTACTCCAGTTATCTCTTGACCTCCTACTTTTGCATTCTAGTCCTCTATGATGAAAAGGACATCTTTTTTGGGTGTTAATTCTAGAAGGTCTTGTAGGTCTTCATAAAACCATTCAACTTCAGCTTCTTCCGCATTAGTGATTGGGGCATAGACTTGGATTACTGTGATACTGAATGGTTTGCTTTGGAAACAAACAGAGATCATTCTGTTGTTTTTGAGATTGCACCCAAGTACTGCATTTCAGACTCTTTTGTTGACTATGAGGGCTACTCCATTTCTTCTAAGGGATTCTTACCCACAGTAGTAGATATAATGGTCATCTGAATTAAATTTGCCCATTCCAGTCCATTTTAGTTCACTGATTCCTAAAATGTCGATGTTCACTCTTGCTATCTCCTGTTTGACCACTTCTAATTTACTTTGATTCATGGACCTAACATTCCAGATTCCTATGCAATATTGTGCTTTACAGCATTGGGCTTTACTTTCATCACCAGTCACATCCACAACTGGGCGTGTTTTTTGCTTTGGCTCTGTCTCTTCATTCTTTCTGGAGTTATTTCTCCACTCTTCTCAAGTAGCATATTGGGCTCCTACTGACCTGCGGAGTTCATTTTTCAGTGTCATCTTTTTGCCTTTTTATACCATTCATGCAGTTCTCAAGGCATTCCCTTCTTCAGTGGACCATGTTTTGTCAGAACTCTCCAGCATAACCCGTCTGTCTTGGGTGGCATTGTTCATAGTTTCATTAAGTTAGATAAGGCTGTGATCCATGTGATCAAACTGGCCAGTTTTCTGTGACTGTAGTTTTCCTCTGTCTGCCTTCTGACTGATAAGAATAAGAGGCTTGTGGAATCTTCCTGATGGGAAGGACTGGCTCTGGGAGAATCTGGGTCTTATTCTGATGGGCGGGGCTATGCTCAGTAAACCTTTAATCTAATTTTGTGTTGATGGGTGGGGCTGTGTTCCCTCCCTGTTGTTTGGCCTGAGGCCAAACCATGGTAGGGGTAATGGCAGTAATGGTGACCTCCTTCAAAAGGACTTATGCCAGCACTGTGCCCCTGACCCTGCAACAGGTCATGGTCAATCCACGCCTACACCAGAGACTCCTGGACACTCATAGACGGGTCTGGCTCAGCCTCTTGGGGGGGGTCACTACTCCTTTCTCCTGGGTCCTGGTGAGCACAAGGCTTTGTTTGTGCCCTCCAAGACTTTGTCTCCCCAGTCCTGTGGAAGTTCTGTAATCAAATCCCACTGGCCTCCAAAGTCAAATTCCCTGGGGTTTCTCAGTCCCTTTGCTGGATCCCCAGTTTGGGAACTCTGTTGTGGGTCCTAGAACTTTAGTAACAGTGCAAAAACTTCTTTGGTATAATTGTTCTCCAGTTTTGGGGTCATCTCCTCAGTGGCTCCATGGTGGGGCTAATGGCGACCTCCTCCAAGAGGACTTACACTGCCGGCCGTGGCTCCCAGGTCTGCTGCAGTGAGAGGCCCCGTCCCCGCGGCAGGCCACTGCTGACTGTGACTCCACAGGAGACACTCAGACACTCAAAGGCAGGGCTGGCTCGGTCTCTGTGGGGTCTCTGGGTCCCGGTGCACACAAAGTTTTATTTGAGCCCTCCGAGAGTCTCTGGCGGGTGTGGGGTTTGATTCTAAATGTGATTTTACCCCTCCTACCATCTTGTCAGGGCTTCTCCTTTGCCCTTGGACATTGGGTATTTTTTTTGGTGGGATCCACCATTCTGCTATCAGTGGTTGTTCAGCAGTGAGTTGAAATTTTGGAGTTCTCTCAGGAGAAGATGAGAGCACATCCTTCTACTCCACTATCTTTGTGCTATGTTGATATGTCTACACATGGGTTTCTATTTACTTATTTGTTTTTCCTATTTAGGATGCATTGAGTTTCCTGAACTTGAGGATTCAAATCTTTCATCAATTCTCAGTCATTATTTCTTCAGTTATTATCTCTTTCTAATTCTCCTTCTTCTATCTTTCTCAAACTTTTGTAGAAGTATGTTAGAATGTACTACTTTGGCCTATATGCCTCTTAACTTTATATTTCCCATTTATTTTCCCCTCTGCAGATTCCAGATAATGTCTTGAGACCTGTTTTGCTGTTTTCTAATTATTTATTTGGCTACATCTAATCTTCTGTTTAAGCCATTATTAACTGTTACTGGGTAGACACTTCCCCCAAAGATGTCCACATCCTAATCCTTAAAAGCTGTAAATATGTTACCTAATGTGACAAGTACGACTTTACAGATGCTATTAAGGTTAAGGACCTTGAGATGGGGATGTTAGCCTAAATTATCCAGGTGGGCCCAATTTAATCACATAAGCTTTTTTGGCAGAAGAGTGAGTCAGAGAGATGAAATTGTTCAAGGGAGAAAGATTCAAAGAGAATGACTCAACTGGCCATTTCTGACTTTTAAGGTGTAGGAAGGAGGTCATGAACCAAGAAATACAGATGGACCCTAGAAGCTAGGAAGAGTCCTTATAGCTGATATGGAATTAGGGGCAATGGTTCTACAACTGCAAAAAAGTGAATTCTGTAAAAAACTCAAATGAGCAAGGAAATGGATCTTTCCCCCTAGCCAACAGAAAGGAACCCAGTCTGCTCACCTTAATTTTAGCCCAGTGAGACCTGTATCAGACTTATTAACTATAGAACTGTGAAATAATACATTTGTATTGTTTTTAGGTCACTTATTTTATGATAATTTGTTACAGGAGCAATAGAATAAACTAATGCAAGCTTTAATTTTCAAGTTCTATTTGGCTCTTTTTCGAAATACTGTTTATACTTGTTTCCTATATTATATTTTCAATCATGTTTTTTGTTTTTCAATACAATGAAAACATTTTATAATTGCATCTGAAAATTCACTATCTGAGATTTTTGCAGGTGTAGTTCTACTTCCTTTTGTTTAGTTGGCTCTTGGCTCATGTTTACTGGAAATTAACTGTTGGATTTTTTGAGACTTGGTTCGAAGGCATATTGTTCCAGAAAAGATTTCTGTTTGCATCTACCAGGTACCACCCGAGGTTTCCTGGGGCCATCTTAAAATAAATTTTTGGCTTGAGGTTTTTCAAATCACACAAGTAGTATGAATGAATGTTAATTACTGTCACAAATTAAGAATTCTTAGGAAAGATTTTTTTCCCTCTAAGCTAGACCAGTTTACCTACCATCCCCTTCTGATAGGCAGGTTATTTCTAGTTAACCCTAACACTGAGTGATTAGCCCTGTGAAGTCCCAAATGTACATAGAAGTTTCCTATTAGGCTTTCTTCCTTGGGCATAGGGCTTACCTCCTTTCTCATTGCACCATCCCAACGGACACTTGAGAACACCAGGGTTTGGTTGATGCCCCCAGGGTAAAATTTGGCTTATCTTTCTTGATTCCAGCTTTCATTCTATATTTCATTTGATCCTGAGCATTTCTTAGTTTCTTGCCAGTTCAGTAATGTTTTTCATGTCTTATCCAGCATTTTTAGCTATTTTCGTTGGAGTTGTTCAGGGTGAGAGTCGCACTATACTGTCAGAAATTAAAATGTCTGGTTCTCTCTTGAGGATGAATTCTTATATGTAGACTTGATGGGTTAAAAGATATGCACATTAAAAATTTTTGTACATATAGCCATATTACAAGGTTTATTTAAGGAAATATAACAGAAAAACAAATCACTAATCTTAACCATTTGTTGGATTCCTTTTAAATTTGCCTCTAACCTCTTTTGTAAGGAAATGTAAATGTGGTTTGCATCTGGACAAGAGACAAAATTTACAAGCAAAACAAAACGGTAACTCAAAACAGTTTAATTGTGGGACGTTTATAGATGGTAAATTAGGAGTTCAAGAAAGACAGAAAAATTTAAATCTGGTCCTGCCACACCTCTGCCGAGGAAGTCTTCTGTGGTTGCCTGTTGCCTGTAGGATAATGTCAAATTCTTCAAACAGCCCACATGACCATGCATGGTCTGGTCCTTGCCTTATATCCATCCTTACCTCTCCTTCTAGCTCCAGCCTCACTGGACTTGTCTCTGTTACTCAAATGCAGGGAAGTCCTTCTCACCTCCAGGCCTTACCTCTTATCTGAATGTCCTCTCTTGCCTCCCACTTCCACCCTATTTTGTCTGGCTGATCTGTTTATTCTTCAGGTCTCAACTTACATATGACCTTTTTTAAAATAAGGCAGTTTTACATTAAAAAAAATATATATATATATATTTGTTTACTTTTGGCTGTGTTGGGTCTTAGAGCCTTCACTGAAGCAGGCTCTTCCTTATAGTACAAGGATGTCTCTCTAGTTGTGTTGTGCAGGCTCCAGAGTGCATGGGCTCAGTAGTTGTGACCCTCATGGACTTAGCTGCCCCGCAGTATGTGGGATCTTAGTTCCCTGACTGGGCATCAAACCCGTGTCCCCTGCATTGCAAGGTGGATTCTTAACCACTGAACCGTCAGGGAATTCCCTATATGACATTTTAAGAGAAAACTTCCCTGATCTTTTGCTGTAAATTGCTGTACACACATACACACACACACCATATCTGTGTGTTTAGACTGCTGGTCGACTCAGCAACCTTGGGACAAAAACTAAGTTTGTGCACCTCAGAGCATCTGGTCAGTCTCCCCAAAAGGAGCTAGAGAGTGAGAATGAGAGAGAGAGAAGCTATATGATCTTAAACCATCCTGTTCTTTTTCTGCACAGCACTTATTACGATAATATTGACTGATGTCCCCCTTCTCTCCTAGAGAAAAAGAACTGTTCACCACCGTCTCCTAATACCTAACTCAATGCCGGGTACACAGTAAATCTTTATTGAATATATGAATTTTAAGGATAAGTAGCTGCATATAGACAAGTGCTGCCTATACATCACTTTGGGAATCATAAAACAAGTGGAAAAGTGAGAAGACAAAACAGAAAAGACCCAAGAAATTTAATAATTTATAATTCAGAGAAGAATTATGACCAGTGCTCTTCATGCTAAAAGATTGCCGTTTAATGGAGGATGCTTAGGACCAGTCCATAAACAGGGGAGAGTAAAAGGAGGTGGGCTCCTTGTTCAGCTTGAAGGGGTTTAGGTTAGTACAAGCAAGGCTGGCTAGCACTGCTTTGGCTTGTTAAAGGCATTCATGGAATCTTTTTCCCTGAAGATGAAGAACTTTCATTTCTGTGATGTTCTTGATGTCCTAATAGGAGGAAGTAGAGCGGATCTCAAGTTTTTTCATTCCCATAGATCGATGGTAAAAGTTTCCTTTTTTTTTCTTCTTTTTTTTTTTTGGCTGAATTTGATTCATCGTTTCATTTTAGCGTTGATAATTATCTCTGAAGGTGCATTTTCCTGCTGCATTCTGAACAGTTCAGTTCTTTTTGTCAGTTACCAGAGTAACACCGCTTCTGCTGTGCTTGAAACAATTACCAACATTCAGCCCAAAGAGAGTGGAGGCGGCGTGGGAGAGACCCGGGAAGCCATTGTTTACAGGTTATCTGAAGACATGCTGAGCAAGCTGCCTCCTGATTACGTTCCCCATGAGGTGAGCTCTCCTTTCCCCAGGCACGCAGGGCTGTCATTGGGTTCCACAAGGCTAAGCACAGTCCTCCGACAGTACATTTCAGTCGCTTCCTCTCCCTGCTCAATCCTTTTTCACTTTGTGGTTTTCTCTTGCTTACTCTTGCTCAAGCCTCTTGCAAAATTACAATCTGTACTCTTCTATTTCATTTTCCTTCTCAATTTTCTCTTCTGTACCCTTTGCCCATCTTTGGGTTCCTCTGTCTTTGGGTTTTTTAACCCTCTGGGTTGAGATTCTCCCTGTCTGTCTTACTCAAGCCTGCTTTGTCCCATGATTTAAATTGAGCCCTTGCTTCTCTCTCTTGCCCTCCATATGTTTCATTCTCCCTGTCCTTTCAGCCAGGTAACAGGAAAGCAAGCCATTTACATGAACTCACTCTCCAGTTTGGATGGCAATAATTTTCTACTTCTCGAACCTCGCAGATGTTTGCTTGTTAATAAACATTGGTTTTTCTCAAAAAAAATTTTTTTAATCTCAA
Source organism: Bos mutus (assembly GCF_027580195.1). Lineage (NCBI taxonomy): Eukaryota > Metazoa > Chordata > Mammalia > Artiodactyla > Bovidae > Bos > Bos mutus. The sequence goes on along the minus strand of NC_091639.1, from coordinate 37,057,015 downwards.
GACCACTTTACTTTACTTGGACCCCAAACAGCTCTTACTTTTATGGATTATGTGTATGAGTGCTCAGTCATGTCCAATTCTTTGTGACCCCAAGGACTGTGGCCCTCCAGGTTCCTCTGTTCATAGGATTCTCTGGGAAAGAATACTGGAATGGGTTGCCATTTCCTTCTCCAGGGGATCTTCCTGACCCAGGGATCAAACCCGTGTCTCCTGCATTGCAGGAAGATTCTTTACTGCTTGAGCCATCAGGGAAGTCCATATGTGGTTCATAATGACTGATATTTAATATATTATAAATGTAAACTAAAATGAAAAAAATATTAATTTATTGTGAAATAACGTTAATAAACCCATCACATGGTAGCGTAACATTTATATTTTAAAAATAAATGTACTTTCCAAAACAAAACCATTCAAAGAGAAAGTGAGGGTTTTGTACATCTCTTTAATGTCTGGTTTACTAGAAGACAGCTGGACCCTTGTATCTGCTGGTACATCCTGTCTGCTGTGACAGCACAGGTCAGGTCATGCAGCCTTTAGACACTCCTCAGTGAAGGAAGGCGAGTAAAAGGTCAAATGATGTGTTAGAATCACTACGAAAAAAAATTAACTTCATGGACCTCCTAAAAGGAGCTCAGGAGCCTTAGGGGTCCCAGACCACACTTTGAGAACTGCTGATCTTAATAAATCTTTAACTGTGGTAAAATTTCTGGGCAGTCTGGAAGTCCTGTAAGACATCCTCCTTCTTCAAGCAAGAAGATAGTCAGGCCATCCAGGGCCTCCTCTTTCCTGTTCTCAGCTCCACCCCTCACTACTGATGGCGAGCTTCACATGAATCCAAGACTGGACTGAGGCAATTTTAGCTTTTCAACCAAAAAGTGAGAGGCTGATGCCCTCATGGAGGTATTTCTCTGGTCCGGTGTCTCCCCTGTCCGGCATCCCTGAGTCTGGGAGATGTGGCTGCCTGGGCTACCGCTCTCCCTCCTGCATTCAGTGCCCCCAGCAATAAAAAAACATTTTCTTGTTTCTTAAAACAATTTTTGCTTCTGATGTGTAGATGGGTACCAAGAATTTGGCTAAGATACTGAAATCAGTGACTTCACATAGAGATGTTTATAGTCAGGGGAGAAAAATGTTTTTAAGTGGATAAGTATTATAAGTCCATACTTTGTGTGGTCCATTGCAAACGATCAGAAGACAGATGAGGCATAACACCTGTCTTCAAAGATTTTAATTTTTTTTTTTTTTAAATATAAATTTATTTATTTTAATTGGAGGCTAATTACTTTACAATATTGTTTTGGTTTTGCCATACATTGACATGAATCCACCACGAGTGTACATGTGTTCCCCATCCTGAACCCCCCTCCCACCTCCCTCTGGCATGTGAAAGTAAGATAAAATGCACTCTCTGTGACTAGACTGCAGGTTTGTATTACCAGAGGAGAGTTTCAAGACCTTGGGATAATTTGAGCTGCTTGGGGTTAGTCAGGACTACTTCACCAAGATCTCTGTTCTGTCATCACCCCCAGCAGAATCTGAGTGGGAGGGGTGTCCCTAAATGTATTATTAGATAGGAGGGAGTTGGTACTAAGAGACATCTAAAGCAGCCTCCTCTTCCAGGATTACTTACTTTTTAGTGTCCTTTTATAGAAGAGATGTGTTCTTAAAAATGTGGCTGTAAGGTACATTTAGTTAATTGAAACATAATTACAGTATTGACTTAAAAACATACTACTGTAGAAAAGACTAACTGGTTTCAGAAACATAAAAATTCTATGTAAGAATACAGCAAATATTTTACTTATTAATAAAAAGGCAATTTTAAGCTGAAGCAATAATGATACGGAAAGTAAAATCAGTTCTGATTTTAGATTTTCTAGAATCTAAGTTTTAAGACACATTAAGCACGTGTCTGTAAGTGTCGCGCAAGGTGATTTGTTGGGGCTGTTAGCATATCAAAGCTACTGGGACTATTGATTTCATGCGGAAGCCAACACCTGGGCCTGATTTCTCACTTGTGTTGGTTGCAAAAGTGTTTCCATAATTTCCTTTTTCCTTAAAATGTTAATTTCCACGACGCAGTCATGATCTAAGCAGGATGATATATGGGCTATTTAGCCGCTGGAGGCTGAAGGGCTCAAGATGAGAACAGAGCAATGGAGCCTGCAAAGCTGTAAGTTCTGGAACCAGGAATTTAGGTGACTACCTGAAGGTTGGTATGTCAGACTGGGTTAAAGACCTCCACTGGCATGTTTAGGGGGCTTCCCAGATGGCTCAGTGGTAAAGAATCTGCCTGCCAATGCAGTAGACGCAGGATACTCGGGTTTGATCCCTGGATCGGGAAGATCCCCTGGAGGAGAAAATGGCAACCCACTACAGTTTTCTTGCCTGGAAAGTCCCATGGACAGAGGATCCCGGTGGGCTACAGTCCATGGAGTCACAGAGAGTTGGACACAATGGAGCAACTGAGCATGCACGCTGGCATATGTGACTAGGATTTCGAGATCACTTGCTCAACCTGTGCAGGTTGTCCCATCCAGGTGTTCTGTTTCACATCACTGTTCCCATCTTGTCCCTCACACACTAGAAGTGGCCCATCTGCAGTTAATCAGAGAAGGCCATTGCTGAGTAGGAAACATGGGCCCCATGCCAGAAAACCTGTTCTGTGACAGGAGGAGAGAGGGCGGTCCAGATGAGCCTAGAGCCCATCTGTCTCTAGTCTCCCATGACTCAAGAGAAGGCAGCGGGCATTCAAGAATGCTGCAGTTCCCCTGGCTTTCTGGTGACTCTGTGGACTGGTGCCTCATTCCCTCCTACTCCATGTATCTATCCTCATCCCTCCTGTTCTGGCATTTCTTTGATTGTGGCCCGCAGAAAGTTCAGATCTCTCAAGAGTTCTTGCCGGTATTCGTAGTCAGTCTTTTCTGGGGCATATGTCACTGAATTGAAATGTGTATATGTATTGGCCTATTTCCCAATAATTGTTATATTTTATTGTTCCTGTGACCAGATGCTTTTATATTGATCTCTTCGAAATGGCCAATAAATTATATACCAGAAGGAAAAAATGACAGGTGCTTTATGGCCCTTCCACAAAATCAAATATTTTCATTGATTAGATTATGAAAGGCTCTCTTTAGTCACCCTAGCCAGAGCAACAACAGTTAGGATACTGCAGCCAATCATATTTATTGGTAACTGTTCTGTAAAGATTTCGGCTGTATTCACTTTCTGTGACATTTCTAATAATGATTCTACAAGCACTATGAGAAAAAGTATTCCAGACTGTACTCTTACAAAGGTTAAATTGCAAAAGAATATTTAACTGACACTTTAGTACTTAATCATTTGAAAGGGGAAAAAAATTAAAATTTTATCTCAGCTTTTCAAAGTATTTTTCCAATTATCAACTAAGTACGATCAGTAGGAAATAAAAATCATTTTAGTTGAACAGTAGTTTTTGAAGCCCAGAAAATGGGAAATTTAATGGCAAATTTGGTTCTGCAAGAGATATTTTAGAGTTCACTTGGGCTTGTAGAGATATATCCAGAGGAAAAAGAGACTAGAGAAAGGAGGGATCCTTGGAAAAGAAGGGGCAGATAATTTTTTTTTCATCTCCATTATTGTATGCTTTGTGTTAGGTGAAAGCTCGTTTGATAAAGATGGGGCATCTTAATTCAATGAACATATTTCTCAGACAAGAAATTGACAGAATGCAAAAAGTCATTTCAATACTTCGCAGTAGCCTGAATGATCTAAAATTGGCCATTGAAGGCACGATCATTATGAGTGAGGTAAGCTATGACCATCTCGGTAGCTGTTTCCCTCTTCCGTTGAATTTTCTTATTCTCAGATTTTAACTCCGTCATTTTTCCAGAACTTGAGAGATGCTCTGGACAACATGTATGACGCCCGTATACCCCAAATCTGGAAAAGAGTGTCCTGGGACTCCTCCACACTGGGCTTCTGGTTTACTGAACTTTTGGAAAGAAACGCTCAGTTTTCTACCTGGATATTTGAAGGGAGGCCCAATGTGTTCTGGATGACTGGTTTCTTCAATCCCCAAGGTAGGTGTTCACAGGACTTGGACGTCGTGAGTGGTTGTGTGGTAGCACTGTGTGATAAATGTATGTTACACAGAGCAGTATAGAGGCGCAGCTTACTGCATGCTGGAATTATGCTTTCAGAGGTGTAGACCAACAGAGGAACCTTCTATATTTGTTTTACAAATTCAGTCTGAAGTTCTGTCTGCCATATTGCTTCCACAACATAGGGGCAAAATTCCATTTTTCTTCTCACCCACTTAAGCAAGCAAGTTGGTGGTTAGAACAATGTGAAATACTGAAAAGGTTTTGTTCAAACATTACTTTTTAAATGTTTATGAAACTGACAAAAATGAAGCACCAGAATATGCAAAGGAAAATGTTCCTAAGGCTCAGAAAATTAGACTGATTTTTAAAATGACCATGTGGCAAAAGTTTTATTCAGTGCACTTCCAGAGTCTGTCCCTGCTTGCTTGTTTTTTTTGCCCCTCCCCTGAAAAAGTGTTTTGTGATCCCATGGCATATATTCCTTCATTATAGAAATATTTACTGAATAAGTTTCAGACTAGATCTCATAGAGTTCATAAAAGTTCAGAAATGCAACAATGTTTTTTTCTTACTATGACATGGATAGTTTTTTCAAGTAACTCTTGGCAAGAATGAAGGGACACTGGGTTCCTTACAGTTCAGCACCTTCTAGGCCCATTAGTAATACAATTTAAGAAGTGTTCACACTTAGAAATTTAGGATTACTCTCGTTACTCCGTAAGCAACTTAGCAAACACTCACATTGTTACTCTCAGCAGTATGGTTGAATCTCATAAAATAATATTAAATGAAGGAAGTCAAACAGGACACATTATAATGTATACCATATTCTTTGTGATGTATGAATATTGTGTGATTCCATTTATGCAAGAAACCAAAATAAGTAAAATAGATCCAAGGTCTTAAAAGTCAGAATAGTGGTTACCCTTGTGGGAAAGGGCAGTGATTGCCAAAGGGCACAAGGCGGTTCAAGGGGTCTGGGAATGTTCTACTTCTTGATCTGGATATTGGTTACAGGGCTATATTCCCTTGGTGAAAATTTATCAAGCTTTATACTTATGAGTTGTATGTTTTTCTTTGTATCAGTTCAGTTCAGTTCAGTCGCTCAGTCATGTCCAACTCTTTGTGACCCCATGAATCGCAGCATGCCAGGCCTCCCTGTATAATACTTAATAAATAGTAGACATTTATTTGTTCTCTGTGTACATGCATTCATTCAGTTCATGAATTTTCAAGTGCCTTAACATTTTCTAAATTTAAAACATTGATCATGTTGGTTTTTAGGAACTTAGCAAATTATATTGGGTTGGCCAAAAAGTTTATTCAGGTTTTTCTGTACCATCTTATGAAAAAACCCAAATGAACTTTTTGGCCAACCCAATACATGGCACATTATTATGTCAGTAGACTTTAGATTTGTGAAGAACAGCCCCAATATTTCACTTATCTGTTTTTCTCCCAGAATTCCCATTGAATTTGGGGAGGAAAAAAATTTTTATTATGGTTTTCAGATTCTTGTGTCTACTTACAAGTCTCTTTCCTCTATACCAGCCCTCAATTTGAGTAAGCTGTCACCAGGCGATTCCGAGCTTGGGAGCTTAAAGAAATAACGTTTAACTTGATTAGGATTGTTGAACCATCTTTCATTTGCCAGCCCATCCACTAGGTGCTTTCAATAGAGAGAGATTTGAGATGCAGTTCCTGCCCCAAAGGCGCCCATAATCTGGTCGGTAGGACAGAAACATGAGCAACTTTAACAGAATGTGGTAAATGCTCCACCTGCGTAGAACCAAGTGCCGCGCAGGCACAGAGGACAGAGAGGTACCTTCCCCGAGGCCGGGCTTGAGAAGAGCTGTACCCGGGGTCAGCTCAACCCTGGAAGAGTGGGGTTCACAGAGGCAGAGGCTGGTAAGAGCATCCCAGACAGAGACCTGAGCAGAGACAAGGCATGTCCAGGGAGAGAAGACTCGTGTGGCCTGAGCTCAGGAAGCAGGAGCAGGGGTGTCGGGGGGTGAGGTCTTCCAGGCGAGTTTGAGCTGCATCATAAAGGCAGCATAAAGTCACCAAAAATGAGGTGAAGGTAGAGTGTAGACTGAAAGAAGGCTATCCATAGCAATGACACTCTTATCAGGTCCAAGGCAGACAGCCTGAGACCTTGACCAGGTGCAGAGGAGGAGGCAGATCTGATGGACTGATTAAATGGGGTTCTTTGAGAGGGTAGGAAGTAGCAGTGGCTGAGGCTGAAGGCTAAGCACAAGACCAGGAGCCTTAGGAGAGGGGCCACTTGGGAGGATGAGCAGGGAGCCCTGGACACGTCAGCTTGTGCAGGAGGGACATCCAGGTGGGCAGGTGTGCTGGCAGACTTCAAATCAGTGATTAGGAAAAAAAAAAAAGGTGAGATCGTTAAGTATATTTTTAACATTTAGAAGCCAAGGGAGTGGGGTTGATGTATTCATGGCTTTCCATAGACATAGATGGGTAAATCGTATATCACAGCACAGTCTCTTTGAGCAATTGCTTTTTTCCATTAGAAATGTAACTTTCAATAGCAAAGTATTAATATAAACTAATGTTTGTTACTATTTATTAAGAAGTATTACAAACTAGAGCAACATTTAAAGAAATATAAATACAAATCAGTTTTCTTATTTGCCTTGTTAATAACACTGATCCTTTCTATTTTTTTTTTTTTCTCTTCATTTCTGTTTTTTTTTTTTTTTTTTTTTCGCCGCCTCCCGTGAGGGGGCGGAAATGACGCGACATGCGCGTCAGAGGGTGCGACGCGGTCGCCGGCCAAATACCTTCATTTCTGTTTTTAAACTGAACTTGGATTCCTTCTCTCATGGCTCTCCGTGTCTCCGAAAGTCTTGCACCTATTCAAACATCCTACCTTACACACCCTTGCTTTCTGTTTGTAGCACAGAAGAATGGAAGTTAGATTTCCCTACCTACCAATCATTTCTCTGCTTCCTTTGCCCTTACTTGACATGGGAGACAAATCACTTGCAGTTCCGTCTTACCTGGCCGAATCAGAGAGGTTGCAGCAACCCCATGCATGTTCACAGGCAGCATGCAAGCAGATAAAGTCCTCTCCAGGTGGAAGCTTCTCTGGTCACTATCTGACCTCGGTGACTGATTTCTCGACATGGTGTAACTTCTGGGTTTTATATCGTCTAACCCAGTCCCCTTCCATGAAATAATTTTTTGTCCCAAAAGATTTAAGTAAATTATTTTTCAAGGGCTATTTTTTTAAGATTTTTTTTTTTTTAATTTTATTTTATTTTTAAACTTTACAATATTGTATTGGTTCTGCCATATATTGAAATGAATCCGCCACAGGCATACATGTGTTCCCCATCCTGAACCCTCCTCCCTCCTCCCTCCCCATACCATCCGGCATTGAAATATGTATAATATCATATATGAAACGAGTCGCCAGTCCAGGTTCGATGCACGATACTGGATGCTTGGGGCTGGTGCACTGGGAAGATTTTTCTTTTGATGTGGAACATTTTGAAAGTCTTTATTGAATTTGTTACAATATTGCTTCCATTTCATGTATTGGCTTTTTGGTTGAAAGACATGTGAGATCATAGCTCCCGGACCAGGGATCAGACAAACACACCCCGCATTGAAAGGCGAAGTCTTAGCCGCTGGACCGCTAGGGAAGTCTCTAAGTAAATTGTTTTTAAGAAACCACGGTTTAAGTAAAACACAGTGCCGTTTGCTAAGATGCCATAGTTTTTTCAGAAATATATATAGTCAAAATCACCTAGATTGTAGAAAGCTTGAAAATGTTTCTTTCACCTATGACCATTTGTTTTGTGTTCTTGTAATGTTACCTGGCATCTGATACTGTCTGAGGTGTGTTTCCCATCATGCCCCTGTGAGCGCCCTTTGGGCCTAAGTGATGCTGCAGGGACAGGTGACGGGCCTCATTTGCCACCCCCTCCCTGGTCGCAGTCTGTGTCTGATCTCACCCTGTTTGTAGCACTGTTCTGTCACTGTGTGGTGGTCTGATATTTCGTCTTATTGAAGAGGCTGTCAGCCAGCCACCCTGGAACTAATTTCGTGTGTTCAGCCCCCTTCACAATCATTTCTGTAGCAACTGACGAGCTCAATCAGGTGGCAATTAGATTTGATTATTAACGTGGTCAAGCTCTGTGTGCCCCTGACCCTGTGACATTTGTTCAATGGCCCAGCTTTGGGCATAGCATGGAACTGCCTCCAAGTGGATAACTCAGGCTCAGGTGAACCTTTGTGCTCCACTGGGGCTTCCCAGCAGTAACTGGCACGCACACACGCATATCGTTTAAGACTGTGCTGCTCAGCATTCTGGAAGGATTATGTGGTCTCTTGTTCCCACAAGTGTACCTTTTCACAGCATCATGTACACACGACTTAGATTCTGATTTGTGTGTGTCTGTGTCATAGATAGGGATGTGTTTAAACTCAGAGATTATGAGTGGACATGAGCTTGACATCAATCCAAGGGAATTGCCTGCCTTCCAGAACCTTTTAATTGATAGCCTCGCTTTGCCGTTCAGTTTGGTGTGACTCACAGGTGCTGCAAATGAAAGGGAGCAGAGGCTGGACGTGCTCTCACACAGAGGTGTGAGACCTGCACTGACATTATTTTCCAAATGTTGAACTCAGTCTGCAGCGTGATGCCATTTGGATGCCGAACTGCTCTAGCTTTTCTGTTTTGTTCTTTAGTGTCTTGGCAAGCCACACCAGGTCTGTTGTAGCAGATATCAGCAACAATTTAGTATTCACTACTACAAATCAAGATTTTCAGTTAGAAGGGAGTCTACTGAATCAAGGAGATGGACAATTTTTGTCCTGTTATCTTTTGTTCCTGTAAAAATCACCGATAACCTCTTGCCTGAGTATTTGTTCTTTTTTACAAAAAATAACGTATTTATTTATTTTTGGTCGTGCTGGGTCTTCGTTGCTGCGTGTGGGTTTTCTCTAGTCATGGTGGATGGGGGCTACTCCTCATTGTGGTGCACAGGCTTGTCACTGCGGTGGCCTCTCTCATTGCAGAGCACAGGTTTGTCATTGCAGTGGCCTCTCTTTTTGCAGAGCACAGGCTCTAGGCGCTTGGGCTTCAGTCGTTGTGGTCCATGGGCATTAGTTGCCCACAGCCCATGGAATCTTCCTGGACCAGAGATCAAACCTGTGCCCCCTGTGTTGGCAGGCGGACTCCTATCCACTGTCCAGGGAAGTCCTGTGTATTTGTTTTTAGGGCAACATTAGCAGCTGCCAGCAATTTCTGAATGCTTATCTTGAAGACAGTCATAAAAGCTTGATGTCTGTTGGGCAGAAGAGTACAGAGGGTTATTAATAGAACCTTAGGATTGGAAGGGACTGGGGATTTTTTCTAATCTTATAACAATCCCAAGTGTGCCCCAGAGGTACCCCTAATATCTGAGGAAATCTGGGTGAAGGGTTGTCAGGGTTTCAGACCTCAATCTGGGTGATAGCACTCACTGCCGTGACCCTGAATCCCAGAACCAGAGAAGGACTGTGGACACCGTAGAAACACCTCCAAGTGAATAAAAGCCCATTCTTCTCACCTTTGGTGGGGAGGGGCTTGATGCCCTGGCTTCAGCCTCAACCACATCCCTTATGATTTTAGTCTCTGCCCGTGGTCCTTACCCACCCTCTAGTTCCTTGTCGTTTGGCTGGCTTCATCACCACACTGAAACTGCTCTCTCCAAGGCCACCAGGTCTAGTAATCCTCCTGCTAGCTTCATTTCCAACCTTGGCTTCCATCCATCACCTACCTTGGTTCTCCCCCTACCTCTCAGAGGGCTACTTCTGAGCCCACTTTGTGGGCTCTTCTCAGGCAAGTTCTGCCCTTGGCCCTGGTCTCTTCATTGATGACCTCAGTCCTTCTCAGAGATGCAATTGTTTGTCTCTACTTATGACCGACTCGTCAAAAGTCCCAGTGTTAGCTTCTGATTCTTACTTCCAACTGTCTCCGTGAACTATTCCATCCTCTGTAAACCTCACCAGGACTACAGCTGTCCATCTCCCCACTAAACCACCCTCACCAGGGTTCTGCTCCGTTTGCTTGTACCTGCCCACCCTCCAGATCACCCTGACTCTTGTAAATAGTCCCTCACATCCTAACAGCTTGAAAGAGGGAAATCAGGAATGCATAGTGTGGTGGAAGATGGGGGGGATGGGAGGAAGGAGTAACAGATGCTGCCAGAGGTCAAGTAAGGTAGGGCCCCAGATGGCTAGATAGCCTTATCAACCAGGAGACTGCGGGCGAGAGAAGTCTCAGTGGAGTGGGTGGGGAGGTGGAGGAGTCAGATTTCAGGGTGAGTGAGAGACCAGAAAATGGGGAGACAGAGAGTGAGGGTGGAGAACATGGAAAATTCCCTCGAGAAATTGGACTTGGAAGAGAAGAAGGGAGTTGGAGGAGCAGTTGTAAGAAGAAAACATTTTCTTTCTTCTTTTAATGGCAGGACAAGCTTGAGCCTATTCAAATACTGGTGGGAAGAAGCCAGGAGAGAGAGAGACAACAAAGATACCACAAGAGGGGGAGTGAAAGAAGCAGAAGGAGTGGTTCCCCAAGTGGAGGGATGCACTCCATGTGGGAGGAGGGACACCCCACCCGCTATAACAAGGTAACAAGGAAGGAATGAGCGTAGATGCCAATGAGTTTGCTGGTATGGTGGCAAGAAGTTAAGAGAATTTCCATCTGATGCTTTCTATTCTTCCCTTTGAGGAGGCAAAGTGATCTCAGGAGCAGGGTGTTAGAGGAGAGATTTAAGAAGAGTAGCAGAAGTTCAAGAAAGAGGGCTAAGGAGGAAGGGATTGCTAGATGGCTTTGACAATCCCATCAAGGCTAGTGGTGGCTAAACCATGGTGGCAATTGTGTGCTGGTCTCAGTTTTGCTCAGCAGCCTGGAATGGGTTTAAGAAGAAGGACACCTGGACTTGTTTAGCAGTGGAGTTCTGCTGGGTGAGTGATGAAAAAGATGGGTCTGCTCTAAATAGGGGAAGAAGCAAAGAAAAGGGGTGGAGTTGAGGACCAGGTCTTTGGAACTGAGACGTCAAGATGCTGAGTGGGATACTGAAGAGACCCAGAAGGCGGCAGGAGGCTCCGTGAATGGGGACCAGTGGGTACTTGGCAGGGACAGTGAGGGGAGGGGCGTGTGGACGGAGGATGATTGTCCAAGCAGCAGAGATTCTCATCCAGGGTGGAGGGGCAGTTGGGGAGGACAGGATCTTCAGGGTTGAGCCAGCCTCCAGGAAGGGCAAGAAGATGGAGAGAATGTTCTGTGCAGACATGGAACACATGGGAGAGTCTGTTAACCACAGACCCACTCCAGCGAGAATAGCGTAAAGGTTGGGGAGGGAGCAGAGAGGTATAAGGTTGGGTGAAGGGAGAGGAAGCATGGAGTAGCAGAGAAGGAGTAGGGAAGGTACAGCAATTACAGAATTACATTTTGGCATGTGAGACCCAGCGGGGTTAGCTGATCCCAACCTAACCAAGAGAATTAGCCCCAGTGCTCCGGCTTATACTCCATGTCCTGGATTAACAGCATTTCAGAAAATATATGCATATCAGGGGACTCTGGGAAGACTCAGCTTGCATTACTGACAGCCTTCCTCATGTTTTGCTTGTATCATAGGGCATGTCTCTTCCCACTTGCCAAATTTGTTCTGCAAACAACATGCGTCCATGATCTCTTATTGGCCTGTCATGCAGATATTTTTTACAGAGCAGAGGTTCTTAATCCTGCCCACACAGTAGAATCATGTGGGTAGGTTTTAATGCATGCTAGTCCCTGGGGCCCAAACCAGTGACTTCAGAACCTCTGGGGATGAGTTCATTAGAGTCTATATAATCAGTCTTAAAATATCTTTTGGTCATGCTAAGGTGTGAGGAACCTGGGCCTTAGACCATTGCTACCCAGTATGTGGTCCAGCAGCCAGCAGCAGCAACGTCACCTGGGAGCTTGATAGAAATGAGGATCCTCAGGACCTACCCTCAACCTCCCTACTGAATCAGAACCAGCATTTTAATAAGCGATCTTTCCCTTGGTGTTAACTGTGAACTTTGAGAAACCCTGCCTTAAAACAGTACTAAAGCCTGGTCCCACCTCTAGAGATTCTGATTTAACTTATCTGGGCTATGACCAGGGAATTGGAAGTTTCGAAGTCTTCCCAGATATTTCAAATTTTCAGCCAAGATTAAGATCCCTACCTTACAGCATTGAACAAAGCATCGGGAAAGGTTCCTGGGGCATTTTTATTCAACTGGGTGAATCATCATCATCTTTGCTTAATGATTTCTGACCTTTTATTTAACTTACCAATGAACTGCATTCGGTTCTCATTTTGGGGAAAAAACTGCCTGTCATAATCTTATGGCAGGAACATCATTTCTGCTCATCTTTCAAAATGCTCATGGGAGGCTTAGTAACTGACAAGACAGGAAATACTGAACAACCGAAGGCTCATTACCTAAGGACTGGTTCATTTATTAAAGGAAAGAAAGCGTTGCCTATAGGACCATCATTACAGAATACCAAGCAACTCCTTGTGAAATAAAGAACCTTCCCGATGGTGCTCATTTCACACACTAGCAAGGTTATGCTCAAAATTCGTCAAGCTAGGCTTCAGCAGTACGTGAACCAAGAACTTCCAGATGTACAGCTGGGTTTAGAAAGAGCACAGGACCCAGAGATCAAATTACCAACATTCATAGAGAAAGCAAGAGAATTTCAGAAAAATATCTACTTCTGCTTCCTTGGTTATGCTAAAGCCTTTGACTGTGTAGATCACAACAAACTGTGGAAAATTCTTAAAGAGACAGGAGTACCACACCACCTTACCTGTCTCCTGATAATCCTGTATGCAGGTCAAGAAGCAACAGTTTGAACCGGACATGGAACAACTGACTGATTCAAAATTGGGAAAGGAGTATGTCGAGGCTGTACATTGTCACCCTGCTTATTTAACTTCTATGAAGAGTACATCATGCAAAATGCTGGGCTGGATGAATCACAAGCTGGAATCAAGATTGTGGGGAGAAATATCAACAGCCTCAGATACACAAATGTTACCACTCTAATGGCAAAAAGGGAAGACAAACTGAAGAGCCTCCTGATGAGGGTGCAAGAGGAGAGTGAAAAAGTTGGTTTGATGACATGTGTTCCCATCACTTCATGGCAAACAGAAGGGGGAAAAGTGGAAGCAGCAACAGGTTTTATTTTCTTGGGCTCCAGAATCACTATGGATGGTGACTGCAAGCCATGAAATTAAAAGACACTTGTCCTTGATAGGAGCAAAGACACGACAAACCTAGACAGAAAAGCAGAGATAGAAAGCAGAGATATCATTCTGCTGACAAAGATCTGTATGGTCAAAGCTACGGTTTTTCTAGTAGTCATGTATGGATGTGAGAGTTGGGCTATAAAGAAAGCTGAGCACAGAAGAATTGATGCTTTTGAACTGTGGTGTTGGAGAAGACTCTTGAGAGTCCCTTGGACAGCCAGGAGACCAAACCAGTCAATCCTAAAGGAAATCAACCCTGAATACTCATTGGAAGGACTAATGCTGAAGCTGATGCTCCAATACTTTGGCTATCTGATGCAAAGAGCAGACTCACTGGAAAAGACCTTGATGCTGGAAAGATTGAAGGCAAAAGGAGAAGGCAGCAGAGATTATATAGTATTACCAACTCCATGGACATGAATCTAAGCAAACTCTGGGAGATAGTAGAGAACAGAGGAGCCTGGCATGCTGCAGTCCTTGGGGTTGCAAAGAATTGAACACAACTTAGTGACTGAACAACAACAATAGCATTCCTGGTTAGTTATTTATTCTGTCCCTTCCACAACCTTGTTTGAATTGATACTGAAAGCCTTCTACAGCTTCCTTCAAGCCAACTGATTGCACAGGTCAAACAACAATAGTTTGCTGAAATGTTAGGTCATGACCATTACAGGAATTAAGACATAACAAGTGTTATTTTAGGCCTGAGTTTTCAGAGTATAATACAAACTTAAAAGTACATTTTGCAAAAGAACAAGCTTGACAAGTGTTTTAACAATTCATTATACTGTATGGGTTAGAAAGGCAAAGAAAATTTAAGGCGCCTCAGTTAGCCCACATGACACTCAGATGTTTGAATAGTTAAATCACCCATTTTTGTGTGGGTGTTTAAGTCTCATGAAAAATAGATTATTTTTGTTGAGGACTTTCCCCAACTTTTTTTTTCTCACTTCTGAGTCAAACGCATGAACGCCTGAATCGCTTTTCCCACCACTGATGATTGAAATTCGGCTTAAGAATTATTAAAATTAAATTAGTGCCAAGACAAAAGTACTACTTCTCAAGCCTTTATAAAGAAAAATCTATCAATAGTCTTTTAAAATTATATAGGTTTCAGAAAACAAGAGTTTTTGATTTCATTATACTTGATATCAGTCTATAAGAAAGATGATCATTCATTTTTAAAATTCGATAAAGAGCAATTCAGTGGATTTGCAATTCAGTTTGAATTCTGCAAGATCATGTTCTTCTTTTTAGGAGGCAAAAAAAAAGCTATCAAAACTTGAAAAAAATATATGTATCTTCTCCATGTTCTGAGTGAGAATGAGCCATGGAACGGTTTCCTACCCTCTGCTCTCAGGCCTCAAATTATTTATTGAACATTTTCCTTTCTTAATAGCTCAAGGTAATATGCATTCTAGATTTCGTCTCCTGGCATAACCGAGAGTGCTTCCTAAACATTAGGAGGCTTACTGTTGAAGTCAGCCAGACAATATCATGCGTATTCCCCAGCAGGGAGATGAGAGAGGGTGGTATCTCCTTAACCATACTAGAACTTTTTCAGAACACTCCACCATCAACTGAGGTCCTTGTCTTGGGTGTGTTACATAATAGAGAGTCTCTCACCCCCTCACCTGGCGTCTACTACATTGTTCTGAGTGCCATAGCAAGTGAGGTCAAATTTGCAATTTGGAACTTCAAATATTATAGAAAAACCCAGTTTTTCAACTAGTGCAGATGAATAGTCATTATTCATGCCTTATGCATTATGACTTTGTAGATTCATAGATCAATGATGAATTTTAAAATATCATAAAATAGGGTCAATTTAATTCTGAGGATTCTACTTGGATGCAAGCTTAAAGTTGAGTGATGAAAATGACATTTTCATGGAGTCACTTAGAATGAAGGATTGGATTTTATTACTGTGGTCATATGTACCTGACTGGGTTTCCCAGGTGGTGTGAGTGATAAAGAACCCGCTTGCCAATGCAGGAAACATAAAAGACCCGGGTTTGATCCCTGGATCAGGAAGATTCCCAGAGGATGGCATGGCAACACACTCCAGTATTCTTGCCTGGAAAATCCCACAGACAGAGGAGCCTGGAGGGCCACAGTCCATAGGGCTGCAGAGCCGGACACAACTAAAGCAAGTTATCATGGCATGGCATATACCTGACTACCAAACACACGACATGTTGACTACTAAAAAAATGAGATCCCCAGTATTTAAAGTGGAAGTTGATGTAATCACATACTTGATCAGACCATCTCAGGTGACTCCACATGTATACTACAGACAGGTCTTGACCAGAAATCGCTGCAGGCAAACGTCTACCAAGTTTCCTACTCCCTGTATTTAACACTTTGCATCATAAAAGCATCCTTTCCTACTAGGCACTCTTAGTTTCATGAAACTTTATAAGAATCACTTATAGGACTTCTCTGGTGGTCCAGTGGTTATGATTATACATTTCCATTGCAAAGGGCATGGGTTCGATCCTGGGTTAGGGAAGTTCCACATGCCTCCCAGTGGACCTAAAAAAAAGAAAAAAGACCTTCAATTAGGTCCTCTGGTTGACTGACCAACTTTTCTTTTGGATTAATGCAGGGGTTCTTCTTGAGTTTCCTAAATCCTGCTTTCAGTGAGAGCTCTGAGTAAACTTTATAAGATGCAAATACAACTAAATTATTTGCCTGCTTCAGATAATCAGTGGCTTCCCACCATTCACAAAGTCACCAGGTCCAAAGTCTGCCCCTGCGAAACCCTGCCTCTGCCTTTGTTCTAACGTCATCTGCCATTATTGCCTCATCTGTAGGCCTAGACTTCTGTGCCTTTGCACATGCTGTTCCCTTAACTGGAATTATCCCACCTGGAAAACTCTTATTTTCAAGACTAGTCTTTGACTTCATCTTCTCAATTCAGCCGTCCCTGAGCTGTCTTCTTGAGTGGTCCACTCTGTTCTCACATCTTTACTTACAATGACATCGAGGTGTATATCCTGCTTCCGTCCGCTTTCCCTGTAGACTGAGCTCCTTGAGTGCAGGGTCCATGGATGGCCTCTTCATCATTGTGGGCATCTCACCTCTAGCATACCTGGTATATAGTGGCCACTTCTAAGGGACTTAGCGAATGAATGAATGAATGAGTGCCTCCCCAAGTGTCTAACAATAATGAGGGAAGGACTTGAGAATGGAGAGAACTTGACTTTTTCACTAAGCAGGCTAGAGTCCTACTTTATTTATTAAAAAAAAATATATATATATGTATATATATACTGATTCATTTGGCTGTGCCAGGTCATGGTTGCATGCGAGATCTTAGTTGCAGCATGTGAACTCCTAGCTGTGGCATGTGGGATCTAGTTCTCTGACGAGGGCTTGAACCTGGGTTCCTTGCATTGGAAGCACAGAGTCTTAGCCACTGGACCACCAGGGGAGTTCTCATTCTTTCTTTCTAATTCTAACAGGTGTTAACTCACTGCCTGCCTTTATGCCTTGTAACTTTCCCTCTTCTTTCCACTCCCATTCAAACCTGATAAAATATTATCACTTTCGTGTTGGTTTGTGCGTTAAAGTTCTCACAGTTCATGAGTCTAGGAGTAATAGGGACACACGCTTCCAAAATTTACTTGTGATTGTGAATAAAGGGGCTCATGATTTCCAGTATTAACATGGAGGCCAAAATGTAATAGATAGGTCACAGGGGACATGAGTTTGGGTGAACTCTGGGAGTTGGTGATGGACAGGGAGGCCTGGCGCACTGCAATTCATGGGGTCGCAGAGTCGGACACGACTGAGCGACTGAACTGAACTGAAAGTATCCTAAGATTTTGAAGTCCATTTTGAAGTTTAAGGTATAGTTTTTAAATATGAAATGCTACTCTCCAAGATAGACTTCTCTAATTGAATTGCATGGCAATGATTTGCAAATATTACGTTTAAAGAAAGGCCACAATATACAGAACCATGTATTGTCTTAAAATAACTGTATTATGCACATTAAAACATGGAGCGTTCCTTTCCGGTGTGATTGCTTTGTTTGATCAAATTGAAAGTCAGGCTTTCTATTTTGGCATTACGCCTTATTTCCTAGACTAAATGAAATTATTCCATTAGAGCAAATAGACGCTTGATAATGGTTTGATTCCAGTTTTAATTGGAATGCTGTTCTCAGAATATTTTACCATTCCAATATTATTCCTTGATACTGGATTTTCAAACAGAGACTCTATGTTAGCGCTGGGTTACAGCCCTTAGAAGACTAGAATAGTTGAAATCCCAGGGGAATTTCAAACCGCGACCTTGTCTGAGGCAGAGACGGTGCTGTTTTCCGGCTGTCTGCTGGCAAGACGTATTTGGTTGATTGAAACAAAACGTTGAAAGAAACATCCCTTCTGAGGTTTGATGTCAGCTCCTCTGGGATGGGCACACATCTGGAGATGGATAAGCAGCTAACTACACAATTCCCCCTCTTGTTACTAGAGTAGTCTGCACCAAGGCATCACGATTTCTTTCTCCTTTTCTAAGGCTTCCTGACCGCAATGAGGCAAGAAGTGACCCGTGCCCACAAAGGCTGGGCCCTGGACTCCGTGACCATCCACAACGAAGTTCTGCGGCAGACCAAGGAGGAGGTCACATCACCCCCTGCGGTAGGTGCCACTGGGCAAGAGCAGGGCCACTTCTGGAGCTGGGGCTCCAAGTTCAAGTTCTGCTGAACATGGACCTATGAGCATCTCCATCAGGTCCTCTGGCTTTGCAGTGAGAGTTTCCTTGGTTGTAACCAGGAAACCTCAATGCCAACTCCTCCTGCATTTGCCAGAGTGGGAATGAATGATAAACACCAGGAAGTCCCCAGACTGCATTCTTTGTAATTACAAGTTACATTTGTGTGTGCTCAAAAGGACTTTCTGCATGTCTCCATCCACTGCTGTGGGGCACTCACAGAATTAATGAGGGTTAAGGGCAGTAGTGGGTTGCCATTTTCCAGTACTCTTGCCTGGAAAATCCCATGGATGGAGAAGCCTGGTAGGCTGCAGTCCATGGGGTCGCTAAGAGTCAGACACAACTGAGCGACTTCACTTTCACTTTTCACTTTCATGCTTTGGAGGAGGAAATGGCAACCCACTCCAGTGTTCTTGCCTGGAGAATCCCAGGGATGGCAGGGCCTGGTGGGCTGCCGTCTATGGGGTTGCACAGAATCAGACACGACTGAAGTGACTTAGCAGCAGCAGCAAGGGCAGTAGAGACTAACAGGATTGGCAGTCCTGAGCTCTGGGGCCAGTTCCAGTCATGTTCCTTCTTAGCTGCAGGACCTGGGTAGAAGGACAACTTGCCTGGAAAATTCCATGGACAGAAGAGCTTGGTGGGCTATCATCCATGGTGTCGCAAAGAGTCGGACCTGGTGCACACATCATACCATGCCACAGATTTAATGATGGTATCTAATGTGCTCATTTTCTGGGATTGCCCATGGTTTTACTGTCAAATCATGTACTTCAGATTTTGGTTCAAGAGGTATGGTTCTTATACTCTTGGCCCACATGGGGGATTTTAGAAAACACTTTGCAGCTAATATCCCTCTCTTTTATTATAATATAGATTTCCTTTCTCTTACCCAGTCCTCACTGGAGATGGAAAAACGGTCACCATCTTCTACTTAAGTGTGTCTTATGAGCTTACGTGATTGTTGGAGTCTCCCCCGTGATTCCCTTTAGACTTTTTTCTTACTGAGCACATGTTCTATGGCTCCCCACTGCCTACAAGATAAAGTTCAAGCTCTTCAGTCTGGTATCGACAGCCTTCCACTGTTGAGCCCTAACTTATTTTATAACCATTGACCCTGCTGCTAAATAAAATGCTTGGACTCTCCTGACCATCCAGCCTCTCTTGATGCCCACCCTCTCTCCTCCATGTTCCCAAGCGCAGCGTGCCCTCCAAGACCCTCTCCTCCACAAGCCTCCCCGAGCACTCCAACCCACGGTGACTTTTCACTTGCAGTCACCGCGCTTGGCCTCAGTCAGTGCTGTTCATTAGGCAGCCCCTCTAACAAGCGTGTGCTGGTGTTTGAGTCATGCCTTTTACATTTTGTTCTGTGTGTGTGTGTGTGTGTTGTCTCCTGGTTTACTGGTGAGGCCCTCAAGTCCTACTGTGTGAAAGACAGATACAGGATGAGGTCAGCCACTCTTGGACTGATTCTCCCCCACCCTGCCCATCACTTCCCCTCTTGCTCTGCATGTCTGACCTCTGGGGGCAGTCACATGAAGTTAGAACCGCCTGTTGGCTTGCTCAGTGCAGGCTGAGATCCCGAGTGGCACCCAGCTCTGAATCGTGTCCTGGGTGCTCCCGCAGGACCCCGCACCAACTCAGAACACCCCTGTCAGAGACTTTCATTTGCAGCAGAGGCAATCTGGCGCTGCTGGCTGAGTCTTTGGTCCCAGGCTGGTCACCCCTAGGCTCAAATCACCAGTAATAGAAGCATTTCTATGGCACTCATGTGCTGTATGTGCTTAGCCACTCAGTCACGTCTGACTCCTTGCAACCCCATGGACTGTAGCCCACCAGGCTCCTCTGTCCATGGGATTCTCCAGGCAAGAATACTGGAGTGGGTTGCCATACCCTCCTCCAGAGGATCTTCCCAACCCAGGAATCGAACTGGGATCTCCTGCATTTGCAGGCAGATTCTTTACCAGCTGAGCTACCAGGGAAGACCACAGCCTCCAGCTGTGCCACAGAGCAACAGTGGGCTCAGTGTTTCACCAAGGAATGCATCCACTGGTGTTTTCTCCTTTGGGGAGCGTTTTAAGATTGCTGTGTGTTCTCTTTCCAAACTGATGACCTTCGTTACAACATTGGGTGCCCATCTCCCAGCAGGTAACTTTTTAAAACTTCCTGCTATCTTCCGCTTGGCTCTTCCAGGAAGGCGTATACATTTACGGGCTGTACATGGACGGAGCAGCCTGGGACAGACGGAATGGAAAGCTCACGGAATCCACCCCCAAGGTGCTCTTCACACAGCTGCCCGTGTTGCACATCTTTGCCATCAATTCCACGGCACCCAAGGACCCCAAGTTGTACGTGTGTCCCATTTACAAAAAGCCCAGGCGGACTGACTTGACCTTCATCACTGTGGTGTATTTGCGAACAGTCCTCTCCCCGGATCACTGGATCCTGAGAGGCGTGGCCCTTCTGTGTGACATCAAGTAAGTTCTTTTCCACCTGCTGAGGGCCCTGGAGCCACGTGGGCAGTCAGCGCTGTCGAGAGACTCAGGGAGGCATGTCTTTCTCCCTGATAATTGCTTGATTACTCTTTCTAAATTAAAAAGTTGATATCTTACAGTCACTTGGATGTGTATGTTTTCTCTCATATCTATATTTGGAAAGACGATTCAAAAGTAAAGTTTTTTTTTTTTTTTTATTCCAGGCAGTCATATTCCATTTATAATTATTTTTTAGATAAAGTCCTATTTTCATGTTTGAATACTTTGGAAGATTTGAATTTTTAAAAACTAAAAGTATTAATTTGTTGCATCCCAAAAAGAGTCTAGTAGATGCAATCGTCTCTCTCAAATAAAACCCACCTTTCCTTTGAATACCATCCACCCAAGCCTGAGTTTATGCAAGTATGCTACCTTTTGCTTGTTTTTTGCATTTGGTCCTCTCTCCGTGTTTGTGAAATGGGAACTGGAAGGGTCCAGTCAGTTCCCCCTTGGGACTGATAGCTGGTGGTGTGAAATATTTGAGACAGAAAATCCACTGGGATGGCTGCCCTTGCAATTTAATTTTATTCAGTATTATTTTTAAGTGCTTTTGAGGCCCAGAGAGCTCTGAGTCTCTAGCTGTCCCCTCCCAACTCCAACTCCACAGGAGATAATGAAGCACACATTTCTAGGCAGCAAATGTAGAAGGAAAAAACAAACTCCATCAAATGAAATTAGGTTACATGCTGAATGCCTTAAACAGCAAAGTCTTTAAAAAGTGGAGCTATTTCTTACTCCGTAGCTAGTCTGAAACTCGATATGAACCTTTATTTCCTGCTAAAGGAAATTGTCAATTTAACAAAACAGATGGGGTCTTATATTGAACGTTCAGGCAGCTTCTGGCTAATGAAGAAGTGTCTCTGGTCTTCCCATCTAGAATCCTCTTGCCTGCCCCCAGCTAAATCCTCAAACTTCCTCCCCTCTGTCTGTTCTGAAGGAGGGGGATGTTTCAAGTTGCCTTGCTCCCCTCTCATCCCTGTGTCACTCTGATCAGAGATGGCCAAGAAAGAGCCCAGGTGAGGTGTCTAGAGAAGAGCCCAGAAGAAATTCCACCGTAGTCTAGAGCAGGGGTCCCCAACCTCTGGGCATCTAATGCCTGATGACCTGAAGTGGAACCAATGTAATAATAAGAGAAATAAAGTACACAATAAATGTAATGCACTTGAATCATCCCTAAACCATCCCACCCTCCATCTGTAGAAAAATCGTCCTCCATGAAACTGGTCCCTGGTGCCAAAAGGTTAGAGACCCCTGGCCTTGTGTACTTTCAAACAGTAGACAGTACATTATAAGGTGCAGTGTATTCTAGCCATGGCCTCTGCTGTGCTCTTGATCCTGATTCGATGTCAAAGCCATAGCACTTTCCAGGACTGTTTTTTAAAAAAATCAAGTAAGCAAGCCCCAAGTGTTTTGGCTCTTCCCTCAGCCTGTAGTCACACTAAAAAGATAGCATCCTCTGGGAAGACTGACCTGAACAGAAGCTAGCATCTGGAAGCAACCACTCTGTCTGGATGAGCAGAGCAGAAGCAAGACACATTACAGCAAACCAAACTACAAATTCTCAAATAAAGCACATTTTATTCATTTCCTGTTCAGTTGCCAAAATTACTGAAGCAAGTCACATTGTCTGACCCCCTGGATGTCATGGTAGGTTTTCAGAGAATAACAATTAGATTCAATGTTTTCTTTTCTTTTTAAAAATATATACACATTTATTTGTTTATCTGGCAGCTGGGGTCTTCGCTGCAGCGCACGGGATCTTCCTTGCATCGTGTGGCGTCTGTTGCTGGGCACACGGGCTCAGTGGTTGCGGCACACGGGTCTAATTGCTCCTCTGCATGTGGGATCTTAGTTCACCCACCAGGGATCAAACCCACATCCCCTGCATTGCAAGGTGGATTCTATTTATTTATTTTTGGCGTGCTGGGTCTTTGTTGCTGTGTGGGCTTTTCTCTAGTTGCAGTGATTGGGCTTCTCACTGCCGTGGGCTCTCTTGTTGCTGAGCATGGGCTCTAAGGCGCACAGGCGTAGTTGCTCCCACGTGGGATCTTCCTGGGTCAGGGGTCAAACCTGCATCTCCTGCATTGCAGGCAGATTACCACTGAGCCACCAGGGAAGCCCTCAAGGCGGATTCTTAACCTCTGGACCACCAGGGACGTCCCAGTCCAATGTTTTCTAATGACTTGAATGTCCTATGAAAAATTTGGGAAAGAGATGGGAAGGGTGTGAATCTAGCAAAGATCATGGATCAGACTGTTTAAAGCCACACACATAGCATTTCCTGGGAATTCTCCACTGTTGCAGATTATTTTGTTCTGTGTCAACCCTGAGGAGAGAGAGATGGGTGCTGAGGCTTCCTCAGGAACGTACACCTGGCTTCCAAGTGGTGCCCCCAAAACTAGTCTTCCTCATGGTAGGTACCCCTCCACTCTCCCTATTGTACAGAGCTGGCTGGGGTCCAGGTCAGCTTGCCTTCTCTGGGCTTACTTAATGCTTTCCTTAGATGTTTTGAGCCATTGAACTTGAATAAGCACATAACCATTTTCTCAGAAAAATTGTTGCTGTTTTACTAATTACATAATTTGCCACACTTGAGTGAGGGAGACCTGGTGAGCATAAAAGAGCAGAGGACCAAGGACTAGATGGTTAAGCCGGCTGAAGCCGGAAGAGAGAAAAAGTAATTTTTGGTTCCTCCTTAGAGTCAGTCCACATAGTCTCATTTTGGTCTCAGCAAAATGTGCCACAAGATTTATGCCTTTGTTGATTTAAAATGTTCTTTTAGTTTGGACTTTGCATAAAAATAAGACTGAAAGAGAAGTGGCTCGAGATATATTGTGAAAGGAACTGGTCTTGAGGGTGATGTTGCATGAACAGGCCCCACTGTCTTTCATCAAAGACCTCAGATGAATAGGGGACTCACCTGTAGTGTGAATGTGACTCAGGTCCATGAGTGAAGTACAAAGAAATGGTTAAACTCAGGACAAGGGATGAACTTGAAGACAAGGTAGCGTTTCACTTGGGTCTTGGTCACAGATGGTACCAAGATAGTAGATGGATGCATTCGAAGGAAGGGAATGGTGTGAGGGAAAGAACAGTATAAAGATGGGAAACCATGGAATGTCCAGAGATGGAGACCAGACTGTGTAAAGTCCTCCTTAAGAGCCTTTGAAAGTTAAAAAATCAAAAAAATAAAAAATAAACATAATGGAAAAAAAGAAAAATATAGCAGTGCCTGGAGAGTCTAGTTGGATGTTTCTTCTATCATTACAATTTGAGGAAAAGAGCTGTTTTCCTAGCCAAGTGCTTATAAATAACTGCCAGGGTCTCTGAAAAAAGACTCAAAGATCTGTGTGCTCACTGTTGCCCACGATGAGGTCTGTGACTTAATAACACCGTGTTACTGGGTGCCCTTGACATGAATTAGCTTATGTAACCATTATAACAACCCTATGAAGTCTGATAGCATTATTACTATTTCACAGAGGAGGAGACTGAGGCCCAGAAAAGCTAAATAATTTCCCCAAGTTCTCCCAGCTGGTAACTGACAGAGCTGAGATTTGGACCCAGTCTACGCTCTGATGAACTTTGCAAGGCAGTATTGGATTTTTTGTTTAAGCCAGAGTCTAATAAGATAAAAATCATCATTGTGTGTAGAAAATAGTGCATCCGTGTTTCTCTGACTTGTTCATTTGAGCCGCTTTTGTTGTCTGCATGGAAAGGATAAGGTGCATGGGAGAGAGACTATCAGGCAAATATCAGCATTTGGGGGCTTCCCTGGTGGCTCAGTGGCAAAGAATCCACCTGCCAGTGCAGGGGACGCGGGTTCGGTCCTGATCCGGGAAGATCCCACAAGCCACAGAGCAACCTAGCCCGTGCACCACCACTATTGAGCCTGTGCTCTAGAGCCCAAGAGTCACGACTACTGAGCCCACGTGCCACAACTACGGAAGCCCCAGCGCTCTAGACCCCGTGCTCCGCAACCAAATAAGCCACTGTAATGAGAGGCCTGTGCACCACAGGCAGAGCGTACCCCTGCTTGCTGCAACTAGAGACAAGCCCGCACAGTAACTAAGACTTAGCACAGCCAAAATCTATTTCATTTTAATAAATAATAAAATATTTTAATAAATAATGAATCTTAAAATAGCAGCATTTGTATGGTGTGCAAGCAAATTGTACATTTAAAATTCAAGAATTTTGAAAGGAATTAGTCGGTTCGTTTAACATGCTTTTTCTGGGCTTTCTTGAACAGTCTAGACCAGCAGGTGTATTGTTAACAGGAAGGAGGTGAAGGAATTAGCTCTAGACTCTTAAGTGAGAAGACTAGCGGTCTGGTCCTTGGACCCAGGCCCCCTGTAGGATGGCTTCCTTGTCCATATGCAGAAGAAGAAAAAGAAACTAAGATGGTATTTTAAAGAACACACTTCAGCAAAGAATAAAAGAGAGCAAAAGTATGGAAGAAAATTCACTATCCTAAATGGATAAAAAAAAGAAAAGGCAGAAGGACTATGAAGATCCTTTCCATTTTCACCAAAAAGCCACTCACAGTTAAAATAGCTCAGTGACTTAAACCTAGGTGCCTAATAGAATCTCCAATTTTTTTTTTCAAGATTTCAAAAAATGATCTTGTTTTAGATGTAAAAAATGTCACAGGACAACACTCTGGGATAGGACCCGTAGCATACATCCCCCAAATAGGCCTCCTACTGAATGGACAAGGAATCCACCCAGGGTCATCTCGGGCTGTATAAACATTGGCTTAGGAGCCTTTGGTACATTTGATAAAAATTGTCCACTCATCACAGACACTAAACATTTTGCTCCCTCCCTGACTTAGGTCAGATTCTCTGGAAACAGACTCAGAGCTAGGGATCTGAGTGCAGATTTCCTGGGGAGATCTCTTGGGAACAGCACTCCTTGGGAGTGAAGGAGGCAGGAGTGGGCAGAGGGAGAAGCTGGGCTGCGATGCGGGCACAGCAAAGGCCTCAGCCACCCCATGGAGCTGTAAGACAGGGAGGGTGCTGCAAGTGGCCCCACACGAGCCCTGGGAACAAGCGGACCCGGCAGATACATCATGTGCAGCCCACACTCCTGGTGGCTCAGAGAGGAGAGCCTGGGATCCAAGAGGGACCCGGGTGGTGCACGGTGTCCATGGATTGCCTTTCTTCCTCCACATGCTTGCTTTTCTCCTCTCGTTCTCTTTCTCCATCTCCTTTGATTTGAAAGCAAATGATGAACATGTTTCCTCTGGCTTCCTCTTTATGGTCTCTTCTGAGGAGCTTAACAACTTCAGCGAGTGTATATCTAACATTTGCGTGCCGACAAACATCCCTGAAATGCAGGGAGCTTTCCCAGTGCCTGGAATAGTGGGAGAAGAGACCTGGGGGGGTGTGATTCCTGTCCCTCCCGAGTGGCTGGGGAAGAGGGGGGTCCCTGCCTGGAGGAGTCCCCTGGGGCTGAGTGGAGCCACCGGATAGACATTGAAAAGCCCTCAAAATACAAAGCAACTGAAATCTGAAAGTCTTCATGACTACTTTGCTCACAGCCTTAAATTTCTAAGACTCCTTGAAAGAGAGCTGTATCCAGTCTTAGAAAAAGATGACTTTTGTACCTTCAGCACCTGGATAAAAGTCCACTCCATTGCTTCTCTCTTCTGGCATCAAACAGTCAAAGCTGTTTGACTGCAAAAAAGAACCATGTTCTTTGAACACTCAAGTCTTGATTTACATATAGCCTTCTGAGATGAATATAAACACTTTGGAGTCATGCTCAAGAAATGAAAATAATCTTTGTCTACCTTGAATGAATACCCGTTCCTCAGAAGCCACTGGTTTATAGCAGATTCTCCCAATCTGTTCCATTCCCCTCAAAAGGCGCCAGGGAGGGCGGGGACCCACACTGCTCCATCCCCCAGGGCGTGTGTAACCACCCATGTTGGGAGTGTGGGATGTGACAGGCTGTCAGGGTTACAGTTGCTTCTTTATAAACAGTTTTAATTGAACAGGTGTCATCAAGGAGCACGGAAATTCCTCTGCACCTCGCACATGTGTCTTGCTGGCAGCTCCCTGCCTTTCCCCCACAGAAGCCACCCCTCATTTTCACTCAGACTGGGGCTGATTAATTAAAGCACCTCCTCTCCATTTCCAGGCAAAGTCCTCATTTGACCCCGTGCAGATATTCAATGCTTCAGCCTCTAATTTCCTGGCACTTTCACAACCTCTTCAAGATGGTGTTTATGAAAGGGGGACTCTTTCCCCGTCTCCCAACTGACAGATTCATGGTATTTCTGTCACTGGGACCCCAGGCTCCCCAGACAGGTGATCGAGGACTTCAGCCCATGTCTGGGGGGTAAGGACCCCCATCTGTCGTTTGCAGTTTCCGGGTATTCCTTTCTGATTATGTAAATCCTCTCCCCTACTGTTGTGTCTCTTCTATTGTCCCTCGGTGAGAACCTGAATGCAAGGCTGCCAGACAAATAGAAAATAGCCCTAATAGTCCTTCTCTCTATCTCTCTCCCTTTGTCTCTCTCCAGACCTAGGCGGTTAGCTAGGCCAAATCAGAAGCTTTGCCTGTTATGTGTCATCCCCTCTCTTGGGGAAAGCAGTCACTTTAAGTGTTTTTCCATGTTTATGGAATCTTTTTAGAGGATGGCCTTGCTCTTTCTGCCTACTCTGCTTTCTCCAGGAGCCCAGGCCAGTCCTTGGCTGCCATCAGTCAACTGGCACACGCAGAGGGTTCCCTGGTGGGTCCCAGATCCGACAGCACCCTCGGGCCCCTCCACTGCTCAGGGAACCTTGTGGGACCGCTGGCCCAGGTGGTGAGCTGATGCATTTCCTCATCCAGCCTGGTCCTTGCCTCTCACGTGCCTGCTCTGCCTTCCAGGCTCCTCAGAGAGCTGGGCCTGGTGCCCTCAGGAGGAAGGTCGCCTTCACACTCATTTGCTCACATTAGCTGCTCCAGGGGCCCCACCAGGGGAGAGCAGGTGGTCACTTGGGTCAGGTAAGCCCCTGCCAGGTCACTGCTCTTGGGTCTGTCTCTTCCTCTCATCCTGGAGGAGGCCCTGGTTGGGAAGGAGCTAGGGTGCGGCCAAGGTCTTCTCCTGACATCTTCTAAGAGCCCCAGAAGGGCTCCAGAGCCAAGGGCAAGGTGGTGCCCGTCTTCCATACCATTTGTCTCCAAAACGAATTACGTGTGCATTTGCCCTCTTCTGGGGAAAAGTCTGGGCTCTTTAAGAGTCGTCTTAATCAGAGTCGTCTTCACTTCCATCATTTTCTTGGGAAACTCCAGCTTGACCAACACGTGATGTTAGATATCTGCCACGTCCAGCCATGAGGTCCCGCAAGTCTTCACTCCGTTCTCATCCAAGGGAGTTGGAGGATGTGTCTCCAGGTCAATTTATGTATTAATTTGTCACTCACTGCATAATATTTAGCACTGCGATAAAAAAACAAATAAGCCAATACTATGAGGAATTGATTTTCCCTTCCACATCTGTTCACAGAGACATAAATCTAAAGTTTTGCTATTTTAAAAGCCTCCCGTGCGAATATAATCTAAAATTGCTAGGCTTTGAGGTTGGGCTTTTCTGTCAAAGGATGTTTATGGACCTGCTGCCTAGAGCCTGGCTGCTCATCTTCTGCCTCCAGGCCCCAAAGACATCGATTATCTCTTAAGGTCCTTCTCAACTCACTGCCAATTAATAGGGTGATTTTGAGCATCTTTTGTGCACAAGCTCCATGCTGACCTTCAGCTAAGATGCAAGAGGGACCCTGGCCTCAGGCATGTGCTGCAGCAGAGCACACTCAGTCTGCACTCAAACAGCCACGATGCAAGTCAGAGAGTGATGACAGTGAGAGATCAAGTGGGCGTGGGAGTGAGAGATCAGATCAGATCAGATCAGATCAGTCACTCGGTCATGTCCGACTCTTTGTGACCCCATGAATCACAGCACACCAGGCCTCCCTGTCCATCACCAACTCCCAGAGTTCACTCAGACTCACGTCCATCGAGTCAGTGATGCCATCCAGCCATCTCATCCTCTGTCATCCCCTTTTCCTCCTGCCCCCAATCCCTCCCAGCATCAGAGTCTTTTCCAATGAGTTAACTCTTCGCATGAGGGGGCCAAAGTACTGGAGTTTCAGCTTTAGCATCATTCCTTCCAAAGAAATCCCAGGGCTGATCTCCTTCAGAATGGACTGGTTGGATCTCGTTGCAGTCCAAGGGACTCTCAAGAATCTTCTCCAACACCACAGTTTAAAAGCATCAATTCTTCAGCGCTCAGCCTTCTTCACAGTCCAACTCTCACATCCAAACATGACCACAGGAAAAACCATAGCCTTGACTAGACGAACCTTTGTTGGCAAAGTAATGTCTCTGCTTTTGAATATGCTATCTAGGTTGGTCATAACTTTCCTTCCAAGGAGTAAGCGTCTTTTAATTTCATGACTGCAGTCACCATCTGCAGTGATTTTGGAGCCCAAAAAAATAAAGTCTGACACTGTTTCCACTGTTTCCCCATCTATTTCCCATGAAGTGGTGGGACCGGATGCCATGATCTTCAGTTTTCTGAATGTTGAGCTTTAAGCCAACTTTTTCACTCTCCTCTTTCACTTTCATCAAGAGGCTTTTGAGTTCCTCTTCACTTTCTGCCATAAGGGTGGTGTCATCTGCATATTTGAGACTGGACTTTTTCAAGTCATGGGTTGGGCAAGGCCCTTGGAGGAAGTAGAATTTAAGCTGAGCCATGAAGGATGGATGGGATCTGACCAAAGGCAATAGAGGAGAAGAACATTTTAGGGGGAGGGCGCAGCAGGAGCAAAGGCCAGATGTGGATAAAGGCTGGCCGACAAGACGACAACCATGACAACAAACCCTGGTTGGCTGCAGGACAGGACACTTGAAGACGGCCGGGAGGGCCAGGAAAGGTCAAGAATATTGTGGGAATGACCATGGAGTTGCCTCGTATCTAGGCTTAGCCGTTTCCAGTGCTCTTAACGCATGGATCCTCTCATTCTGAAGGTCACAACAGTCCTGTGGGTAGGGATGATTATACAGGTGAGGAAACCGAGACTCAGAAGGTGGAGGCGATCTGCTTTAGGGGACAAAGGACAATAGCAGAAGAACCAGGGTGAGAGCCCAGGTCTTCCCACACCTGACCGGCCTCTCCTGCTAAACCAGGGAGTAGATGAGAGCCTGCAAGAGAACTTGCTCCTTAGTACCCAGCCGCGCTGTCTGTGGAACTTCTGCTTGTTGCTTTGCTCTCAGGATTTTTCTTTGGTTTGGTTTGGTTTGGTTTTAGGTTGGCTGTGTTGGGTCTTAGTTACAGCATGTGGGATCTAGTTCCATGACCAAGGATAGAACCTGGACTTCTTGCGTTGGGAGTGTGGTGTTTTAACAACTGGACCACCAGAGAGGTCATTGCTTTCATGTTTAATTCACTGATTTTTCTTGGTATAAGAGCACCATGGGGGGGTCACCCCTGGAGACTCTGGTGTGGGTCAGTGAGGTCAAGCTGTGGGTCTGGATGTGATGTTGAAGTGACCTTGGTAAAGCTGGCAGAGACCTGCCATCAGTGGCAGCTTCCTGGGCACAGGGGCCACGGCAATGCCCAGGGCAGTGTTGCGTCACCACGTGGGGCTTGCTGATCTCGTTCCCCCGGCAGTCCCAGCACACCAGGATTACGAAGGGCATGGTCAGGATGAAGGCCCCGTGTGTACCTCTTGGGCCGCTTCACATCCAGAGCGACGTGACTGTTGAGTCTCCAGTGATTACAGTCACCTTGAACCTGGCCTGCTGGCCAGCCTAGGTCTGCTTTTGCACCAGCGTGATCTTCAGATCCTTGTCCTTGATGGGGTAGCCCCAGAAAAGTGTTCATGATCTCGAAATCCTTGCTGGGCGGGGCACAGACCTGATGTCTGTGTCCTGGATCTACACAACCTGTCTTGATGACGGGGACACACTCCTTGTCCTTGATTTTCCTCCATGAGCTTGGGCGCCCTGGCCCTGGTGTTGACCACAGCTGAGACCCCAGCCCAGGTGCTGCCAAATTCTCCACAGCCTCCTCTGCTGGAACCCTTGGGCCCTCCAGACTCTGACACACCACTGGCATCAGCTTTTGTCTCGGAGAAGTGTTTGTGCCCTTTTCCATGGCAAAACTGTCGTCCTTGGCATTAATTCTGTGAGCCTACCCCACCCTGAGGAGCTCCCCATGAGAGCACTTGGGTGGTGGTGGGATGGGGCATCTGAGCCATTAAGTGCCAGGTAGGCTCATCAGCTTTGTTTGCCATCCCGTTTGGCAAATGAGCCAGAAACCAGGGCATCATTGAGTGCATGGAGGGTGAAAGCTTTCATAACAGGGAAGGAAGTGACTCTGGGTTGGTCTTGGGAGGGGAAAAATGAAATAGACCGGGTCCTCAGGAAATGTCACCTGCCAGGCAAGGCCGCAAGTTCACTCTAGGCCAGGTCTAGAGGTCAGGCCACAGCAACAGAGGGAGACTCTGAGTTTCCTCCAGCCACAGGCCGGTCTCAAATCCTAAAGTATTATCATCACTAATAGAGACAGAACTGAGAAAGGACCAGAAACAGGAGCGGAAGTTTCTGGACTGTGATCCTGTGGAGGTGCAGGAGGCACCTACAGGGTTGGAGATCCATCCTGCAGGCCTCGATGGCTGCAGTCACTTCAAGCTGGACCCCAGGTGTGACCTGTGAGGTCCGAGGAACGGAGAAGCTCACCAGATCCACACTCAGAGACTCAGGCATGATGGTGCGGGCGGCTGGGAGGAGCTGGCCCGGACACGTCTGCATTCTCCCTTTTGCATTTGTTTTCTGCTATTTAGGAGAAGCGAGTGAGCGAGTACCACATTGCTTTCATCGAGGGAGTTGATTTTGTCCAGCCTGAGTTTGTTAAAGAGTGCACGATCAGACAAGAGTCGGGCTATTGTCCATCCTCCCCTGCCTTGGGGGACTCTGCTAGGCTCTACACTGTCCTTGACTCAGCCCTGGAGATGTTCCTGGCTCCAGAAAGCCCGTGACAGCTTCCCCATCCTGGCTCGGAGCCGTTCTTTTCAGAGAGAACTTCTGGGGCCTTCAAGTCCCTCCACAGGGCATCTCCGGCCCCGGCCTGTGAGGCCTGTGACTGGCTGGTCTGCAGGATGCTACCAGAGGGAAACAGCTGGGGAGAGCTTCTGATAAAGAAACTGTCACTGCTGGGCCAGTTAGCCTGTCAGCCTGTGGACACCACTTATCTTAGACCTGGTTGACGGTTTCATTTCTCATTTTGGTCACAGTGGGCTTCTCAGCCTCGATGAGGTGCTGAAAGGCTATGTACAATGAGAAGGCCAGTGTAGTGCTTCCTTTCAGTTGATTTCCAAACATGAGATTTGGCACGTTTCCTCTTTTCTTGCACAGCATTAATTCAGTGAGGGGGCATTGTGGGCTCTTGTCATAACCAACCCCCTCCTCGCCCCCCAGAGAGCAGGCAGACAGGTGGGAACACCTTGGGGTGAAAGATAGGAGCCAGGGACTTCCCTGGTGGTCCAGTGGCTAAGACTCCATGGCCCCAGTGCAGGGGGTCCCAGTTTGATCCCTGGTCAGGGAATTAGATCCCACATGCTGCAACTAATGACCCCACATGCTGCAATGGAGACTGAAGATCCCTCACGTCACAACTAAGGCAGATAAAAATATAAGGATAGGAGCCATATGAATAAGGTCAAATGGGAGCCCTGGCCACGTGATCCCAAATGTCCTCTGTGATGCTGTTATCCACTGACCAAAGGGAAGAGGAGATTGAGCCAGAGGGAGGGATCTCATTCACCTATTCGGAGGTACAAAGAGGGGACCTCCAGAAGGCCCCCCTGGCCTGACCAGCACTGCTCCCAGGGACACCCACCAGCAGTGTCTCTAGGGGTAGATTAGCTGCAGTGACAGCTCCCCAGTCTCAGTGACTTAACATGATACACCCCAGGGCAGGTCAGCAGGAAACTCTGCCCCATGCAGTTATCCAAGGACCCAGGCTCCTTCTGTCTGGTGGGCCTTGGAGTTCTGCACTGGATCATCTGTGTCCAAATGGTTGACGGAGGCGGAGAAGGTGTGAGGAGGAGAAGGTGTGGAGAATCATGTGGGAGGTTTTCTGGGCCTATGCCACTTTCCTCCACGATCCACTCGCCGTGTGGAACATCAAGGGAGACTGGGAAATACGGTGGTCTCAACAACTAACAGGCTGAATTGTATTCTCCCACAAAAGATATCTTGAAGTCCCAACTCTTAATAGTTTAGAAAGTGACCTTTGTTTGGAAACAGGGTCTTTAGAGAGGTAATCAAGTTAAAATGAGGTCATTAGAGTGGACCCTAATCCAATATGGAGAACCCACTCCAGTATTCTTGCCTGAGAGAATCCCATGGACAGAGGAGTCTGGTGGGCTATAGTCTATGGGATCCCACAGAGTCCCACACTATTGAAGTAACTTAACAGGCATGCACAATCCAATGACTGGTGTCCTTGTACAAAAGGGAAGTTTGAAGACAGGTTCAGTTCAGTTCAGTTGCTCAGCTGTGTCCGACTCTTTGCGACCCCATGGACTGCAGCACACCAGGCTTCTCTGTCTATCACCAACTCACAGAGCTTACTCAAACTCATGTCCATTGAGTCGGTGATGCCATCCAACCATCTCATCGTCTGTCATCCATCCCCTTCTCCTCTCACCTTCAATCTTTCCCAGCATCAGGGTCTTTTCAAATGAGTCAGTTCTTCGCATGAGGTGGCCAAAGTATTGGAGTTTCAGCTTCAGCAGCAGTCCTTCCAATGACTATTCAGGACTGATTTCCTTTAGGATGGACTGGTTGGATCTCATTGCTGTCTAAGGGACCCTCGAGAGTCTTCTCCAACACCACAATTCAAAAGCATCAATTTTTCAGTGCTCAGCTTTCTTTATAGTCCAACTCTCATATCCACACGACTGCTGGAAAAACCATAGCTTTGACTGGACAGACCTTTGTTAGCAAAGTAATATCTCTGCTTTTTAATAAGCTGTTTGGGTTGGTCATAAACTTTTCTTCCAAAGAGTAAGTGTCTTTTAATTTCATGGCTGCAGTCACCATCTGCAGTGATTTTGGAGCCCCCAAAAATAAATTCTGTCACTGTTTCCACTGTTTCCCCATCAATTTCCCATGAAGTGATGGGACCAGACGCCATGGTGTTAGTTTTCTGAATGTTGAGTTTTACGCCAACTTTTGCACTCTCTTCTTTCACTTTCGTCAAGAGGCTCTTTAGTTCTTCTTCACTTTCTGCCATAAGGGTGGTGTCATCTGCATATCTGAGGTTACTGATATTTCTCCCCGCAATCTTGATTCCAGCTTGTGCATCATCCAGCCCAGCATTTCTCATGATGTACTCTGCATATAAGTTAAATAAGCAGGTAGATGTACACAGGAGGAAGAAAATGTGAAGACACAGGGAGAATGCCATCTATGAACCAATGATGCCTGAGGCTACAGAAGCTGGGAGAGCGGCCTGGACTAGATTCACCCTCTGAACTCTCAGGAGGACCCAACCCTGATGACACCTTGATTTCTGACCTCACGCCTCCAGAACTGTGAGACAATGCATCCTGTTGTGTAAGCCACCAGTTGCAGTGCTTTATTACAGCAACCCCAGGAAACAAACACACGGCAGATCTGGGGAGCTCTCCGCCAGTGCTGCTGCACCATCTTCTCGTTAAAGGGAAGAGGGCAGATGGCTCTTAGGGCAACACCTGCCCCTCACAGGTTCTGCTCTCACCAAGCCCCTCTCTGCAAAATGACTCTCTCCCTGCCCCCACCCTGGTTTTCTCTTACCTTCTCCCCGCTGCTGACATTATAACCCCTTCCCTGCTGGGCAGACAGAGGGATCCCAGTCATTTCTAGCCGGAATCCCCAGGTGAAGAAGAGAGAGGAATTTTGCTGTTTTCACCTCATTTATTTTTCTCTTCCTTGCTCCACAGATGCACAAACCCTGCCGATCTTGCTAAGTGAGCTCAAACAAATCCCCCGACTCTTGCGGACTCAGTTTCCCCCCATATAAAGCGGGAGTGATGGCACTGACTTCTCTCTCAACGAGGAGTCAGTTAGGAAACGTCGCTGTGACACGTGGCGCCGCCTCTGCCCAAGAGAGCAATAATCACTGTAGCTCAAGAGGCTATAAATCCTGCCAGCTGACTGCCCAGCACTTGAACCGGACCCAGTACTTGGGAAGCTCGGCTGGACTGCAGGATGGGGGCAGCGACAGGTGCACTGCGCAGGGGACAGAGCCTCTCGGGTCCAGCCAGCCTCCTCCCGGCCCTAGATCTGGGGGGTGCCTGTAGCCATCTGGACCGGGAAGGGATGGACTGAGCTGGAGCCCTGGGCATTGGCACAGCTGGGAAGACGGAGGGCCACGGGGAACAACAGTGTGGCGGTAACGCTTCTAATTACTGAAGACTTACGAGTGCCAGGTTCTGGACAAGGGCAATTATGATGGTCCAACCATCCTGCCAGGTGTGACCGTGTTTGTGCAGTCACTGCGAGGGGTCCGGGTGGGTTGCATCCAGGCTCTCTTGACCTATCTTGGGCTAGTCACTCCACTGTTTTGCACTTGGGAGTCCTCCTTTGTAAAACGGGATAGAAATGATCACACTTCACAAGGCAGGGTTGCTGCCAGAAGCTCTGGGTCGGGGGGACAGGGGGCAGGGTCTCGAGAAGAGAAGCCGGAAGTAGAGGGGTGGAGCCCTGGCCTGGTGGGCATTCCCTCCCCCCACCCCACGGCACACTCCTTCACCCCGGGAACCGCAGACAGGCACATTCCCCAGACTCCTGGCAGAAGACAGATTCCTGGTCCCACTCCTGTGGTCTCTGCCTCCGCCTAGCAGCAAAGCTTCCGACTCTCCTGGCGACGAGTAGAGCGGGCGAGGGCAACGGTAAGCATTAAATGGATAACACTCACATGGCTCCTAGAACACTGCCCCGCTCAAGGCAAAGGCTCTGTAAATATTGGTCTTTATTATTATCCCCATGCTACAGACTGTGACACCAAGGCTCAGAGATGTTCAGTGAGTGATTGAGCTGGATTTCAACCCAGGACTTACAGAGCCTAAGATCTGTGTGTAGGCGTATGTGTGTATGTCTGTGTGTGTGTGTGTGCTGAGTGTGCACATGTATTTATTCTAGGCTACGTGTTGGTTCTTTCCTCATCCGGTCTGCCAGAACAGGGATATGGTCTTGAGCTTTGGAAAATAAACAAGCTTCTTAGGAACTTGGAATTCGGAAGGAACTTGGCTGTGTGGACAAGAGACACTTGTCCTCCTCAGCAATGCTTCCTTCTCTCCCCACCCCACCCCCATTTTCCTCTCTGCTTCCCCCTCCCTCCTTATCTTCCCCCAAGAGAAAGACTCAGTTCTGCGCACTGGCCAGGTCTCCCACCGAGAGGGCTCCCCTCAATGAGGGACAGAGGAGGTGGGGGGCCTGCCCTGGGCTCTTGTCTCCTTAGGTTGAGGGACTTACAACATCTTTTCCTCAGCTGTCCAGATCAGTCGCTCCCATTCCCATTTCTGAAGATGATCTGAAAACCAAGTTCCTTAGTGGAAGCCTCACTTTGGGCCACAGGAGTAGCTTTGGGTGTGGGGGTAAAGAGCTGGATCCAGAGCTCTGGGCTGGGGAGGCAGGAGCTGCAGGAGAGATGCTCCCAGGACTGGCTGGCAGAGCTGGAGCCTGTCTCCTCTCCTTTACCAGCCTTGGGGGTGGGTGGACCCAGGATGAACGCCCATGTTGTTCTCTGAGCAGCTCACTTGTCATCCCTGAGCCTCAGTCTCCTCATCCATAAATCGGGTGTCATAGTACTTGTTCATCAGACTTGAGGTGATCAGGGCACGCTAAGTGTTCAGCAGCACCCGATCTGGAGTGGGGCCTCAACACCAGGCAGCTGTTACTTCTGTTCATGATTAGCGTTAGTCTGTGCTGTCTTGCGCTTAGTTGCTCAATCGTGTCTGATTCTTTGCAACCGCCAAGGACTGTAGCCCACCAGGCTCCTCTGTCCATGGGGATTCTCCAGGCAAGAATACTGGAGTGGGTTCCCTTGCCCTCCTCCAGGGGGTTGTCCCTACCCAGGGATCAAACCCAGGTCTCCTGCATTGCAGACAGATTCTTTACCATCTGAGCCACCAGGGAAGCCCTAGTGTTTGCCTAGGGAGCAGTATTCCATCCCTTCAAGTCCCTGTTCTTAGGGAGCGCATCCTGCCTCATGTTCTAGTGGGGCTTGTTTTAATCCATTTGAGCTGCTACAATGATGTGTCATAGACACCGTGGCTTATAAACAACAAATGACTGGAGGCTAGAAGTCCAAGATCATGGCATTTGGTGGATTTGGTCTCTGGAGAGCCTGCTTCCTGGTTTCATAGATGACCATTTTCACTGCCCTCACATCGTGGAAGGGGGAGGTGGTCCTCTGGGGTCATGCCATGTATGACAGCTCTGCTATCACGACCCAATCACCCCCCAAAATCTTATTTGCAGCATGCAAGATTTTAGTTGCAGTAGGCAAACTCTTAGTTGCAGCATGTGGGAGCTAGTTCCCTGACTAGAGATCAAACCCAGGCCTCCTGCATTGGGAGGGCAGAGTCTTAGCCACTGGACCACCAGGGAAATCCCATCATGCGTTATTTCAAACCAGAGTCACTGAGCACCTAGAATGCCGGAAGCACTGTGCTGGGTGCCGTGGCTGTAGAGGTGAGTGAAACAAGACCCCTGCCCTCCAGGGGCTCAGAGACCACGCGGAAACTGAGAAATTAACCAGCAACAGTAAAGAAGGTTCCCATGTGCTCAGAGGGCCTCAGTAAACATAAGGGACTGGGGCCCTGAGGAACTGGGGGAGATGATGGAAAGCTTGGTGGTGGGGGGTAGTCCTTCATGAGGCTCTAAGGGTGAGCAGAAGGTGGGGGATCCTGGAGGACAACCATGTTTAGGGGAGCCTTCCAAGGTTCCTGCTGCCAGTGAGAGCACCTATGCTGTCTTGAGGCAGTGTTGAGGGGCAGAGCAGAGGGGAGGTTTCCCAGAGGGACTGCCTGAGCTGGGTCCTGAAGCAGGAGTAGGAGCTCGGGCAGGCAAGGTTGGGGAGGACTCTTCAGAGGGGACTGCTTGTTCGAGAGCACAGAGGTCCAGCTGGGAGGTGAGCTGGGGCAATCCAGGCAGCTTTCTTAGATGTTAACAAGTTTGGAGGACTTGGTCCTGTGTGATGGGGAACCAATGGATGGGCTCAGGGACGAGATCAGATAAGGGTATGAGAACGCTCATTCTCTAGGGGACTGGGTAAGAAGGGACAGAGAGAATTAAGTTGCTTAAAAAAAAAAATTGAGGGGGTAATCAGACTGTGGACCTACTCTGAAATTTACTTACAAGTTAAGGAGACAAACTGTCCCCATGTTCAACACGGAGCCTTCTAGAATCTGCTAGGAAGCACTAGAGCACAGCACACAGTGTCACCTGTCATACCCGGAGACAGTTCCTGGAGGGGAGGGAGGGGTCTGCCAACGCTGAGCACTCAAACCCAGTGCTGAAATCCACCGTGCTGGCCCTCCCGGAGTCTTGGTCTAATGAGGAGACAGAATCCAGGATGGTGTTAATACATGCTGAGACCAGAGGTAGCATCAGAATCCGAGCAGACTCAGAGGTTCTGGACCCCCATGTGTTCAAAGGACAGGAGAGTCATCTTCCACCCAAATACCTCTGGGCTCAGGGGGCCAGTCCCCACCTCTGGCTGCTCTCATCTGCCCACTGTCTTCAGCCGGGCTTACCCAGCAAGAATTTAAGAATTTAAAAGTAAAGATTTTTACTCCAAAATTCTTGCCCAGAGAATCCCATGGATAGATGGGCCTGGCAGGCTACAGTCCATACCCACACACAGGTGGGTTGCTCAGTCATTCAGTTGTGTCCTATTCTTTTTGATGCTATGGACTATAGCCCACCAGGCTTCTCTGTCCTTGGGATTCTCCAGGCAAGAATACTGGAGTGGTTTACCATTCCCTTCTCCAGAGGATCTTCCCAACCCAGGGATTGAACCCCGGTCTCCTGCATTGCAGGCAGATTCTTTACCAACTAAGCCACCAGGGAAGCCCCCCATCTAGTTTATTTTTATTTAGAAGATGCCCTCAGGAAGCACTAGTCCCCCTGCTGGTGGAGGGTGAGACAGACCAGGAAGTGAGTGTTTTATTGAGCACCCGAGTGACCATCTGGGAAGCTGCAGCTCCATCGCTCCATCTGGGAGACTGCAGTACGCCTCTGAATTGTTGAATCCATGGGGTGAGACACTGAGGCATTTATCCCTCCACTGCTGCCCATCCATGCTTGGGTTCCTAAGGCTGCCTACCCTGCACTGACTGAACACAGAGCTCTCCTCCCAGAGAGAATCCAACCCTCCCTCTCCCCCACCACCCCCCACCCCATCCCAGCAGAGAGAAAATGGTCTTTCAAGTACTGAGGGCAGGACTTCAACAGCATCTGCTCATCACTGGGGTGCTGATCACCATTGCAATTGTAATATCAGTTCAGTTCAGTTCAGTCGCTCAGCCGTGTCCAACTCTTTGCGACCCCATGAATCGCAGCATGCCAGGCCTCCCTGTCCATCACCAACTCCTGGAGTTCACTCAGACTCACGTCCATCGAGTCAGTGATGCCATCCAGCCATCTCATCCTCTGTCGTCCCCTTCTCCTCCTGCCCCCAATCCCTCCCAGCATCAGAGTCTTTTCCAATGAGTCAACTCTTCGAATGAGGTGGCCAAAGTACTGGAGTTTCAGCTTTAGCATTATTCCTTCCAAAGAAATCCCAGGGCTGATCTCCTTCAGAATGGACTGGTTGGATCTCCTTGCAGTCCAAGGGACTCTCAAGAGTCTTCTCCAACACCACAGTTCAAAAGCATCAATTCTTCAGCGCTCAGCCTTCTTCACAGTCCAACTCTCACATCCAAACATGACCACAGGAAAAACCATAGCCTTGACTAGACAGACCTTTGTTGGCAAAGTAATGTCTCTGCTTTTGAATATGCTATCTAGGTTGGTCATAACTTTCCTTCCAAGGACTAAGCGTCTTTTAATTTCATGGCTGCAGTCACCATCTGCAGTGATTTTGGAGCCCCCAAAAATAAAGTCTGACACTGTTTCCCCATCTATTTCCCGTGAAGTGATGGGACCTGATGCCATGAAATTTGTTTTCTGAATGTTGAGCTTTAGCCAACTTTTTCACTCCCCACTTTCACTTTCATCAAGAGGCTTTTGAGTTCCTCTTCACTTTCTGCCATAAGGATGGTGTCATCTGCATATCTGAGGTTATTGATATTTCTCCCGGCAATCTTGATTCCAACTTGTGTTTCTTCCAGTCCAGCGTTTCCCATGATGTACTCTGCATATAAGTTAAATTGTAATATAAATGGCTCCAATAATTACTTTCTTAATATCTTCCTCCTGCACTAGAATATAATCTGTCTGAGGATGCAGACTGCATCACCATTTAATGCCCAGGACCTAGTTCAGTTTGTGGCTCAAGGCAGATGTTCAACTGATACTTACTGAGTGTAATTTAGAGGTTGATAAATTCATGGAAAAGGCTCAGTTCTGCCTGGGTGCTTTCTCTAGCCCTTTTCCTCTCTCCTTTTCTCTTGTCCCCAACCCCCAGCCCTGATATAGCAGAGTCTACAAGTTATTTGCCTATCCATCTAGCCTTCTTCTAAAGTAATAAAAACCGTAATATTTGACCTCGCCAGTGACAGTTTGGAAAAAGGGCCTCCTTCAAGACTAAGTGTGCCTATGTGTCTGAGTGCTCACCATGGCATGTGGAACTGATGACTGCCTCTTTCAGGCTATGTCCTCACTGGTGGAGGTGCACCCAACTTCTCTTACCGCCTTCCTGCTGGCTGGAATTTGAATACCATGACTGGAGCAGGAGCAGCCACCTTGTATTATTAGGTAGAAGCCCTGAACCATGAGAATGGTGGAAACTGAAAGAACTGGACACCTTGATGGTCAAGGAGCCTTTGCCCCAGCCCTGGGCTGAACCTCTGACCTTGCATTACATTACAGAGTCCTTGGTTATGCCCCTGTTATTCGGGGTTTTCTGTCACTTGCAGCTGAACAAGCTAATCCTAAGTGGCACATAAGGTGATTGTTAATTGACTTCTTAGTGTGTGTGTGCATACTTAGTAGTGTGTGCATAGTCGCTCAGTTGTTTCTGACTCTTTTGCAACCCCACGGACTGTAGCCCACCAGGATCCTCTGTCCAAGGGATTCTCCAGGCAAGAATACTGGAGTGGATTGCCATTTCCTCCTCCAAGGGATCTTCCTGACCCAGGGATCAAACCCACATCCCCTACGTCTCCTGCATTGGCAGGCAAATTCTTTACCACTGCATCACCTGGGAAGGAGGGAATAAATGACCCTCAGGGAGTGGAGGCAGAACTTGCTGAATGGGAGTCCCTGGTTCCTCCCACTGGGGGCCTCCTCCCAGCATCTCACCTCTCTCTGGGATTTGAGATGTTCTGTTCTGTCCCTGAGAAGCAGCTGCTCCAACGGACTCCCTTTCCCTTTGAAATGGTCCAGACATGCTCCATGTAGCTCCAGGCTAATATTGCTGCCACCCCACTTCAAAGTTCTTTTGTTGTTGTTGTTGTTGGTGTGGGAGGGGGGCGACTGTTGTTCAGTCGCTAAGTTGTGTCCCGAATCTGCAGTCCCATGGACTGCAGCACGCCAGGCTTTCCTGTCTTTCACCAACTCCCGGAGCATGCTCAAACTAATGTCCATTGACACGGTGATGCCATCCAACCATCTCGTCCTCTGTCATCCCCTTCTCCTCCCGCCTTCAATCTTTCCCAGCCTCGGGGTCTTTTCCAATGGGTCAGTTCTGCCAATCAGGTGGCCAAAGTATTGAAGTTTCAGCATCAGCATCAGTCCTTCCAGTGAATATTCGGGGTTGATTTCCTTTAGGATTGACTGCGGGAAGGCAGGTACAATTCCCTCTTCCCACTGGGTCTCCTCACTGTCTTTAGGGAACAGGAAAGTCAGTGCTTTCTTGGCACTGTCTCCCACAGCCTGGCTGAGGGTGAGTCTGGGCCCCACCAGCCCCTGCTCCCAGGTCCGCACTGCGCAGGGGTGTGGGGATATAAAGGCAAGTAAAATAGAGAGTCCCACCAAGCAGCGAGAGGAAGACGCAGGAGGGCAGAGGACAGCCTTGGGCACACGTTATCGCGTGGGCACAGGGGTTATAAAAGCCCAGGGACTCAGAGCAGGGCTATGCTTCGGGAGGCGGGTGGTGAGCCTCTAGACCCTCCCCACCCGCAGGGCTCCATAGATCGTTTGTCATTGTCCCCTCAACCTTGGTTGTCCCAGGGCCGCCTTCGGGACAGAACTCGAGAAGGGGAGGACTTGGGGACGGGGTAACCCCGCCGGGTGGATCTGTCTTCCTAGCCACTCGCAGCTTTTGAGGTTACACTTTCCGGAAGGGGTCTGACGGAAGGTGTGACCTTGGCCAAGTCCCGTGCGCTTCTCCGGCCCCAGTTCCCTTTGGGGTACCCTGGACAGCTTGGGGGCGGTTTGGCTTTCCTTAGCAGAGGGATCCGGAAGGTGGTCCGGGTGCGGGATGAGGACGGCCCGACTCCTGCGCGCCCCGAACCCGAGCGCGCCGGCCCGGAGCGCAGTGCCCGGGACCTCCCGCGGGAGAAGGACCGGCCGGGGGGCCTCGGCGGCCCGGGTTGGAAAGCCAGGACCCGCCCGGCCCCTCCTGCGGGCGGGGCGGCCCCGCGCCGGCTCCTCCCCCGCGCCCGCCCGCGCGGCCGGGGCTCAGTGGTGCGCGCCGTGCCGCAGGTGGCAGCGATGGCCCAGTGCTGAGCGCCCCGCCATGGCCGGCGCCCCGGGGCTGCTCCGCCTGGCGCTGCTGCTGCTCGGGGCGGTGGGCAGGGCCGGCCCCCGCCCCCAGGTGAGAACCGCGGGCCCCGGGGCGGGGTTGGCGGCGGTGCGGGCTGCGGCGGGCCAGGCGTCCCGGACTTGAGCGAAACTCCGCGGGCGGCGGGGACCCAAGCCTCGGGAGAGCGGGGCCTAGGACAGTGGAGTGCCCCGGGCTGGGTGGCCGAGGTGGGGACTCGGACGGCGGACGGCTCCCCTAGCCCCGGCCAGGCGCCCGTCTTCCTGGCCGCCGGGGCCCCTTGGCCGGGCCACCGGCTGTCCCGCGGCCGCCCTGCGCAGACTTCTGCGCCCGGCATCTCCCCGGACCACTTTCCCAACTCCGTCTCCCCCAAACCCGTACCAGTGGCTCGGCTGCAGCCCGAGCTGCCCTCTCCCACTCGGCCCCAGACCCTTTCCTGCCGTGTCTGTGCCCCAACCCGCCACCGCTCGCCATGGGAGACCCTCCGGGAAGGCAGAGAGGCCAGGGTGTGGACCCCCAGCTCCACTCTCTTCCACCAGCAGCCCCCCCGGCACAGCCTATGACTCACAGCCCCAGGGACCCTGCAGTGGCAGCTTGCTGTCCTTCCTCCTGACCTCCCAGAGGGAACCTGAGAGCCACATCGGCTCCCCAGCCCCAAGGCAAACACGGAAAAGGCTCCCTGTTCCTCTGGAAGCAGGCAGCACCCTCCACACACACTCATCTGACACCCCCAGCTTGACCCTCTTGGTGGTCAACAAGCACCAGAGCTCATACTGGGATGCTCAGAGACACCTTGGCCTCCCCACGCCCTTGGAGAGCTGACCCCGGGGGACCCCTTGCTGCCTCCAGGCTCCTGGGCTGGGGGCTGTGTCAGCCTGCCTTAGGAGAGGGGAGTTGTCCAGAAACGCTGTGAGACGCTTGAACAGAGAGGAGGTGCAGGCTTGGGTGGCCTGTCCTGTGTCAGGGGGCTGTGTTTCCCTGTGACCTCCCACTCTTACCCCGAGACCTGAAGCTTTGGGGAGGGGACCTGTACAGGCCTTGAAATTTGTTCCAGGTGGGAGGCAGGAGGAGGAGGGGCTTGGGTGAGGGCCGACTCCATCCTTGGTTGAGAATCCAGATGTGGACAGATGCATCTCCCAGCTAAGGTGCCAGCTCTTCCTCAGCCCCCGTGTTTTTCCGAGACTCATTCCCTCCCTCTCCCTGTTCACCTGCCCTTGCCGCACAATGGCTTCCCTGGTATGCCTGGGATCTTTCCTGAGCCAGGACTGCAGACTGCTCTGGCTTACCTTTACCTCGTCCCCCTCCTCCTCTCCCCCTCCTCCTCCTCCCCCACTTCTTCCTCCCCCTCCTCCTCCTCCCCCACTTCTTCCTCCCCCTCCTCCTCCTCCTTGGGCTGGGACAGGGTCGGGGTGGGAGGCTCTGGTGCCTGGTCCCATCCTGCTCCAGGCCAAGTTTGCAGATTAAGCAAAAAAGAGAGGTTGTGGAAGCCACATGTCTTCTCCCCAAAGTTCCTTTGCCCAGAGGAGTGGGGCTTCTTGAACCCCCCCTCTTCTAATCCCCTCATTCTTCAGCCTTTGGCTAAGGGTAAAAGCCCAATATCCTGGGACCATATCTCTAGACCTGGGGACACAGAGAAGGGCAGGGTGAGCCAGGCTCCGAGCAGAGAAGGGGAGTTTCGGGGGGTGCCCCTGCTTTGAGCATTCCTGGCCCGCGGAGGTCTGAGTGACAAGCTTGGAGGTCAGACTGCAGTAATTGCGACACAACTCATCCTGCGTGTAAGACTCTATAAACACTGGTGGATTTTGCCTTCTATTTTCTGTTCATGAGATTAGCAAGACTAAGTTGCTCCCTCCATGTCCCTGCTGGGGGGATAAATCTCAGAAAAGGAGGGTTCCCTGTATAAAGTGAATCCAGCAGACCAGCAGCAGAGAGGAGAAAGGGGTGCAGGGCTGGGCTGGTGCCTAATACCTGCCCATCCAGGCGGGACCAAAGGGAAAACCGAGTGAGCTACCCACAGTCAGGCTGGCCAGGCTGGAGGGGGTACAGGCAGAGGGGGTGGTCGAATTGACCTCTGAAGAAGGGGACCTAGGCCACTCCATTGTTGCTGGGAAGGACCACCCCCTCCCCTATTCCTTTCCTCCCCAAGACCCCTGTGAGGGAGCTGGTCTACTGAGGGCAAGCCTTTGACACCCAAATTAGAGCCAGCTAAGACTGGGTTCAAATATTCCTGACCATTGCGAATGGAACCTCAGTTTCCTCATCTGTAAATAAGGGTCACGAGCCCTGCCACGTGGGAGTTCTGGAGCAGATTGAGACACTGGCATCCCGTGACGGCAGCTTTAGTCATTCAGGGCCTCTGACCCTCTTGTCCTCGGACATCTGGAAGCCTTCTCCAGGGTGGTGGAAGAGGGCTGGAGGTGGGGGCCCCTCTAGTGAA
Source organism: Bos mutus (assembly GCF_027580195.1). Lineage (NCBI taxonomy): Eukaryota > Metazoa > Chordata > Mammalia > Artiodactyla > Bovidae > Bos > Bos mutus. Next base: position 37,012,016 of record NC_091639.1, on the reverse strand, counting down.
GGGTGGAGGGAGTCCAGAGGACACCACGGTCAGCGTGCAACTTCATTCTTGAGCTGGACTCCCTCCCAGACTCGGACTCCAGTGGGGATCAGAGCAGGAGATACCAAGAAACCACATCCTGCCCTCAGATGCCTGGCTGTGAGGAGAAGTAGGCTCTTCCTTAGCGGAAGGCTGCCCCTGAGTAGGTTCCTCCCTGTGTGTGAGAGATGAGGAGATACAGAGATACACAGAGACAGAGAAGGAGACAGAGACATAAAGAGAGGGACGGGGGAAAGGGGTTGTATGAACCCCTGTTTCTCCTCTGCACTCACGTGACCTTCTGTGACTTCCTGCCTGTGAGTCCGTGTCTGAAACATCTCAGCGTGTCATTGTGTATCTGACGGTGTGCATGTGTGACTCCAAGTGTGATACTGCATCTGTGGGGAGGGGTGTGTGTGTGTGTATGACAGACCTCTTAGAGTGTTAATGGGTGTCTGTCAGTGTGTGTCCGTGTGTGGGTGAGAAATAGTGTGCTTGTGACAGAACGTGTGACTCTTCCTCTGTATCTATGTGTGCGACAGTGTGACTGAGTATATGTCAGCCAAGGGGTCTCTGTGTGTGTACCTGACCATCTGTGTGTTCGTGTGTGGGAGAGAGACTCTGTCATGTCTTAGTGTGTAAGCATGTGCTCCACGGCATGTGTGATAACGTGTGTGGCAGAGTGTCCCTGGGAGGGGTCTGTGCATGTGAGAATGTGTGTATGGTCTTCCCTGCCCTGCCCTTCTGCTCATGCATCTGGAGTCTTTAAGGAAAAAGAAATGGGGCCAAGAGCGCAGGGACCAGCAGCCCCACCCCTGCAGATCTCAGAGGCCATCGGTGATGGCTGAGCTCTGGAAGTCAGGCGGAGAAGATGAGGCCGGGTCCTGCCTTGGGGAAGACGCAGGGCTGCGCCAGCTGGTAGACCCCAGAGTTGTCACCGGAGCCCTCTTTTCCCTCTCCCATTTTCCCCACCTCAGAGGCCCGTCTTTCCTCCTTCCCTTCAGTCAAAAATGTTCCCAGAGAAGGAAAGAATCTGATGCACTTATTCATACTGAGACATGAGGCTGTAGGAGGAATTCTTCAGGTTAGCAGCCAGTGTTTGGAGGTGTGCCCTCCCAGGGTGTTGGAAAGTCCCTCACCTCGAGAGCAACCACCCGCTCCATGTCCTTCTCTCCCTGCTCGTCCTCCTTAGAACATTGCCCATTCATACAGGGCTGGATAACTCCTAAAGCTTTTCACTACTTTATCTTGCTGGAACTGTCCTGGAATTCTTAGAGAACAGTGATGTGCCCATTTTACAGATGAGGAAATTGAGGCCTGAGAAGGTTAACATTTGTCCCATCAGTCCCACATTAACAGACTACTGGGATTTATGCCCAGGACCTGTGACTGTCTGTCCAGTGCTCCCTCCTGGCCTCTTCGTTCTCACCTCTTGTTTCCTCCCTAAACTCTTCAGTCTGAGAGATGCCCCCTCCTTACTGTGACCTCCACCCCAGGCATTGCCCCCATTTGCCTTCACCCCCATGCAGAGAGTGCCCATAACACCTGGTGAGTCCTGATTCTAAAAACGGCCAGCCTGCCCTCACCCAGGCCTGTCAAGTGCCCCGATCTCCAGCCAGCTCTGCAGCCTGTGAGGGGCAGGGCTTCCATCACTGAATCCTCTCCACCACCCAGCCCCCGCAGCCCCTCGTCTCCAGGCCTGGGGCAGGACCTCACATCTAAGGGGGATGAAATGGGGTAGGGTGGGGCGGGGGGGGCGCAGTGGGCAGGGCCAGGCCCCTCCTCGCAGTTCACTGCTTGCTGGAAGGCACGGAGGCTTTGCTATTGGCTACGTTTGCAGCTGGAAGATGCCACGAATTAAGCTGAATGGTCGGTCCTTGGCATGAAAATATGTTAGTTTCCTCCTGCCAGAAGTTTGTTGATCCTAGAAATGAAGGAGGGGTAGGACCCTGACTCCCCGGGAAGCCTGGCTGCCTGGACCACGCTTTGCTTTCTCCCATCAACAGCAGAAATCCAGGACAGCTGTTGTTGACTGAGTTTTCCAAGTACCGGGGCCCTTTAGCATCAACTCACTTAATGCTCATGAGGAGGGAGGGACTATGGTTATTTCCAGTCTGTGCAGGTGTGAGCTCAGGCTGGAAGTTAAAACTCTTGGACAAGGTCAGAAAATCAATATATGAGAGAGCCAGGGTCAGCCCTGGCTCTGCGCCCAAAGCCAGGTCTATTCACGCATCTCCGTGTAACCGTGCTCCCCTGGGCCCCGGGCCTGGCCGCACTGATTAACCTCAGCCTTGTTCCAGGCCAGAGCCTCCCAGCTGCCCCCGGTCCTGAGAAGATTGTGAACAGTGGTCCGTAGCCGTCCTCAGCTTGCTCCCTGGAGCTGTAGTGTCCCCATCTCTGCCGCGTTGTTTCGGCCAGGCCCCCCTGCTGAAATGCCCACCCTCTGCCCTTGCTGGGTCCAATCTCTCCCCACAGATTCCCTGCTTAACCCCCGCTCACAGCTCCCAGAGGGCCCCCTGACCCCCCCAGAACTCTTAGGTCTGCACCAAGTTCTGCCGCAACCTGAGCAGTGTCACCTACCTTCTCTGCTGTGTCCTGAACAGCATTTGTCCCCAACCCACCCCCGAGGAGCCTGCAGATTCTCTCAGGCACGGGCTCTGCCCTCATCTTTGTGTTCCCCATGTCCCTCCGTCAGACCTGCCACCCAGAGCCTGGCACAGTATTACTTCCATAAACACCAGGTGGGGAGAGGCCAGAGGTCTGGTAGTTTGTGTGTTTGACTGGGGAGAGGTGGGGCGGAAGTGAGCAGTATTTGGAGAACTTCAACTGGTGCAGGAAGATGGCAGCGAACCCTGTTGTCAGGAAGCCCTCTATCTGAGGGGGGCGACCCAGCCCCTGTTCTCAAGGAGCCCCAGCCTGAGGGGACACATAGCCCCGTCCTCAGGGAGCCCCGTCTGAGGGGAGACGCAGCCCTGCCTCAGGGAGCCCCAGTCTGAGGGGAGACACAGCCCCGCCTCAGGGAGCCCCAGTCTGAGGGGAGACACAGCCCCGCCTCAGGGAGTCCCAGTCTGAGGGGAGACACAGCCCTGCCTCAGGGAGCCCCAGTCTGAGGGGAGACACAGCCCTGCCCTTGGGGAGCCCCAGTCTGAGGGGAGACACAGCCCTGTCCTCAGGGACCCCCAGTCTGAGGAGGGACACAGCCCTGCCTCAGGGAGCCCCAGTCTGAGGGGAGACAGCCCTGCCTCAGGGAGCGCCAGTCTGAAGATAGTTTCTTGTCCAAAGCTCTGCTCGGAGCAAGTGACAGGGCTGCCTCTGCCTCCAAGTCCCCTGGAGGTTGGTGGCCAGCCTGGCCTTCCTGGTGTCCTTACCCTTTAACCCCACTCCCCACCTCCACCCCCAGACTTCTGACTTCCATGAGCTTCCTCGTTCTCACTCCCTGGCCCTGACACACCTTCTGCCCCAGTTCCCAGCAGTGACCTTGCTTCCCGCCTGCTTTCCTCCTGGAAAGAGAGATGGAGTGGGATTTCTTCCCAGTCTCCCTACCCCAACCACCAGCAGCTGCCGTTTTCAGGGGCAGGAAGAGAAGGAAAGTGAGTCTGGGGGTTTGATCCACCAGGACTGGCTTCAGTGAAAACTGTTTGGACCCCTCAGATGTAGCTAAAATTGTGATACTGCCTTTGCTGTTGGGTTTGATTTCTTGTTCTTTTTTTTTTTTTTTAATAACAAATACACTTGACCTTTGCCCTCAGAAGAGGACTGTCTCTTAGGTATCTCCCCCTGTGGTCTCAGCACACTTACTCTAAGAGTGTGGCTGGGGCTCAAGCAAGCTTGTTTCGCCCCTTGCCCAGGGCTTCCTAGGCAGCCAGGGATGAGCCCAAGACAACCTGTGTCTTTATGTGAAGTGTCTCATAAACCAGCGGTCCCCAACCTCTTTGGTACCAGGAACTGGTTTTGTGGAAGACAGTTTTACCGCGGTGGGGGGATGGTTTTGGGATGACTCAAGCTTCCCAGGTGGCGCTAGTGGTAAAGAAACTGCCTGCCAGTGCAGGAGATATAAGAGATTGGAGTTCTATCCCTGGGTCGGAAAGGCTCCCCTGGAGGAGGGCGCTGCAACCCACTCCAGGATTCTTGCCTGGAGAATCCCATGGACAGAGGAACTTGTCCATAGGGTTGCAAAGAGTCGGATATGACTGAAGCGACTTAACACACCCACAAGTGCATTATATTTATTGTGCACTTTATTTGTATTATTATTACATTAACTCCACCTCAGATCATCAGGCATTAGATCTCAGAAACTGGGGACCCCTGTTACAAACCACAACTCAGCTTAAATCTGGGCAAGATTACCCAGACACCAGATCCAGTGTGCTTAGGGCACCACCAGTCAAGGATGCAAGCTCCCCAAAGGACGCTGTTTTATTTTCAGCACAAATGCTTATTGTTGTGATTTTAAAAAGTGAAATTTTGTTTTAAATTATGTATAGGTCCTAAATTTTATCCAAGGGGCTCCCTGGTCATTTGTGTGTCTGCAGCCTCTAAGTGAGGAATATTTAGAATCTTCAGCCTGTTCAGGAAAAAATACAAATAAAAAAGAAACACAGTCCCAAGACATATGTAAAGGAAGTACACTACAGTGTCTGGGAATGGATAATTCTCTCTTGGGTGCATCTGCTTGGGTCTGTCTAAAAGCCAGTTGTGTTACCTTATCTGAAAGTGGAGCTTCTTATCCCCCTGCTCACAGATAGGGGGGCCCCTCCCAATGCAGGCCTAATCTCTGTGTCGTGGAACTTTTCTGACCCCTTTACCCCATGTCCTCAAGACTTCTCCTTCTCCAGTTGATAGAGCTGGGCTGGGCTGATGTTTGACCCATGTTGTGCTAGAAGGAGACAGTGCAGGCTTGTGTTGACCTCCCAGATAACATGGTTGCATTTTGTAGGAGGGACGTTAGAGCAGTGCCCTTTTTGGCACAAGGGACTGGTTTTGTGGAAGACAGTTTTTTCCTGGACTGGGGGTTGGGGGAATGGTTTCAGGATGATTCAGGTGTGTTACAATTACTGTGCACTTTATTTCTATTATTACATCAGGTCCACCTCCAATCATCAGGCATCAGGTCCCAGAGGCTGGGGACCCCTGTAGTAATGGGAAATAGTACCAGGGTCTGCAGCATTGAATCCCACCACAGCCCACATCATCCACTGCTCCAACAGTCACTGATCTGGGAGGCTCCTGGTCCTAACCTTAGCTCTGCTCCTTGGAGTGCTGTGTGACCTTGACTGAGCCCCTCTCCCACTCTGAGCCTGCGTGTCCCCTTCTAGAATGGTGGATGAAAGTGTGAGAACTTCACAGGCAGGTTGACTGGGCACTGGAAAGGAGCCCGTGGCAGTCACGAACCCCAGGGCCCTCAGGAAATCTCTGCTGGGTGGGGGCAGATGAAACCATGAATGAGACACTCCCCCTCCTTCACTCACCCCAACATCATCCTTTCAGTAGCCATGGGTTGGACATTTACTACACCTCAAGGTATGCAAGGAGAAGGCACTGGTGACCCACTCTCGTACTCTTGCCTGGAAAATCCCATGGACAGAGGAGCCCGGTAGGCAGCAGTCCATGGGGTCGCACAGAGTCGGACACGACTGATGCGACTTAGCAGCAAGGTATGCTCTGGGAGGCATAAAGATGTAAAAGCATCCACTGGGGCCCCTCATTGCGTTGTCACCCCCTTGCAAAGATGGCCAAAGCCTGTGGGGTTTGGGGCCCTAAGATCCCCTAAAGATCAAGAAACCAAGTGTGTGGGGGCAGAGGGTAAAATAGACTTGAATTGGACCCAAGGGGCCCCTTTTTCTTTCTTCTCCCCAGGGTGCCACCGTGTCCCTCTCGGAGACTGTGCAGAAATGGCGAGAGTACCGACGCCAATGCCAGCGCTTCCTGACCGAGGCCCCGCCCCCGGCCGCAGGTGAGAGCAGGGGGGGCCCCCACCCAGCTGCCCAGAGCCTTCGGAGGCCCCCCAAGCTGGCTTGGCCTCCCTTGCCTCTCTAGGACCCGCATCTGCCCTATGCCTTGGGGTGCAGCCGTGTAGCTGCTGTGCCCCTCTCCAGGGCCCCCCAGGAGCTGACACCAGGCCATTCCGTGCTGTGTCCTCAGCACCTCCCGGCTTATGCCCGGACTGAAGGCCCCACTCACGTACTTACAGTAATGAACATTTAGGGGGCTTGTGTGGGCTGTTTTAAAGAATAGAGGATTGAAGCCAGACAGGCCTCTGTTCCTGACCTGCGGTCCTGACCCAGTTACCTGAGGAAGTGATCTTGGGCTGGAGAGGTACCGAGGCGCCGTCCCAGTCACAGGAGGTGTGGAATTTCAGAAAAGGCCATGAAGATTGTGTATTAAGCACTTATTATGCTCTGATATCTTTGCTGCCTACACTATTTGTCCCTGCTCAGCCCTGTGGGCTGGGAAGTCAACCCCATTTTACAGATGAGAAAACAGAGACCTTAAGTACTTGGCTCCAAGTCCCTCTGCTGCTAAGTGGTGCCTGTTGGGTGGGAACGTGCTAGGCAGGGAGCTTTCTGCTGCGTAGCCTCCCCAATGGGGAGCAGGGGAAAGCAGAACGCGCCGCAGCCAGGCTCGGACTCAACGCCTTCCCCCTGCACCAGACCTCTTCTGCAACCGGACCTTCGACGACTATGCCTGCTGGCCGGATGGGTCACCAGGCTCCTTTGTGAATGTCAGCTGCCCCTGGTACCTACCCTGGGCCAGCAGCGGTGAGTCCCCTTCCCCACATGGACCTCCCCTCCCCAATGTCCAGGAGGCTCGGGTGGGGGTGGGGGTGGCATAGGGTGCTTGCTGCTTCCTTTCCACTGAGACACCGTCTCCCCACTCCCGAAGGTCTTTAGGCCTCCTCACGGTGGTCTGCCTACCTTTCCTTGGGGGTGGGGAGTGGTAGGGGATGGTATCAGGTATAACCTGGGCCTGAGGCTTGTACTGGCAGGTGTCTGTAGGGAAAGCATGGGCTCTGACTTAAGAAAGAAATGTGAGCACCCGCTTTTATGTAGTAATCAGGAAAGGGATCAGGCAGGAACAGTTCCTGGGTACTTGGGGTGGAGTGGTTTGAGATGTCATTGCTGTGTGTGTGTATGCATGTGTTTGTAGATGCCCCACTTCCCTGGTGGCTCAGATGGTAAAGAATCTGCCTGCAATGCAGGAGAAACAGTTTCAATCCCTGGGTTGGGAAGATCCCCTGGAAAAGGGGATGGCAATCCATTCCTGTATTCTCACCTGGAAAATCCCATGGACAGAGGAGCCTGGCGGGCTGCAGTCCATGGGGTTGCAAAGAGTCGGACACGACTGAGCAACTAACGCTTACCTGATAGTGCCCTGGAGACACCTCCTGACTTTTCAAGGGGTTCACTGCTCAGAGGAACCCAGGCAGTGGTGATCAGGCCTTAGTGGGATTGTCCTCCGGCCCTCCCCAGCTCACTCCTGCCTGTAGGGGACACCTTGTGGTGGGAAGGGTGTGATTGGGTAGGTGAGAGGGGCTTTGGGGTGCAGAGACCTACAGAGACTGCAGAGGGAGCTCTGACTGGAGGGGGAGACCATGTGCCCCACCCCCCATCCGCCCCATGTGTCCCAGGAGACAAGCACCCTTGCCTCAGAGAGCTCACAGTCTCAGGAAGGGAGAAAAGATACTGTCTTATAATAGTGATACTTACTCAGTGCCTGCTTTGTGCCCCATCCTGCCCTATAAGGCAAGTATTCATGTAATCCTTACAATGACCCGCTGTATGCTTGTAATATAGATAGGGGAACTGAGTCCCCAGAAAGTTTACACAGCTCACTCTAGATGATGTGTCAATGGCAGGGCCAGGATTTGAAGGCAGCCTGTGCTCTTAATGACAGTGCATTGAAGGGGCCTGAGACCAAGCAGAAACTGGCCCAGAAGCAGGTGTGAGAGGGAGGTCATGCTGTGGGAAGCTAGTGGGCTTCCTGGAAGAGGCAGCTGCTTAGTGGAACATCTGGGCACCTGGCAGGGCCCGGCGTCAGCTTCAGCTCAGAACATGGAATGGAGGTCAGACGAAGTCCCAGCTGGAGTCCTGAGGACTCTCTCTCCTGCTGTGCCCTCCTGGTATGCCCAACCACCCCGAGGGGCATGCTGAGAGCCTGGGCTGGAAAGAGGCAGGCACCAGGGTGAGACAGAGCGGCCCAGTGCCCTTCATGCAGCTCTTCCATAAGCACTTTATGTACCTACAGTCATTTAATCCTCACAACAACTTTTCAGGGCTCCAAGTACTCTAAGAATACCTCATTTAGTACTCCAATGACCCTCCCCTCTTACAGAGGAGGAAACTGAGGCCCAGAGATGCTAAATGACTTTTCCAAGCTCTCACAGTGAGTGAATAGCAGACCCATGAATCAGCCCAGGAGTCTGGTTCAGATTAAGCGTGTGTCATTTCTGCACCAGGCTTCCTCCAGTGTGCGGGCACATGTGTGTTCCTGTGTGTGTGGGTCTGGGCATGGAGACAGGGGAGCGACCTGAGCCTCTGCTGGCTGGACCACCCCAAAGGAGGGCAGTGAACTGCTTGCCTTCTCCCTGGAGATGAAATCTTATGATTCTGCCTCACACTGTTCCAAGTGGCTGTGTGCGCTTGACTGAACTTCTAAACCTCTCTGTGCCTCTGGACATCATGTGGGAGCGGGGATATAGCCAGGTGATGGTGGTGTTAGGAGGATTTCAAATTCCTAAAAAATGGTTTCTGTCAATTTTTTCCACCCACCTGACTTGTCTTCCCCACTTCCCTCAATACACACAGGTTCCCAGCTCCCCAAAGGTTTGGGACTGGCTGGCTGGCTGGCCCTCTAGACCCCGGGGAGCCAGGCGCAGGACAGGGCCCATCACTCAGCACTAAGCCACCCCCAGCTCTGCCTGCTGCTCGCGGCTCCATCCATCACCTTTAATTTTATTTGAGCAGGAAATAGGTCCTGGTGGTGCCCATTTATGAGCGAACATGGTTTTATTGCTTTCTCCATGAAGATAACAGCCACTGCACAGGCCCCCTGCCAGCTTCCACCCCACCGCTCCCCGCCTCACTCCCTTTTTTGACCAAGCTAACTCACTCCCTTTTTTGACCCTTGGGATCAGAGACTCTGCCTCCCTCTCCCCTCTCTCTGAGTTAAGGACCCACAGAGATACCCACCCTGGGTTCCTGCAACATAATCGCTGTCTCTGGCCTGTCCTGGCTGTCCCCTTGGCAGGAGCTGGCACGGGGAGCTTCCCTCACCCCCTCCCAGGGCATGGGAGATGAGGAGGGGGCAGTTCTGAAACTTTCTTGGGCTAATCAAGGGAGTGCCCTAAGTGAAAATGTCGTTGTGGGAATTAGGAATGTGAAGAAGAAAGAGGAGCAGATCTTAGTCAATGTCCTGGGAGAAAACACACTCAGCTGGGAATCTCAAAAGAACCCGACAGAGGGACCACTTCAGAGGTTGGTCTGGGTTAACCTGGTGTCTCAGCGGTAAAGAATCTGCCTGTTATGCAGGAGATGCAGGTTCAATCCCTGGATCGGAAAGGTCCCCTAGAGGAGGGCATGGCAGTCCACTCCAGTATTCTTGCCTAGGAAATCCCATGGACAGAGGAGCCTGGCGGGCTACAGTTCATGGCATCGCAGAGTCAGGCACAACTTAGCAATTAAACAACAACAAGGAACATAAAGCACCAGGACTATAAGAGTGGGAAGCTGAAAAAAAAAAAAAAAAGAGTGGGAAGCTTTAGTAGCCCTAGGTCCCAGTGGGGCAGGAACAGGGCTGTGGTGCCCTCATGACAGCTGGAGGTCATGAAGATGGAGAGGCCACCAGCAGGACAGGGCCATGGTCACAGAGAGGCAAAAACCGCTGCCAGAACCTCAGAATCAAGGCAGAAAGGGAGCAAGGGAGAAATACCCCAGCCTCTCTTTCCAACTGTCTTCCTACCTCCTGCCAGTGCCTCCCATTAGCTAAACCCAGCAGAGGGCCGGGAGCTCAAGTGATACTGTCCACAGGGGTCAGCCTTCTGGGGCGCAGGGCAGGGCAGAGGAATGAGTGACTCGAGAAATAATTCGAAACAATTACCCAGGGCAGGTCTGGGTTAAGAGCTGGGGATGTCAGTGAGACCTTAGAGGTGTGTGAGTGTGCGGGCTTTGGGGAGAAGGGGTGACTCTCATGGGGCTTGAAGAGGTTGCTCAAGAGCCAGGGAAGTGGTGCCGAGGGAGGTCAGAGCCACCTCTTCTGCCTGGGGTGTGGCATTAGGAAGGCTTCCAGAGGGAGGTGTCGTTGGGGCCAGGCCTTAAAGAACAGGTGGATGGAGATGGAGGACGGGGAGGAGGGCCCTCCAGGGTGGAGGATGTTTAGGCACCAGCTCGGAGACGGGGCCGGGACTCGGAACTGTACAGCATCCCAGGGATGCCAGCCGAGTCCTTGAACGCAGACCCCTCTAATTCAGAACCGGGGATTGCACGGAAAGGGTAGGGGCAGGTGAGTCAGGGAAGGAAGGGCTCCAGAGGAGATGCCTTGTGTCCACAAGATTTTCTCTCTGGAAACCAAGAGGCTGGAGTGGCGTCCAAGAGCCTGCTGCCACCTGAGGGCCCTCCAGCAACCTCGCTTCCCAGCCAACAGCTGAGCTGCTTGTTACAAATCATTCCAGTCTCATTAGCTGCACCCTCTCCTGATCCCTACCTGTTTGTGAGCTTGGTTCTAATTATAGGAGAGTCATAAAATGCTTTAAAAATAGCCTATAACTCACAATTCTTGGTAACTCTGACAGGTGCCTCCCTGGAGGAGCTTTCGCAGCAGGCCAGGGTTGCGGAAGGAAGCCGAGGCCCCCTGCTGGTCCTGGAGGGATTTCAGCTGCTGCAGGGTTCTAAATTCCAGCCCAGCCCCAGTGAAGGGCACTCTTTTGAAGAATTGGGGCCAGGGTAGGGGTGGAATTGGGCAGGAGCAGGGCTTTCACTGTGACTGTGTTCTGAAGGCCAGCCAGGCACCCAGGTGGCGCTAGTGGTAAAGAATCCGCCTGCCAGTGCAGGAGATGCAAGAGACATGGGTTCGACCCTGGGTCAGGAAGATCCCCTGGAGAAGGAAATGGCAACCCACTCTTGTATTCTTGCCTGGAAAGTTCCATGGACAGAGGAGCCTGGTGGGCTACAGTCCATGGGGTTGCAAAGAGTTGGACATGATTGAGCACGCGTGCGCGCACGCACACACACACACACACACACACACACACACACACACAGCTACCAGGCATTTCATGTGCTTTCACTTCTAGTCTTCACACCACCGACCTGGGAAGTTATTATGGTTTCCATTTTACAGATGAGGAAACTGAGACCCAGGGAGGTCTGCCCCAGGTCCCATAGCTGGTTGAGGGCAGAACCAGGATTTGAGCTTGAGGTCTTCCTCTATCCCTTGATGTGAGGCACAGCCCCTCACCTGGAGTCCAAGCCGGCCCCTTTAGTTCCAGCCCTGGCTTTGACCCTCATTCCTGCACTCTGGGGAGGTCCTGTGACTGCCGTCTTTGAATCTCGGCATCCCGGCCTGGAAGTTGGGGGCCCAGGCGTCCATGCTGGCCACTGCTGTTGCCAGGGTACAGGAGCTAATGGATTCATGAGCGCCTCTCAACAGCCCTGAGTGCCCGCATCCACGTGGAAGGGCGGCTGTTAGCTTGATTACGGACGCCGCTGCAGTTTCCGGGAGGGGAAGTGTTTAATTGGGGGTTTTATTTCCAGCACCAGGGTCTGACTTAATGAAATATTCCCTAGGCTTCCTGGCTCGTGGCCGGCTGCCTCCTGGTGTTGACAAGACCAGAGCCAAGCTTCTGGTTATGATATACCAGTAGCTCCCGGGCCAGATAAGGCTGGCCTGATAAGCTGGGCTGGGCCCTGACCCACCCCATCTCCAGCCAAGATGGGCGCCTGGGGACCACAGCCGGGCCAGGAACAGTTCTGGCTTTTAATATTTGCTGCTAATGAGGGGTAATTGACAGACGCGTTTGCATAGGCTCACTGAGCTTTGCAGGGATGCAGCGATCCCTTGACACTGTGCCAGTGACACATACATCTGTGCACATTCCACCTCCCTACCACCTCCCCATCCTCCCAGTTCGCCCTGAGAAGAGAACCCAGGAATGGCAGGGTGCAGGGGGCCCACACTGCCAAGAGGATCTGCTGGGAAGATGCAGAATGTTGGTGAATCCAGGCCCAGAGGAAGGGCAGAGAAATGGCACAAGGCCGTGGTGGACTGTTAGCAGCGAGTTCGGTGCTGACTCTTGGCCTTTTGGCCTCCAGAGGCAGAGGGCCAGGGGCTGTGATCCTGATTCTGCCACTCCCTGGCTGGATCATCTTGGGCAAGTCACTTGGCCTCTTAGAGGCTCGGTTTCTCCATCTGTAAAATGGGATTCTCGGCGCCTAACCTTGTAAGGTGGTTGTGATGTTCTCAGGTGTCAGGCGTATAGCAGGTGCTCAAAACCTGATTCTGTGACAGTGCAGCCTGCCGAGAGGGCTTGAGAGAGGAAGGAAAGCATCCATTTGTGTGCCTCCTGGCTGCCAGACCCTGTGCCCCTGTGGCGAGTTGAGTGTTATTAGGGTCACACTGCTGCGTCCTGGGTCGGTGGTACTTCCATGGTTTTGGCTGCACTGCTGGGTCCTCTCCCTTGCCTGGCCCCTCTGCCTCCTCACCTCTCCCCACTTCCTCCCATCTAAACGGGCCTCCAGAGAAGGCTCTGACACCAGTCTCACACCCTGTAGAATCAGCCCAGATCTCCATCAGTGCTGTGGGGTCATTACCCCTGAAGGCTGCTGTTGCTGTCATATCAGATGACTCAACCCCTGGGGAAGAATTCTAGGCACTCACGCAGCAGATCAAAGAGACGTCCGGGGGCTCATCCAGTCGCTTAAAATCAGACCTGATGCCTCCCCTTCTCTGCCTTTTTCCTTTTTTGATTTGTTCATCCTGTGTCGGGGGCTTCTCCTGCCGAGGGAAGTCCCACCATTTGATTTTTCAGGCTTTTGTTTCTCTTCCCCGGGGACGTCTCTTAAAATGCAGGTTCTTCTAGAAGCTGTGATGCCAAAAGCTGACTTAGCCCCACGGTATTACCAGATACTTTGTCTCCTAAATCAGGACCCTGCTCAGGGTCTCTGAAGAGCAGTGGGAGAAAGGAGAGTGAGCTGCAAGCTGGGGACTGGCTCAGGGGACCAGGGTCCCACTGACAGGCCCTGAAGGTGCCTGACCATGTAAGCGGAGGGTTGCCCCAGCCCTTAAAGTGAAGATGTCGGGCATACGACAGCAGTGGGTGGCTTGACGGTTTGTGAACTAGGAAATGCAGCCCCGGCCTCCATGGCGCGTCCCTCCTGGGCCCTGGTGGGTGGACCTGGGCTGGCGATGCTGCTGTCAGACATGCGTGTTAATTAGCCCCCTGCGCAGACCTGTCCTTACTGCTGCCTCACCTGGAAACTTCTGAGCAGCCGCTGCCACCCAGGGCCTCCCTCTCTCCCTCACGCTGAGCCTTCTTCCCACACCTGGGGAATCTGGTCTTTAAAATCTTTTTTCCTTTAGAATTAAAAAAACATTTATTTTTGGCTGTGTTGAGTCTTAGTTGTGGCATATGGGCTCAGCAGTTGTGGTACAGAGGCTTAGTTGCTCCCCGGCACGTGGGATCTTCCTGGACCAGGGGTTGAACCTGTGTCCCCTGCATTGGTAGGCGGATTCTTAACCACTGGACCACCAGGGAAGTCTTTTCAGTCTTTTAAAACTTGTTCTGGCCCCTAGTCCACTCCTTGACACCCCCCGCCCCCGGTGCAAAATCTCTCCCCGCCTTTGTCCCTGGTCTCCTGGCCCTGGGGTCAGACTTATATTTCCTCTCAGACACAAGTAAGCCCCTATCACTGTGACCTCACTGCAAACTTGGGGCCACCAGCCAACCCCCTCCCTGGATGGTGGACACTGAGGCCTGCCAGGGCAGTTGCTCCAGCACCAGATGCCCAGGCAGGGTGTGAGGGGCACAGGGACACCCTGCCCTCAATTCTGCTGGGTCTGTGTGTGACCTCTCTTCTTCACATTGATGTTATTGCTTTCTAAGCACCTTCTTCTTTCTGTGAGAGTCTTGATTCTCTGAAGTCAGGCACTGTGCTTCCTTCCTCTCTCAGACAGGGAGCTCCTGGAGGACAGGGGCTCCCCACTCAGACTGGGAGGTCTCCGAGGACAGCCTCTGTCTCCAGCTACTTGTAGTTACTTGAAGGGAGGAGCCAGTTCTCCCCCTCTTTGAACAGAGGGTCTCTAAGGACTGTATCTCTGCCGTTAGCTATGTTTTCCTTTAAATCAGGTGATCTTTGACAATAGGACTGGGTCTCCTCCATCAGGTTAGAACTTCCTGAGGACAGGGCTGTGTCTCCCCTCAGACTGGGGCTCCCCAAGGGCAGGGCTGTGTCTCCTCTCAGACTGGGGCTCCCTGGGGCGGGGCTGTGTCTCCCCTCAGACTGGGGCTCCCTGAGGCAGGGCTGTGTCTCCCCTCAGACTGGGGCTCCCTGAGGGCAGGGCTGTGTCTCCCCTCAGACTGGGGCTCCCTGAGGATGGGGCTGTGTTTCCCATCAGACTGGGGGTCCCTGAGGGCAGGGCTGTGTCTCCCCTCAGACTGGGGCTCCCTGAGGCAGGGCTGTGTCTCCCCTCAGACTGGGGCTCCCTGAGGTGGGGCTGTGTCTCCCTTCAGACTGGGGCTCCCTCAGGGAAGGGGTGTGTCTCTTTCTCTCAGGAGCTCTGTGGCCACTTTATAGCTGAGGTCTACTTTGCCCAAGGAGGTGGCCCTGAGTTCCAAGAATCAGAAATCTCAGGGATGGCTGTGGGTCTGCCAGGGCCATAGCTCATCAGCACTGAGCCTTGTCTGAGTGAGATTTGAGGCAGGGACATGGAAATGGTGTGTTCAGTTCAGTCGCTCAGTCGTGTCTGACTCTTTGCGACCCGTGGACTGCAGCACGCCAGGCCTCCCTATCCATCACCAACTCCCAGAGTTTACCCAAACTCATGTCCATTGAGTCGGTGATGCCATCCAACCATCTCATTCTCTGTCATCCCCTTCTCCTCCTGCCTTCAATCTTTTACAGCATCATGGTCTTTTCAAATGAGTCAGTTCTTCGCATCAGGTGGCCAAAGTATTGGAGTTTAAGCTTTAGAATCAGTCCTTCCAATGAATATTCAGGACTGATTTCCTTTAGGATGGACTGGTTTGATCTCCTTGCTGTCCAAGGGACTCTCAAGAGTCTTCTCCAATACCACAGTTCAAAAGCATCAATTCTTCGGCGCTCAGCTTTCTTTATACTCCAACTCTCACATCCGTGCATGACTACTGGAAAAACCATAGCCTTGACTAGACAGACTTTTGTTGGCAAAGTAATGTCTCTGCTTTTTAATATGCTGACTAGGTTGGTCATACTTTCTTCCAAGGAGTAAGTATCTTTGAATTTCATGGCTACAGTCACCATCTGCAGTGATTTTGGAGCCCCCCCAAATAAAGTCTGTCACAGTTTCCGCTGTTTCCCCATCTATTTGCCATAAAGTGATGGGACCAGATGCCATGATCTTAGTTTTCTGAATGTTGAGCTTTAAGCCAACTTTTTCACTCTCCTCTTTCACTTTCATCAAGAGGCTCTTTAGTTCATCTTCACTTAATGCCATAAGGGTGGTGTCATCTGCGTATCTGAGGTTATTGATATTTCTCCTGGCAATCTTGATTCTAGCTTGTGCTTCATCCAGTCCAACAGTTCTTATGATGTACTCTGAATATAAGTTAAATAAGCAGGGTGACAATATACAGCCTTGATGTACTCCTTTCCCGATTTGGAACCAGTCTGTTGATTCCATCTCCAGTTCTAACTGTTGCTTCCTGACCTACATACAGGTTTCTCAGGAGGCAGGTCAGGTTGTCTGGTATTCCCATCTCTTTCAGAATTTTCAGCAGTTGATTGTGATCCACACAGTCAAAGGCTTTGGCATAGTCAATAAAGCAGAAGTAGATGTTTTTCTGGAACTCTCTTGCTTTTTCAATGATCCAACAGATGTCGGCAATTTGATCTCTGGTTCCTCTGCCTTGGAAATGGTGTGGCCTTATCTCAAAAGTGTGGGTTCATCAAACTGCATTCCAGGGTGGCTAAGAGGAAAGGCTGAGGCAGGGCCTGGGCAGGTCCCCTTTGTGACCTTTCCTGTTCCTGGGTGAAACGGACACGTGGCAGGAGAGGAAGACCAGCGTGTGTGTGTGTGTGTGTGTGTGTGTGTGTGTGTGTGTGGAGGGGTCACAGGGTCGACCCCCGGGTGGGGAGGGGGCGAGGCAGGTGGTCTCGGGCCGAGGCTCACCCCGTGTCTCCGCCCCAGTGCTGCAGGGTCACGTCTACCGGTTCTGCACCGCGGACGGCCTGTGGCTGCATAAAGACAACTCAAGCCTGCCCTGGAGGGACCTGTCCGAGTGTGAGGATTCCAAGCGAGGGGACCGCGTGAGTTGAGGAGGCGAGGGAGGGGGCAGCAGGGGGCCAACTTCATGGGAGCAGGGACCTGGGCCATCTGGCAGGTAGGTCTGTCTCCACCTGCCCACCCCTCTGCCTCTGGGGCTTTGCTTACCATGCCTTCTGGACACAGGTGCTGTGTGTTCATGTCTCTGGCCTTAGAACAAGGTCCTTGAAATCCGGGGACCGTCACCATAGGTGATTCCCTTCCTCAGTTCCGGGGTCCCAGTGGGGCTGAGTCTCCCGTCCCCCGGGTAAGCAGGCTTTGAGAGAGGAGGGTCGTGGGCTCCCCCTGTATGCCCTGTCCCCTGTGTGCACACAGAGCTCCCCGGAGCAGCAGCTCCTGTCTCTTTACGTCATCTACACGGTGGGCTACGCGCTCTCCTTCTCTGCGCTGGTCATCGCCTCGGCCATCCTCCTGGGCTTCAGGTAAGGGGGCTGCTTCCTCCTGACCCGTCACTCTGTCCCCATATAGAGGAGGGGGCACCAAACTGAAGTGACAGCATAGCAGGGTCCTCTCCTAAGAGATGTCCAGCGAGGCCACACCGTAGACTCTGAGGTTGAAAACAGAGCCCACAGCACTGTGTACTTAGGCTAATCTATACCGTGTACATGTATGCATGTAATAATAAAAAAAAAGGAAAAGCAGACACATGCACACATGCCGGAGGCCTTCACGGTGGATAATGGGAGGAGAGGAGGTCCTCTCCCGTGAGCCTATGTCTCAAATGAGGGGGAGTTCAGTATGATTTTAGGAGACCTCAGCGGGTTAGCGAGTCTGCTCTCTTTGGAGTTTGTCAGCTCCCGTGGAAAATTTCTTCCCCAGGTCTACCCATTCCTTTCAGAGTACCAGGCCCTTCCCACGCCCTCTGCACTGATGGCGGTAGGCCAGGAGGGCCAGGTTCAAGGGCAGGAGGAATTCTGAGCGCTGGGAACTCAGGACACCAGCCAGCAGGAGCAGGAGAGGCGACATTCCTCCTGCGTCCCCATGGCTTCTGGCACAGTCAGGGTTGGGCACACAGTCAGTGCGCCGTAAATACATTCACTCAAGAAGAGTCTCCCCTTTTATTAGGAAACGTTTAGAGATCTGAAAATACAGTGTCTGGGACTGTAATCACCTGTGCACACACACCCCGAAGCCCAGGAACTAGAGCCCAGTGGCAAGGTTAAGTTTCTCAGGATCACCCTTCCTCCCCACCAGAGGGAACTCCTCTGGGGCTGCTTATAATTCTGATGCCTCTCTCTATACTTTTATTGCATTTCTAAGTATCTATAAAACCATATAGCATGGATCTTGCGTATCTTTAATGGCATGTTGGGCATACTTTTCATCAGTGTTATTTTTGGCCTGATGTTGTATTTTTGTGAGGTTCATTCACAAATGATACAGGTGGTTCTGTTTCATTCATTTGAACCATCAATCCATTGTATGATATATTGCAGTTTATTTGTTGTCCTTTTACTGGACATTTGAGGCATTTCTCTCTTCTTCTTTTCTCAATTATAAACATTGCTAAGATGAACATGCTTACCCATGACCCCCTGTGCGTGGCTCCAGGGGCACATGCCTCTGAGTACAAGTGCCTGGTCTGAATACGACGTGCTGCTGCAAATGTATTAGGTGTTGTGAAGTTGTTTTCCAAAGTGGTCAGGCCCGTTTGCCCTCTTACTGGTAATATATGAGAGTTCCCTTGGCTTAACATCCTCACCAATATTTCCTATTTTTCAGACTTAATTGTTGCTAATCTGAAGTGTGTGAAGTATTTCATTATGATCTTAATTTGCATATCACTGATTCCTAGAGAGATCTACCAGACTTTTTATGTTTCATTCTGTGAATTGCTTGTTCATATCCTTGGCTTACTTTCTTATTGGCTGATTTGGCTTTTTCTTTTGATTTTAGGCATTCCTTAAATATTATGGATAATAATCCAGGATATGTTGTCTCAGCCTGTGGTTTATTTTTTCACTTACTCTATGGTGCCTTAATAATTTTACAGGAATGGAATATATCAATGTATCTGATTCTACTGATAAATAAAAGTCTTAATTTTAATAGAATGAAATATATGAAGTATCTAATTCTGTTGATAAACATAATTCATGAGTGTTATCAATTAATAAAAATTCATTTTTCCAATTGATAAAAAAAATTATCAAATTTTTCCCCCCAAAGGCCAAATTTCTTTATGGTCTTAAGAAATCTTTCCTTATCCTAGCATCATAAGTTTTACACATCCCTTATGGCTCTTTGGTGAACCTGGAATTTATTTTTGTCTATAGTGAAAATAAGAGATTTAATTTCATTTTTCCACATATGCATATAGTTAATTGCATCAGGACCACTTATGGATAGCCCCCTTTCCACCCCTGGCTTCTGCTGCGTGGCAAGCCTTATCTACACCTGGGTGGATCTCTGTCATCTGGATTGTTTTCCATTGGGCTACTTACCTGTCCCTTTGTTGATAACCACAGTGCCTTAACTACTTAGATTCATTAGAAAATCTTATTTTTTTACAGCAGGGGCCCCTACATTGTGATTCTTTAGGAGTGTCTGTTCTTGGCCCTTGGCTCTTCTTTTTAAAAAAATTAATGTAATTTATTTTTACCACATTGCATACCATGTGGGATTTTAGTTTCCCCAACCAGGGATTGAACTCATGTCCCCTGCATTTGAACCACAGAGTCTTAATCACTGGACTGCCAGGGAAGTCCCCTTGACTCTCTTTATAAGTTTTGTTTTTTTTAACTTTTCATTTTATATTGGAGCATAATTGATTAACAGAACTTATTTACAAAAGAGAAACAGGCTCACAGACTTAGAGCACTTACGGTTACCAGGGAGGAAGGGTGGGATAGTTAGGGAGTTTGGGATTGACGTGTACACACTGCTATATTTAAAACGGATAATTGGGACTTCCCAGGTGGTCCAGTGGTTAAGACTCCGTTCTTCTAATGCAGGGGGCCCTGGTTTGATCCCTGGTTGGGGAATTAAGATCCTACATACCACACATCATGGCCAGAAAAATAAAAATAAACAAACAAAATGGATATCCAACAAGGACCTACTGTATAACACATGGAACTCTGTTCAATATTCTATAACAACCTAATTGGGAAAAGAGTTTGAAAAAGAACAGATACATGAAATGCATAGCTGAATCGCTTTGTTCTTCTTTATAAGTTTTTAAAAATTCCATCAAAGGAAAAACCAACACTGTTGGAATTTTTATTAGAGTGAATTGAATTTATTGGTTAATGTGAAGAGAATCAACACTTTCAAGATAGGGCCTCTATCCCTGAATCTGGTGACTCTTCCATTAACTTGAGTCTTCTTTAATTATTTTAAGCAAGCTTTACCTGTGTGCTCCATAGAAATTGTGCCATCTTCTGTTAGATTTATTTCCAGGTACTAATTTAAAATAGTGCAAATGAATTTTTAAATTTACTTTTTAATTGTTTATTGCTGATGTACGTAAAGATACATATCAGCAACCTTATTGAATGAACTCTGATTAGTTCTAATACTTTGTGTGTTGATTCTCTTGGATTTCCTGTGAAGATCATCTATAAACAGTGACAATTTTGTGTCTTTATTTCCAGTTCTTATCCATTTTTCCCCTTGCCCTCTTACAGTGGCTAGGATTTGTAGTACAAAGTTGAGTAGATGTGACATAAGTAGACCTTACAGCTAGATAATCCTTATTTTGTTCCTGATTTAAAGGGAATCTTTTTAAAATTTCTCAGTTAAGAATGAGGTTGGCTGCTTGTTTGGCTGGACAGCCCTTACTGGGTAAAGAAGTGTCCTCATGTGTTCCGTTTGTTTTTACACAAAAGGATATTGAAGTTGTATCCAGTACTTTTTGAATTCCTGCCACGTGCTTAGCCCCAATCTGTCACTGTAAGGCAGCCTGGAGGCATGTTAGACATGGGCTGTCATCAGGAAGCCAAGCAAGTCCCCAGTGGGAAAAGTGGTCTTCCTACAGATCGCTTGGGTTACACGTGACTTTGTAGAAGGGAAGATGCTGCAGAGAAAAGGATAGAATGTAGATGAGGGTGGGTTGGCAGTCACCACACCGCTGAAGCCTTCATGGATAGGCAGGACGTGAAATCCAAAGGATTTTCAAGATTATGGGAAATGAGGGCATCTTGGAGGAAGAAAGACAGGAGCATAGTCCCAGGGATCGACACATGCCTGAGAACCAGGGCTCATGGAGCAGAATTGTCAGTCATCGTGCCAGGGAAGGTCCTGCTTTCTCCCGCAGACACCTGCACTGTACCCGGAACTACATCCATCTGAACCTCTTTGCATCCTTCATCCTCCGAGCACTGTCCGTCTTCATCAAGGACGCGGTCCTCAAGTGGATGTACAGCACAGCCGCCCAGCAGCATCAGTGGGACGGGCTCCTCTCCTACCAGGTATGTGGTGTGTCCAGGGAGGGATTGGGGAGGGTGGATGATCTGTGAAGGGCAGGCTTCCCTACCCCACTGAGGCCTGGCACAGAGGAAGGCAAGAGCTGCTCTGACCTGGTCGTCAGGAAGCCCTCAGTCTGATGAGAGAGGCGGTCCATCCTGAGGAGCCCGCAGTCTGATGGGAGAGGCTGTCCACCCCAGGGAACCCCAAGTCCCATCTGATGGGAGAGGCAGTGCACCCTGGGGAGCCCCCAGTCTGATGGGAGAGGCTGTCCACCCCAGGGAATCCCAAGTCCCATCTGATGGGAGAGGTGGTCCATCCTGAGGAGCCCGCAGTCTGATGGGAGAGGCTGTCCACCCCAGGGAACCCCAAGTCCCATCTGATGGGAGAGGCTGTCCACCCTGGGAAGCCCCCAGTCTGATGGGAGAGGCTGTCCACTCTGCAGAGTCCCCCGGTCCAGTCTGATGGGAGAGGCAGTGCACCCTGGGGAGCTTCTAGTCTGAGGAGGGAGACTGCCCTGCCCATAGAGAGGGTACTGTTTGACTCCGGGGAGTGGTTTTTGGAAACAGACCTGGGTTTGAATTCCAGTTCTACCACTTACTCGTTTGCAGGCATAAGTTATTTACTTCTCTGAACTTCAGTTTTCTCACCCGTATGGGGAAAATTAGTTTCCTTCCTCCAGGATAGTGAGGACCCCATGAGCTAGATAGAGCAGGTCAGGGTCTTAGCACTGGCCCGGGCGGGAAGGTGTCAGCTGTGTCATCCTGCATTTACTCTGGCAGGATAGCAGCTGGGGCGGGACCAGGAGAGGGGTCAAGAGAGGCAGGGGCCGAGCTGTTGTCCCCTGGGGACCCTTCCTCTGCCCCCAGGAGTCTCTGGGCTGTCGCCTGGTGTTCCTGCTCATGCAGTACTGCGTGGCAGCCAACTACTACTGGCTCCTGGTGGAGGGGGTGTACCTGTACTCGCTGCTGGCCCTGTCCGTCTTCTCCGAGCAGCGTGTCTTCAGGCTCTACCTGAGCATTGGCTGGGGTAAGGCCCGCCGCCCTTCATCTCACCCCTACCCCGACTGAGCGCAGCGGGTGGGAGACCCTGATCCCTCTTGGAGCCGCTGCCTTCAGGCTACCCAGGGGGCCACCCGGTACTCAGAACATACGGCTGGGCCAAGGGGTGGGGCCCCCTTGGAAAACCCCCTCCTGGGCACAGGACTTGCTGCCGATGGGACTGTCAAGTCATCGTCCAGCCTCTCTGCCTTTGCGTGACTCTTCCCCCTTAATGGAAGCAGAGGCCTTCACCTCTCTGGCCAAATACACGACACACACCATTGGCCGTCATGGTACCAGTCTCAAAGATCCTGGCCCCTAAGACCCTTGGGGGACAGAGCCCCACACCCAGTCCTGGGCACCCCAGCCCTGAGGGAAATAGACAGTCCTGGGTCTCAGGGTGGGGGTCCCTGGGTGTGGGGCTGAGGCGCGTGGCTCTGTCACTTGACGAAGAAGACGGAGGGCTTTGAGCTGAGTGAGAGAGTGGGAGAGAGTCAGCCGGAAGCCAGCTGAGCAAAGGGTAGACCCCAGAAGTGCCTGGAGCCCAGCTGGAAATGTTCTAGCCAAAAAAGTTTGCCAAGAACCACTGTGTCTTTTTTTTTTGCTGGAACATTTCTGGTTGTGCTTCTGCCTCTCTCCACATGGGATTCCAGTGAGAATGGCGTGGGGTGGGGCAGGGCTGAGGCACCCATCCTAGCAGCACCCCCTACTAGCCTCCACCCCCGACCTCCACCCTCTACCCCAGAAACAGATGCAACAACACTTCCTTTGGAGGGGCCCTCGGGCACCCACCTGGGATGGAGCCAGGAGTGGGCAGGCCTCTGGGCCTCTCACACCAGAATGGGACCCACTCTCTTCCCATTTCCATGCTCCCCCCTTAATTTCCCCCTTTCCCATACTGGCTCTTTCCCCTGAGCCCCTGCTAGGCTGTGCCTGGTCCCACCCGCCTCCTTGGGAAGTGCCCTGGGTTCCTGGCTCTGGGCTCTATCCGGTTCCCCTCGGCCGCCCTGCCCCATCCTCAGACTTCATCCCTTGTTGATGATGCTCTTTGGCTACTTTGTTCCATAGCCCTGCTGCAGAAGAGCATCTGGAAAGGGGCTTTGATCAGTGTCCTGAGGGCAAGGCTGTAGAGAGCAGGCGCTGGGCCCAGGCCTCCCGACTCGCAGACCCTGGGCCCCATTGCCTGTCCCGCCAGGTTTTCTCTAGCCCCTGAGGGCCCAGCCGAGCAAACTCAGGTTCCCGCAGGGGGCAGGTGGGCCTGCCCTCAGTGTACTGCTCTTCCCTCCTACCCTTCCTTCCCTCTTCCACCAGAGCCCAGCCCTTCCCTGCTTGGCTTCCTCCCCTCCCAGGCCTCTTCATTCTGCAGGGGCATCAGACTGGCAGTGGGCAAAGCTGAAGAGCCCTGCAGCCAACTGGAGGGGTGGGTGGAGTTAGGCCATGAAGGGGAGCTCCGGGAAGGCGGTCCTCAGAGTGGAGGACTGTTTCTGTCCATTCTGGGAAATAGCATCAGCGTTGGAGTGCTGTCACCATGGTGACCCGAGGGCGGAAGCAATGGAAGGAACGGTGTGATGTGCGCAGAGGCGCGTGGGTGGTGGGTGGAGACTTTGGGGGCTGGGACATACGGTGTTCCTGTGTGTCTCTGAGTGGGGCAGTGGGGGAGGGGGCAGTGGGGGAGGGGACATACGGTGTTCCTGTGTGTCTCTGAGTGGGGCAGTGGGGGAGGGGGCAGTGGGGGAGGGGGCAGTGGGGGAGGGGGTTCTTTGGGGGCTGGGACATACAGTGTTCCTGTGTGTCTCTGAGTGGGGCGGTGGGGGAGGGGGCAGTGGGGGAGGGGCTTCCAGTCTCTTCCCGTCACCTCATGCCCCAGCTTGGGACCCAGAGTCTGAGGGAGCAGAAGGGTAGGACCCAAGGGGACCCCCTCTTCCCACTCAGATCATCCTTTTCTTGAGGAATTGGGATGGGGAGATACAGAGAGACAGAGGAGCAAAGACAGAAGGACAGACAGAGTCACTGAGAGCCCAGAGCTCTGCTGTGATGCTAGGAGGCTCTCGGCGCAAGTGGGATGCTTGGGAAACACCTTTTAGTTTCATATGCAGATGCAGGAATTAAAATTAGGATGCTGATACAGCGCGGGAATCCCCAAAAGGCATGTCAGCCTCTGCTGTTGTCCACGGGTGGCTGGACACCCCCATAACCCACCAGAAGGAGGCCCCTCAGGGGGGAGGCATGTGACACACGAGGAAATCATCACTTCTCGGAGCCAGACTGTGTCTTCATTCAAGCCTTTTTCTACAGCCTGTCTTGTTGATTTTCTAAATGGGAGAAAGATGAAGCCAGCAGGGAGTGTGTAATGTTTGCAAGCGGCAGAGCTGTGCATGCATTTTTTTTAAGACTTCGTTAAGGAGATGCTGATGCATGAATGAAGTTCACCAGGTCTGGTTTTTAACATGAGTGAGCTCCCCTGTCGTGGGGTAGGGTCTCAGAAAAAGGCCAGCAGGGGGCTGGGGATGTCGAAGACAGGGGTGTCCAGATGTGTGTGTGGCTCAGGGCATTGGCCTGTTCTTGCCTGGACAGCTTCCCTTGTCTCACTGATACACTGACTCTTTCACTTCATTCATTCCATTTTCACTGGGCATCTTCTATGTGACAGACTCGGTGCTATGTGCTGGAGCCTTGGGAAGCTGTCTGCCTCTTGTCCAGTCTCATGAAGGCCTGTTACTAAAGCAACATGGATGCTGGGTTATGTAAAAATAAATAGCTAAGGAGAAGGCTATCTGATGACCGTGCTGGTCAGCCATGAGCCAGTTGCTTCCTCCATGCTTGACCATCTGCACAGTCAAGTACAGTTGCTCCGGGAGTGCAAGCTGCTCGGTAGCTGCTGTTGAGTGGACATCCGTGTGTTGAGGATGTGGGTGATGGCAGCAGGAAAGGTGATGAAGTGGGTTCTGCCCTGGAAATGTGCTTCCCGAAGCCTCACATGCATACACATGGACTCCCCGCCACCACCTCACACACATCCTGGCCACGCAGCTTTAGATGCACTCTCTTATCCCTCTGGGACACCCACATCTCCATCCCTGAGAGGCACCAACAGAGACAGGCTTAGACGGAGTTGGTGCTGAGAGCCATTAGGCGGTGGGATTGCAGTCCTGTGTTCTAGTCCCACCTGTGGCCTGTTTAGCTGCTGATGCAGCTCCTCGTCGGTCACATGAGGATGGACCATCCAATTAAAAAAAAAAAAATTTTTTTTAAGTGTTTAAAGACCCAGCTGTGCTGGGTCTTCGTTGCCACAGACCAGCTTTCTCAGTTGCGGTGAGTGGGGTCTACTCTAGTGGTGCACAGGCTTCTCACTGCGGTGTCTTCTCTTGTTGCAGAACACAGCTCTAGGTGTGCAGGCTCAGTAGTTGTGACCCACGGGCTTAGTTGCCCCGCAGCATGTGGAATCTTCCCAGACCGGGGATCAAACCCGTGTCCCCTACATTGGCAGGCAGATTCTTAATCACTGGACCAACAGCAAAGTCTGACAGTCCAATCGAAAGTCAGCGAACATATACTGAACTCCAGAGTGAGATGGTCACTGAGGCCCTGCAGATGAATTAGGTTCTGTGCTTAAGGAACTAGGGGCCAGTGTATTAGTTACCTATGACTGTGTAACAAAGGACCTCTCACTTAGATATGTAAAACACCAACTATATCTTGCAGTTTCTATGGTCAGAATTCCAGGTTCAACTGAGTTGCCTGCCTCAGGCTTAGGATCTCCAAGAGAGGTGTCATGGAGCTGTTGACCAGGGAAGCTATCATCTCAAGGCTTAATGGATCAGAAGATCCACTTCCAAGCTCACTCTCGAGGTTGTTGGCAGGAAGCTCAGGTCTTTGCTATCTGTTGGCTGGAGGCCTCCATTCCTCACCACAGTGGGCTCTCTGAGTGCCCACATGACCCAGCAGCTGGTGTCCCCCAGGGCAAGTGACCAGATTAAGAGAGAAAGAGCCCAAGACCTGCCTTTTACAGTCTTGAAGACCTTTTCTACCCTAATCTCAGAAATGGCATGCCATCACTTCTGCTGTATGTTGGTCACACAGACCAATCTGGATCCACTGTGGACCGCACCCAGGTGTGAATACCAGGGGTGGGGTGATTGGGGGTCCTCCTAGAGGCCGTCTCCACACTACCCTGCCTCATCCATGTGGGCAGTGTTACAGTAGCTGGTGTTGCTGTGGCCACTGTGCATGGTCAGTTGGGCGGTTGGTGTCAAGGACGGGGCTCCTGTCTCTGCTCCAGGCTTCCACCCAGCCACGGGCAGCTGCATGGGGGTTGGGGTGGGTACCTGGAGGGGCTTTCAGTGCTATAGGAGTTGACTGAAATGGGTGTGTGGGCCCAGGCAGGGGTGGGTGGCATCAAAGAGTTGGCCCCTGGCCCATGGGAGGGGGTGGACTGTGAGGAAAGTCATGGCCCCCATGTGGTGGGGACCGCTCTCTAGGGAGGAGTGTGGGGAGTTGGGAAGGGTGGCTCTTGCTGCCACTTCTCTGAAGCACCCATGCCAGCCTAATTCCGTACCTGTTAGAAAACGTGGCCGGGGCCAGGCAAGGAGCAGGGCTGGAGGTGGGAGAGCCCGGACGGGGGCCTCTGGGTGTGTCGGGCAGGGCTCCGGCCTGCCAGCCCCTCTGCCCTCTCTCCCCCACCCTCTTAGGAGTCCCCCTGCTGTTTGTCATCCCCTGGGGCATCGTCAAGTACCTCTATGAGGACGAGGGGTGAGTGTCCTGCTCCGAGGGGCTGAGGGGTGTGCTGAGGTCACCGTCCTCAAACCCTATGGGATTCCTTGGCCCCTGGGGTGTGCAGTTACTGCCTCTTGGGAGGGTAAACTGAGGCACCAGGAGCTAAATTTATGAATTTAGTTCTGCAATCCCCCACCCTCCCCCTCCCTGGATTTGATGATGACAAGGGTGCTGGTCTGTGGGGGTAGGTGATGTCCCCCTAGGCTTTCCTGTGACAACTGTGAGTGAAATGTTCCTGTTATTTGTGTGTGAAGGTGAGGATGCATGTGACTGTGATTGGAGGCTCATGAAGGGGCTGTGTGTATCTGTGTGTGTTTAGGACTCTGTGTGTGTGTGTGTGTGTGTGTATGTCAGTATGAGTGTGTGTATCCTGGGACTGGTTGTCGGGTGACTCCTGGTGGCAGTGTTTGTGTGGCTGTGTGTATATGTGTGTGTGTGACTTTGCATGCCCTTGTGTATGGGGCTGCCCGGTGCCTGCACTGGGAGCTGGGGGCTCTGTGTGCCCAAGCCGGGGCCTGTGTGTCTCTCTCCGCTCCAGCTGTTGGACCAGGAACTCCAACATGAATTACTGGCTCATAATCCGGCTGCCCATCCTCTTCGCCATCGGGGTGAGTGATGCTGTGGGCAGGCGGTGGGAGCTGCAGTGGGCCCGGGCGCTAAGGGAGGACGGGGTCACGAGGGCGTTTTGAGAGGGCCTCCAGTCGCCCTCCCCTCTGCCCTGCAGGTGAACTTCCTCATCTTCGTCCGGGTCATCTGCATTGTGGTGTCCAAACTGCAGGCCAACCTCATGTGCAAGACAGACATCAAGTGCAGGTGACGTAGCGGAGTCTCCCTTGTCGGGCACGCTGAGCCCTTCCTTCGGGCACAGAGGGAGATCCTGGGTGCTGATCCCTATGTGCCCTTTCTTCCTCCACCCAGGCCTGGCTTGAGCCCTCAAGTCTTGTCTCACCCCTGTACCTGAGCAGCTCCTGGGCTTCTGTCTCCACCTCTACTTCCTCCCCTCCAGGCAGCCCGTCCCAGGGTATTCGGTGGGGGAGGGTTCTGTGACCCAGATGCCAGGCCTTGGTGGGTGCTGGGAGCACTGACGGGGGAGCAGAGTCCATGAGAGAGGTCCGGAATGATGTCCCTGCCCCACCCCGCAGGCTCGCCAAGTCCACGCTGACACTCATCCCCCTGCTGGGGACGCATGAGGTCATCTTCGCCTTCGTGATGGACGAGCACGCCCGGGGAGTGCTGCGCTTCGTCAAGCTGTTCACGGAGCTCTCCTTCACCTCCTTCCAGGTGACCTCACGGCGGGGGCCCCAGTCCAGAAGTCCCAGGGTGGGGGCGGGGCGAGACCAGCCTGCACCACCGAGGGGCAGCCTGGGGCCTGGGCTGAAAGCGGCCCTTCCCCAGGGGACGTGGGTAGAGCAGAGCCAGAGTCCCAGGTGCCCCGACACGTACCCAGTCTTCTCTGTGAGCGCACTGGATAAGAAGCCTTCCTGGATGTTACCTTGGGCACCCAGCCTGGCATAGCACCTGCCATCCCCTCCCTGGGCTGCTCGTTGGTGGCGGGCGCTTTACAGACATTGTGCAGCTCATCCTCCCAGAATACGAGGCAGTATGCAGGAGTCTCCTGTTTTACAGAGGAGGAAACTGAGGCTCAGCAATGTTAAAACGAGATTTCCAGGTCACGTAGTTTCCAAAGCTGAGAACTGAGCCTCTCCACTAGTATTAGCTGTTGCTGGGGGTGGGGAGTTGAATATAACAGGGGTGCAGAGATGTAAGAAACTGGCCCAACCCCTCAGATGTCTGTGTGGGCCCGTGTGTGTGCATGGATGCACATGTCCACACACACAAACAGATCACGGATCTGGAGCACTGGGGCTCCTGAGTGAACGAATAGTGCCGAGCAGGGAAAATTCCATGTGGTAAGTGTATTTTCTCAGGTTGGGCCTCTTCCAGGAGAGGCTGGTTGAAGAAATTCTGCAGTTTCTGAGCAAGGGGCCTCCTCATTCCTCTGGAAATGAAAGGAGAAGGAACCCACTACCCCCATGCCTGGGCCTGCCTTGGCCGCCCAGTCTCAGGAGGGAGATGCTGAGGCTGGGGCCCCCTGGAGCTTCAGACCAGGCCTGCCTGCAGGGCGCCTCCCTCCTCTTCCTCCTGCTGACAAGACTCTTGTTTCCAGGGGCTGATGGTGGCCATCCTGTACTGCTTTGTCAACAACGAGGTAAGGCCTGTGGAGGGACGTGGACTCCTGGTGGGGCTGCTACACTGGCTGTCCTGGATGGTCCAGTGGGGTTGTCCGGGCTTCTCAGCTGCAATCGCTACTCACCCCACTAGGCACCGGCGCTCAGGGGGTGTCTTGTCCCTGTGTTGTTCCATCACCCTCTCTCTCTCTTCCCCCACCCAACACACACACACACACACACGTGCGTGGACAGGATGCCCTAACATACACATGAGCTTGGGGAAGACACAGCCTCATGTACACATGACACAGCCTCTTGACGCTGGGGGTGGGAGTGGGGCAGGTGGGGTGTGAATGTCAGTGGGGGTGCAGAAATATAAGAAACTGGCCCCCAGTCCTCAGATGTCTTATGTGGGCCCATGCGTGTGCACTTGCGCACATGTGCACACACAAGTAGATCACAGATCTCGAGCACTGAGGCCCTGAGGGAACAAACAGGGCTGGGCAGGGAAAATTCCATGTGACGTAAAGGGTGGTGACTGTTACAAGGCACATTCTTGGCGCCTTAAAAACCACCGTCTCATTTGCTTGTCTCTGCCTCCCCCCAAAAAGCTTTCCTGCTGAAAGTCTGGTTTCGAGATTCTCATTTCTCTCACGTGAGAACGTTGAAGATCAGAGACAGTCAGAGACACACTCCAGGTCTGGCCTGGAAATAGTGCAGAGTCGGGATTGGGATGAATTCTTCCTGGAGAGAGAGAGAGCACCTTCAATATGTATAGGCCAGAGCCCCATCCACCACGGGAAAGGGGGTCTGCTCCTCCAGTGGATTATTGGTGGCTGGGGTGGGAGCAGAGGAGTCTTGCTGCCCAGATCCCCACTGACCTCTCCCCTCAGGCTGGTGCCATGGGGTCCAAGAGACCCTGCTCGGAGGGCCCAGAGCACCTGCCTTGCTCAGGCGCACCGCCTGGTTCCTTTCAACCATCCCCAGACGTCTCGGGCCCAGCTCCTCTGGACACACGGACAGACATGTCACCAAGCACTTGTGGTTCCTGGGCTGAGCCCTCTGTCCGTAAGAGCTGTTCTCCAGACCCAGGGTTGCCATAGCAATACCGGATACTTGTGACCCTGGCATTGGGCCTGTGTGGCCGCCAAGGCCTGCACCAGCTGCCAGTGGGCAGGGCATGGGCACAGGGGAGGAGGCCCGGGGGTGGCTTTGCTGTGGCTCTGGTGACTCAGGAGCCCGAGTGCTGGTCCCGGTTCTGCTCCTGCCCAGCTGTGTGACCCCTCCAACTCATCCCAAACCCCAGAGCCTGGCGTGGTGCCCGGCCCAGGGACCTGGGAGGCAGGGATGAGGGCCACCTGAGAGTGAGGAAGCGTGCTGGCGGGAGCGCCAGGAGCCCAGGGTGTGTGTTGTCGTCTTCATTGTTGGATCATGAGAGCTCAGTAGAAGAAGGAGCCCGATGTTCGGTGCTCGTTTAGTCATTTATTCATTTGGCTCATTGAGAGAACACGTATGGAGTACCTGCTCTATGCCGGGCACTGTGCAAGCTCTGAGAGGAGGATGTGGTCCCAGTTCTCGTGGGGTACCTACCGAGATGGGGGAGACACGGCAGAAACAAGCGTGGCCTAAATAGTCCAAGTGGCAGGAGACGGAGGGTTAGGAGCCTGGCTGTAGAGTCAGCCCAGATCTAGGGTCAGATCCTGGCTGAGACTGGGAGAAATACTTAAATCTCTGCCCCTCAGTTTCCTTACCTTTGTGAAAGTGTTTGTTGCTCAGTCGTGTCCGACTCTTTGCGACCCCATGGACTATAGCCCGCCAGGCTCCTCTCTCCATGGGATTCGTCAGGCAAGAATACTGGAGTGGGCTGCCATTCCCTTCTCTGGGGAATCTTCCCAACCCAGGGATGGAACCCAGGTCTCCTCCATTGCAGGCAGATTCTTTACTGTCTGAGCTACCAGGGAAGCCCTTCATTACCTTTAAGCAAGGACTAAGGAGCTGCTTCACAGGGTTGCTGTGAAAGTTAACAATCTATGGTGAATACTGGGGATATAGTAAGTGCCCTGTAAATGATGGTTTCTAATGACAATTGTCATTGGGGTGGGGAGCGCAGCAGAGGTTCATGGAAAGGGCTGAGGGAGAGGGAGGCAGAGGGGGACACAGTCCCAATCCTGTCCAATTCCCTGTATCTGTGAGGCCTCTTTAGTCCCTGAGTTGGCTTCCCAGGGATGTGCCTCAGTTGGCCGTCTCTCTTCTCATCTCCCCAGTGAAGGGCTGAGCCACAAGACTGGCCTTCCTGCGGCTGCACAAGCAGAGGCCACTGCAGGACTCAGGCATCGTCATGCCAGCTATCAACACACGCATCACACTCACTCACCCGGGCAGTGAGCTGGCAAAGAGCCATGGTCAGTGGGTGGTGTCTGCTCAGCCTCCCTCCCTTACCCCAGCCCAGGCTCGGAGGTGCTGCCCGGGACCCGGGGACCATCCTGGCAGGCAGGCTCTGGGCCATCTCAGCTTCACTCAGTGCAGATAAAGTTCTTTTAAGGGATAGGCATGTGGCCATGCCAAGCACCTTGCTGGGCTTAGTGAGATGGATGGCAGCCCTGCGGGAAGAGAAGGGGGGTGTTTGCACAGGGACCCATGGGATGTTGGCAGTGAGCCACGTACCCACAGTTGCTGGCAGCTGGCCACCCTGCTGGATGGAGCCCAAGAGGGCGGGCCTGGGCCCCAGACACTCTGGTGTGAGGAGTTCTGGTGGCGCGTGTGGAGCGCATCAGAGAAGCTCTGGAAAGCAGACGTAGAGGCGTGTCCGCTGGCTGAGGTCTCTGGATGCCCTGGGCTGGCTGTACAGCTTCCAGCAGCCTCTCTGGGGGACTGGAATCACAGGAGCCAGCCGCAGCATCGCCACAGCCCTCAAGGGACTGGGGCTCTGCAGTGTTACTTGGATTGTATCTTTCTGCTCTAACCACGTGGGCTCCAAGCTTCCACCCTCTCGAGAAGGCTCTTGCTGATGGGGAGGGCTGAGTTCTGCTGAGTTGAGCACGGCAGCAGTTCTGCTTGGCCGAACTCACCTGGGCTGCACCCTCTGTGGGTTGAGTCCAGTTCCTGGCTGGGATTAGTTCAAATCCAGGCTGAGAAGTCCTTGTCCGCAGCCTGCTCTTTCAGGCTGCTTCTAGTCCCAGCCTCATTCTCCGCAGCTCCTCTGCCCTTCCATCCTGAAGCCAGGATGAAAGCCCTTGGGGGAGTTTAGAGGGTCTGGTGTTGACACCGTGAGGGGCAGGGCAGGCTGTCCCTCTTCTCAGTCGTCCAAGAGGGCCCTGAAGTCAGACTCTCTCTTCTCCTTTTCTTCTCTCTCCACCTCCCTTCTCCCCACATCTCTCTGTCACTCCTTCTCTTCCGCTAACTGATACTGTGATGGATTGTGAAAGGTACTTAGCTGAGTCACAAGAGTTTAGAGATGCAAGAGACCAATTAAATCAGCAAAGCCCGTCTCCCTCCTGAGAAGAGCCAGAAAATAGGAGACGAGAAGAAACAATTTTATGGGGATATTAATTTAGGTGCCTGAAGCCCTTGACTTGTGTCTCTTAATATAATGCACTGGATTTTTTTCCCTTCCCTCCTAATGTAATCATAGGGCCATTTTCGTGGGCAGTTGGTTTGTCTGATGGCCTCTGCTTTCCTCCTTTCCCCGCGGAAGGTCCAGATGGAGTTCCGGAAGAGCTGGGAGCGCTGGCAGCTGGAGCACCTGCACGTCCAGAGGGAGAACAGCATGAAGCCCTTCAAGTGTCCCACCAGCAGCCTGAGCTGCGGGGCCACAGCAGGCAGCAGCGTGTACGCAGCCTCCTGCCAGACCTCCTGCAGCTGAGACTCAGGCGCCTCCCTCCCTGTGGTCTCACTGCCGGCCTGGGCGGCCACCCCAGGTGGGAGAGACTCTCCCAGGGACTGGGGGGCAGGGGGCTGGGGGAGCACCAGAGGCACACACACTACTTCCCTGCGTTCCCGTCCCGAGCCCATCAGACAGGCAAATGGGCAGTGCCTCCTGGGACCTGAGGACACATTTTATTCTGAGGAGAAGCAACCTGTTAATTTGATCACTGTGGCGGGTGGAGAGGAAAAAGCAATTGCTGCTAAAACAAGGAGGATTTCTTCTCGTTAAGCCACAAGGCCCCTGGGGTTCCCCCAGAGAAGAACATCAGCCCCAGACTCAAACTCAAGGTCAATGGCTTATTAGTGGCCTTGTAAGAGAACATGGTTCTGCAAGAGGCGGATATGACCTCAGCTAAACACGGAGCTCGGGTAACGCCAGCCGACTCCACCTGCCTCCGGTTGGCATCACCACCCCCGCCTGCCTCCTCTTTAAGGGACGCTGGGCACAGGCTTGTTGCCCCTCCTCTGGCCCCTCGTCTCACTGCCCACCCTCCAGTAGCGATTTCTAGAAGTGGTCATGGGGGTGGTGTTGAGAATGAACATCGAGAAGGTGCCTCACAGTTTCCCCTTTCTGGCTCCCACTTCTTCCTTGGGTGTTTGAGTTGCTTTGGCGCCTGCTCCCAGGGCAGGTTCACTGTGGAGGAGTCCAGCCCTGGGTGTGAGCTCTGACTCGTATTCTAGAGATGCTCAAGAATCCTGTGGGGCTCATCTAGGGGACTTTAGGAATGTCCCTGATGGGACTGTAGATTACTCTCTACTGTTGGGAACCCACAGGCGCCGAGACAGAGAGACAGACAGCCTGCCCCTCTCCATGGAAATACTTTTTACCTGTGACCGGATTACCTATCTTGCATGGGTGTTTGAATGCGCTGTCTTAACTTTAGGGGGTGTGACCAAAAAGAGACTCTTCCAGGAATTCTACCAGTCCCCACCATGACCATGGGGGTGGGCTTCCCATCCCTTTGGTTACTTCCCTGTGAAATTCCCCCAACGTGGGAGCATGTATATACTTTGCTCATTTCTCTGTCTTTGCTGTGAATAGTTTCTGTCTGCACAAACATGAAATTCTGAATTTTCCCAACTGGTGGAAACAAGCAGTAAACCACAGTGATGGTTTTGGTGTTGTTTGGGGTTGTACCGTAGTTATTAATTTGACTCATCCATGCTTTGAGGTACTTAATGTTCACCCTGCCTCCAATCTCATCCCATAAATAATGAGCCTCAGGGAAGCTTAGGCAAAACCTTTCAATCTAGCCACGGAGGAAAAGCAGACATGTAGCACCACTGCAGAGACCCAGACAGAAGGGGAACAGCCATGCCACAGAGGCTGGCAACTGAGTTCATAGGTATAGAACACAGAGCAGAAGAGAACCCTTGGGAGTTCACGTCTTCTGGGAGGGCAGAGGGAGAGTCTTCGGATGAATTCCTAAGGGAATTGATCTTTCCCTCCTATTTTTGAGTGGCAGGAACCCTCCCGCAGAGCCTTGTGCCAGACACACTCTCCTCTGCCCCTCAGAGAGGCACAGGATGTGCAGGGAAAATAATAATGGGACATAAAACACATCAAGCAGAAAACCTCTTATACTGCAGCTTCAGTGGAGTGTTGTGTCTATGTTAATAGGGAAGTTGAACCTCAGGCTAAAGAAAGGATTTGTGCAGGCTGCCTCTTTGAGAAAATGTGGAGAGCCGGGGGTGGGGACATGCCTGCCTCCCCAGTCAGGAGGGCAGACAGCCCCATCGGCATTGGTTTGCTCTTTGGAGGGGGGCTAGGGTGAGGAGAGCGCTGGTGGGTTTGATTGGGTGGGGTCCAGCTCTGGTGCAAGTATTTCCATTTTGGGTAAACTGGAAGATTTTTGAGAATCATTAATAAACTGTACAACAACGAAGAGACAGATTAATATTATTTTCAAGAAATAAATTTTTGAGGGGAAAGATTGTAGGGAGAAAGTGTTTAGTTAGGCACTTGGGAAGGAAGCTCAGACAATTTGGTTTTATGCTCTAAGTTCTTTTCCCAACGGGTACTGATTCCTAGTTGCAGAATGCTCATCACACCCCAATTGCCCCAAGCCTTTTAACACCAAGCAGTGTTTTCCTTGTCAGATACATACCAGATGCTGAACTGAAGAAATATTTTCTTTGCTCTAAGACCCGCACTATTAATATTCATTTGAGTGGCAGTGCACTCTCTCCAAAGCTATTCCCAAGCTAAATATAGCTCTCTAACAGATCTGGGAACGATTGAATGCAGTGTGCTCAGAAATTCCTCTGGCTGTTTACATG
Organism: Bos mutus; assembly: GCF_027580195.1. NCBI lineage: Eukaryota > Metazoa > Chordata > Mammalia > Artiodactyla > Bovidae > Bos > Bos mutus. The sequence goes on along the minus strand of NC_091639.1, from coordinate 36,976,888 downwards.
CCTGGTGCCCAAAGTCTGGAGCTTGCCGAGAAAACTCTTGCTTGCCTCTGTCCTGGGGCAGGGTAAGGTGCTGTGTGTGTGAGCAGTGCAGCCAGGTCTGACTGTCATGAATAGAAGCTGAGTTCAGCACTCTGGCCAGCTCCCCACTGACCTTGTGAGGGGCTTAAACCATGTCAATTTATCTTTTTCATCTGAATCTTTGGAGCAGCTAAACCACAGAACTGAGACAAACCACTTACATTGCAAGGTTGTCTTCCCTTTAGAGCAGCTTTCCTGATTTGCAGGCATGATTTGCAGTCGCCTCAAGGCACTTTTATGCTGGAGAGTACAGCAGTGGAGTTCTCAGAGACTCAGCAGGGAAAGCTCCCGGACATCTCACTGCTCTGATCTGGAGAATTGAGGAGGGAAGCTTACAGAGGTGATCTGCCCAAGGTCACAGGGCTAGATGGTGGCTGAACTGGGAGAGGACCCAGGCCAACTTCTGCCTTCCAGTCCAATGAAGCCTCTGGAAAGAATAGATGAAAAATAGAAATGGCCATTCAGGACACTCTCGGTGAAAGCTGGCAGTGTTGTGTGGAGTTTCTGTTAAAGAGAAAACACAGCAGCAAAAGAGACAAGTCGGTTGGCTCAGGTGCCGTTTCAGTGATTTATGCCCCTGAGAAGAGGGGAGGGTGTGCTTTGCTGTCATTCCACGTACCACATTCATCCTTGTCTTCAAATTAAGAAATGAAATGCATTAGAGCTCAAGTGTACACAGAAGCAGCGAGGAGCCATTCCAGAGAGCAAATCCAGCGCTCTTTTAATGGGTTAGCTTAGTGTTTTCCTGATGCACCTGTGCTCGTTTGAGAAGTTGTGTGTTCTGATAGCCCTGCAGAGTGGACTAAAAGAACCTAAAGAAGGACCTAACAACCTGACCCTCAGCATTGCCTCTCTAGTACTCCCTGAAGTTGGAGAAGACTAGCAAGCCTGGACAGAGAAGGCAATGGCACCCCACTCCAGTACTCTTGCCTAGAAAATCCCATGGACAGAGGAGCCTGGTAGGCTGTGGTCCATGGGGTCGCTAAGAGTCAGACATGACTGAGCGACTTCACTTTCACTTTTCACTCTCATGCATTGGAGAAGGAAATGGCAACCCACTCCAGTGTTCTTGCCTGGAGAATCCCAGGGATGGGGGAGCCTGGTGGGCTGCCGTCTATGGGGTCATACAGAATCGGACACGACTGAAGCGACTTAGCAGCAGCAGCAGCAAGCCTGGAAAAGGTGGCACAGCTGCCATCGAGGGCAAATAGAGTCGGTTCACATACAGGTCCCCAAAGGCTTGGTTACCTTATCTGTGTGGGCCATGTTTCAGCAGCTCCTGTCCCTACTTCTTCTTCTGTTTCTTCTAGAAGACTGTATGTGTGTGTGTGTGTGTGTGTGTATTTTTTCCTGTGCATAGCAGTATAAAGTTAGAGATGAATCCAGAATCATTCCCCCTCCCCACTGTGAAGGTCAGGGGACTGCACAGCAGGGGGGCGAGAATGGTGGGAGCCTGAGCTAGATGCTTTCTCTCCATGCACAGACAGAGCTCCCATTACTGCTAATGCCTGCGACGTGCTCAGGGAAGGCAAGATACACTCCGAAGTTTTATTTTCCCCCCACTGAATTGATTCTAATCCACAGTGCTGACCCTGCTTTTGGCTCCTCCGAGGAGCGAGGAGCCAAAAGCTATAAAAGACATGTCGGCTCCCTCCGCTAAGACAGCTATATGAATGACAGGCTAAATACACAACAGAAACCAAATTAGTATCAATTCTTTTTTTTTTTTTTTTCCTTTTCTTGGCTGCAGCAAGTTTTCTTGGGGAAAAACATGACCCAATGTGAGAAACTTCTGCAGATAGCATCACCATGCCCCCGTGGAGTTATCTGCTGACTCAAAGCAGCTCTCCGCCCCCCCACGCTGAGGGCCCTATCAAGGAAGCGTTGTTAAGCAGTATAATTTGAAACATTTAACACCACAGTGTATCCACGGTATCTATAATTACTTCTGCTCTGTCTGTGGATACAGATTGGCAGGAAGCAGATAAGTATAATTGTTTTCCAATTAACTCTCTAAGTCTTTTGGACTTGGCCTGTATCTGAGTCTATCTGAGGAGTGAGTTTTCCCTCTTCCCCTTCTGCCATTCTAGCCGGTTTTTTGGGATCTCATCCAGCAAGGGAACATTCTCCCCTTGAAGCATCCGACCTCTTCCCCAGCACAACATTTACCCCCTCTCACCTCCCGTCCCTGCAGTGGGCTCCCCACGCTTCTCCTTGGCTGCATCAGTAAGAGGTGAGCCCACCGGTAAGAGGTGAGCCCACCAGCTGTGCCAGGAGTGCCATGCTCTTGACTGTGACCAATTTCGGGGTACAGCTAGGAGTGGGGCACAGTCAAGGCTGAAGTCACATACCGCATCCTGCACTCTAGTGCAGTAAGGAGGGCTGCAGCCAGTAGCGTGGATCCTAACTTACATTGGGATTAAGCAACCTTTCCTGATGGGGCCTGTCACAGCTCTCACAGCCCAGACAATCTAGTGTGACTGATTATCTCTGCGTCAGTGCAATCTGGGAGAAAAAAAAATATATATAAATGAGAATATTTGGATTTGGCAGGGGGTGGGGGTGGGGGGAGCTCTCAGCCAAGTTTGGAACATACAACAAGTTAGGTGTTGAGGCTTCTCTGCAAGGGGAGCCAGTGAGAGTAGTCAGGAAGGGGCAAGATTCGTAGCTGACAGACAGGGCTCGACCTTGCCAAATGGTTCATGCGTTACTTCCAAATCTGCATTTCCTCTAAGCTTCTCCCACTAAAAATAATCATCATACCCTCAGAGCAGATAAGCCTGAACATTTTGCAGCAGGGGGTGGTGGATGCAGAGCTGAGATGCACCAAGAGGAAGGTGAGTGAAGCTCTCGGGAGGGACGAAACGGAATTTCTGTCTTCAGTTCTCTTGGGGGATGTTGTACTTCATGAATGTTTAAACAAGGTAATCTTCATGCGATTTCTTAATATATAAACTCATGTAAAATATGACCCGTGACTACAGGTAGCAAATGTGTACGGCATGTAATTCATGTACAGATGCGAATGGATTCACACTCTCTCCTAATCTGCCTTGTAAGTCAAATAAAAACCTGTCCTTACTGTGTCTCTCCCGCTCTTCCTTGGGGGGAGGTTTCCTGCATTGTCAACCCAGGTGACTCACAGTGTAGCAGGAAAACACAAAAGATGCCATTTCCAGCCCCAGGGGAGGAAAAATTCTGGCTCATTACTCATATCGTGATTTTCATCTTCAAAGCACTTACCAAGTACTAATTTATCCATCGAAGCCTTTATGCAGGGACTGCAATGTCATTTAATTAGAGAAGTCAGGTGGTCGAGTGGCTTACACAATGACTGGCAGCCAAATGGATGTGCATTCTAATTCTGCTCATTCATTTGATCTCCTGTCTAAATGAACTCAGTCCATTAAATCCATCTTTTAAAAAAAGCACAAACCGTGTTTGCGAAGCGGCCACAGAATTTGAATAGAGCTGCCCGTTAACAGATTCATCTTTGGAAAAATGAACTTTTCCCCTAATTTGTGACTCGCTTTCACAGAAGAGCAGGGGAATTGCAGGTTCTCCCTAAGCCCGCCACCATTTCAGTCACCCCCCTCTCCCCCCCCCCACCCCCGGCTTAAAGATCACTACACTACTTATCCAAATGTCTCCATAAACACAGCTCTCTTTTAGACAAGCTGTGGGAATTGTCCCTTTCAGGCATAATAGTCCTAAATCTGAGTCTGAGAGCAAACTACAGATACAGCCAGCTCCTGAGACGTGCAGGCAGAACATCTGTGTTTGAGTTGTCTGTACCAATGGTGCTTTCAGCCTCTTTCCCTCCTCTGTTGACAGTCTCATCTTTCTGGGTCTTTGCTCTGCCACTCAGCAGGAGCAAGATGGAGCCAGGAGGGCTCCTCTCCCTTGCCAACCCCCAGGAAAACACCTGCCCAAACCAGTAATGACCACCACATTTTTGCGACATGACAGTCACAATGATGCAGGGAAAGGGTGCACGGTGGCTTAACAGGGCTTAGCTCCAGCCTAAAGAAAGCGCAAGCAGAGCTGCCCACTCTGCTGAGGGCCAGCCCTGGAGGAAATAAGTGAGAATTCCTGGCCCCCAGACCCATCTGTGTTCACATGTGATATGAAGCCACATTCCAGGGATGGATCCCCACCAGTGGGGATAAGTGAGTTCCACACAGAATTTGTGAAGGATCTCACTCATCTGCCAAGAGTGCTGACATTCCCCAAGGAGCAGGAATCCCCCTGCCCCAACCCAGGGTCTTCTGTTACTATCCTCTCAAAAGACTATGCCGTAAACATGCTGTTCAGTATCTTTCAACCTCTCCCCACCTTTCTTCCTTCCCTCTGTCTTGCTCTTACACACACATTTCTCTAAAGAGAAATACTGAAAACAGGTCTCCCTTGCCAGAAACAGTGGGGGAGAAAAAACCGAAGTACAAACTGGAATAGATGACAGATATAGCCAGGGAACTGGAGAATAGGGAAAGATAGATTCCAGACGGGGACAAGGAAGGAGAAGAAACTGGGTATCCCCAAGGGTGGGAAGGACAGGTGGGAAAGAGACAATGAAGAGATGGAACATGAACAAAGTGAATAATGAAAAACAGCAGGCTGCTTAAATGTGAAGAAGAGCCGTAGTAAAGAGGAGAGGAAATTGCAGAGGTACAAAAAGAATAAGGATTGCAGTGGTGAGCTCCAGTGGGCCAAGTCGGGGGCCGTCTAGTCAATGTTATTAACTCCTTTTTCCATAAATCTGAGCTCTTCCCCTGGAGAGTTCTCTAATCCCAAGCTGTGATAGATTATTTTCTTTGGTACAAAGGCTTATTTTAACTAACATAATGATTTTAGAAAAAGACCCACAGCCTAGAGCAAATGCAATAAAAAAAAAAAAAAAAAAAATTTCCCCCTACTGATCCAGGGCTCCAGTGTGAGAATGAATTACTGTGGCTCTTCCTCATGTAGGACCTATAACAGACCTCAGAATTTATCGGTGTTACAACCTCCAAGAATAAAATCAATAGTTGAGAATTATAAACACTGAGTAGTCCCATGCCAAAGGATGGGAGCTCTCTGGGGCTGAAGCAGGCTGGTAACACCTGGAGAGATTGCAAGGAGTTTTTTTCTTTATTTTTAAACTTTCACTATCTCTAGGATGAAAGAGCAAGGACTTAAATGTTTACAGAAGCGTTTCAGTTCCAAAGACCTAAGGTGCAGTTAGAAATACAGTTCAAGACTTGGGAACGCAAGTTTAATAGCTACAAAGAAAAGGCCATGGTTATCCTGCCTTTTAGGCCCATTCTTCAACAATCTATAACCATCTGTGTACATTTCTGGCTTAAAAAGACTAGTGTTTTATTGCCATGTATTTTGTCCCCCAGAAATTTCAGAACCTTCAGAATTCCTAGGAGACTGAATTTACTATTTTTATTGAACCCCACCCCCACCCTGGGTACCTGCTAATTAGACGCCATTTTACAATGAAGACAAACTCTTGGGAGTCCCTTGGACTGCAAGGAGATCCAACCAGTCCATTCTAAAGGAGATCAGTCCTGGGTGTTCATCAGAAGGACTGATGCTAAAGCTGGAACTCCAGTACTTTGGCCACCTCATGCGAAGAGTTGACTCATTGGAAAAGACTCTGATGCTGGGAGGGATTGGGGGCAGGAGGAGAAGGGGACAACAGAGGATGAGATGGCTGGATGGCATCACCGACTCAATGGACATGAGTTTGAGTGAACTCCGGGAGTTGGTGATGGACAGGGAGGCCTGGCATGCTGCGATTCATGGGGTCGCAGAGAGTTGGACACGACTGAGTGACTGAACTGAACTGAACTTACAATGAAACTGGCTTCCCCAATGGCTCAGCGGTAAAGATTCTGCCTGCAATGTAAGAGACTTACAGGAGAAGCAGGTTCGATTCCTGGGTCGGGAAGATGCCCTGGAGGAGGAAATGGCAACCCACTCCAGTGTTCTTGCCCAGGAAATCCCATAGACAGAGGAGTCTGGCAGGCTGTAGTCCCTGGGGTCACAAAGAGTCAGACATGACTGAGCAACTAAACAACATACAATGAAACTACATTCAAGGTCTCTCATCTTTTGAACCCTGGTACGGGAAGCAGAGAGTAGAGAACATATACCCAAGTAAGGATATCTCACTCTGGTTATACTAAATCAACGTCTTTCCAATAGCATCCTTTGGAAAGATACAGTTAACAGTACAGATGAAAAGGCATCGTATGTGCTTTCATATCATAGAGTCATGTCGCCTTCAGAACGCAGTATAGTTCTTGAGCATAATTTCTTAGCAATCAAGAAAAACATCCACCACACCATATTTTACATAAGACATTTACAAAAACACCTTCTTTTAGAAACTGGTAAAGATCATGAAGACTGCCAATCAAGGTATGATGGGACCACAAGCTCAGAAAAGATGCCATGTCCGTGGAGTCTTAGCATCACCTGCAACCACAGTTCTCTCACATTCTCCTGCCTTGAACTCTTCCTGCTTTTCAGATACAGCCTCTCTTCTAGCAGGATGGGTCCCTTGCCTTTCAGGTCCCTTCACTGGATTAATCCTGGTGTCACTCTTTACATTAGAAATGCAACAGCTCTTGAGATACTTTGCACCCGTGGTGTAGATCCCTTGAGAATATGTCAAGTCACCCGATTTCCAGCATTGGTGTCATCTCCATGAAGTGTGGCACACACATTCTGCATCAGCCACGCACATGGAGAGACTTTGCTCAGCTGCACTCAAAGTGGTGCACTAATATAGACTTCCTAAGGCTTCAGCAGGAAGATCACTGACCCCCAGAGTGGACTCTAGGATCTGACATCTCTCTCCTCCCTCGGGCTGTATCCTCCAAAGTTACCAGCTCCTGACATGAATTTCCTCTCTGATCACCTCCCAGTTTCCCTGTTCACTTTGTACTGACCAGCCTTGTAGCTTCCTCTGTTTCTGGGAAACATGCAAATTTTCTAGGAAATTCTCCTCTTTCCATAAATAGTTCTGTGAAAATTACATATGGGGCAGAACTTATAATCTATAGGAAGAGCCAAAAACATGAATGAGGATCTAGAAAAAGCAATTCTTTCACATTGCCCTGTGCCAGGTCACCATATGATATGTTTGACACTGCCAAACTCAGCCTAAATCTCAGGGGAAAAGTCATTAGAGGAATGCAATGAAAACAAACTCTGCATAGCAAAGCTATTTCTGTACACAGAGATTGTTCACTGTAAATGGACTGCAACACATGGAAAAGATACTCTGAAAAAAATACATTTTCTGGCTATAAACACACATGCTTTTCTCTAGCGGATACCAAAATGTGATCAATATTATTAGTAAAGCAACTCCATGAAGTATTTATCACAGGAGAGAGGAGGGGGGAAAATGGAGATATGGGAGCAGAGTTCTATTTTTTTTAATTAATTCATTCAACCATTCATTCATTTTTGGTTGTGTTGGGTCTTCATTGCTGTGTAAGTTGTGGTGAGTGCAGGCTTCTCACTGTGATGGCTTCTCTTGTTGTGAAGCATGTGGGCTTCAGTAGTTGGGGTGACTAGTCAGTTGCCCCGTGGCAGGTGGGATCTTCCCAAACCAAGGATGGAACCATGACCCCTGCATTAGTGGCAGACTCTTAACCAGTGGACCACCAGGGAAGCCCCAGAGCTCTATTTTAGATTGGGTAGTCAGAGAAAGCCATTCTGATGACATGACATCTGAGAGACCTGAACGGAGTAAGGGAACAAGTCCTAGGATCATCTGGGGAAGTCAGTTCTAAGCAAACAGCCTAAAGCCTAAGTCTATTTAGTGTGTTAAGAGAGCAGGAGCTGGCAAACTATGGCCCACCACTGGTTTTTATAAATAAAGTTTTATTGACACACTCATTTGTTCACATCCATTCTATGGCTGCTTTGGCTCCACAATGGCAAAGTTGAGTAGTCAAGACTATTTACTGTCTGGATTTTTATTTTTTAGTATTCCAAACTTCTGTGTAGAATGAATATTAAAGAGGTAACTATAACTGGGAAAGGCAGGCAGGGGCCAGATCACTTAGGGCCTGGTAAGATAAACCCATCTACCAAACAAAAGACACATCTCCAAGGGTAAGGACTGCAGATGTCATTGACAAATTCGGGTTCAAAGGCTTCTCTCCACCAACTCACAATGCTCCAGTGTGGTGAAATAAAAGTATGTGTGACAAAAACCAAAGCAGACAGTTCAAATTTGACTTCCTTTGGCTTAGGCATCAAGTTTTTCTGCCAGCTGGGTGAGTTCTTTGTCTTTTTTCCCCCCAACAAAGCTCAGACATGGACAAGCATAGTGCTGACCCCTTCAACTGCAATACTGCCTGCTAAGTCTAGAGAGAGGGTTTTATTTTAAAGTCTGTGTATAAATCACTCTGATAGCTTTCTTGGCCTTTCCCAGGACCTCTGATGAGTTCTTTCCTCTGTGAATCTTAAAGTGAAGAGAAAGTCTGAAAAAGTAGTACAAGTGGTTCAGACAACATTCCAGTGGAATACCCAGCTGTGGATGTGACTGGTGATAGAAGCAAGGTCCGATGATGTAAAGAGCAATATTGCATAGGAACCTGGAATGTCAGGTCCATGAATCAAGGCAAATTGGAAGTGGTCAAACAAGAGATGGCAAGAGTGAATGTCGACATTCTAGGTATCAGCGAACTGAAATGGACTGGAATGGGTGAATTTAACTCAGATGACCATTATATCTACTACTGCGGGCAGGAATCCTCAGAAGAAATTAAGTAGCCATCATGGTCAAACAAAAGAGTCCGAAATGCAGTACTTGGATGCAATCTCAAAAACGACAGAATGATCTCTGTTCATTTCCAAGGCAAACCATTCAATATCACAGTAATCCAAGTCTATGCCCCAACCAGTAACACTGAAGAAGCTGAAGTTGAACGGTTCTATGAAGACCTATAAGACCTTTTAGAACTAACACCCAAAAAAGATGTCCTTTTCATTATAGGGGACTGGAATGCAAAAGTATGAAGTCAAGAAACACCTGGAGTAACAGGCAAATTTGGCCTTGGAATACGGAATGAAGCAGGGCAAAGACTAATAGAGTTTTGGCAAGAAAATGCACTGGTCATAACAAACACCCTCTTCCAACAACACAAGAGAAGACTCTATACATGGACATCACCAGATGGTCAACACTGAAATCAGATTGATTATATTCTTTGCAGCCAAAGATGGAGAAGCTCTATACAGTCAGCAAAAACAAGACCAGGAGCTGATTGTGGCTCAGATCATGAACTCCTTATTGCCAAATTCAGACTTAAATTGAAGAAAGTAGGGAAAACCACTAGACCATTCAGGTATGACCTAAATCAAATCCCTTATGATTATACAGTGGAAGTGAGAAATAGATTTAAGGGCCTAGATCTGATAGATAGAGTGCCTGATGAACTATGGACTGAGGTTCGTGACACTGTACAGGAGACACGGATCAAGACCATTCCCATAGAAAAGAAATGCAAAAAAGCAAAATGGCTGTCTGGGGAGGCCTTACAAATAGCTGTGAAAAGAAGAGACGCGAAAAGCAAAGGAGAAAAGGAAAGATATAAACATCTGAATGCAGAGTTCCAAAGAATAGCAAGAAGAGATAAGAAAGCCTTCTTCAGCAATCAATGCAAAGAAATAGAGGAAAACAACAGAATGGGAAAGACTAGGGATCTCTTCAAGAAAATCAGAGATACCAAAGGAACATTTCATGCAAAGATGAGCTCGATAAAGGACAGAAATGGTAAGGACCTAACAAAAGCAGAAGATATTAAGAAGAGATGGCAAGAATACACAGAAGAACTGTGCAAAAAAGATCTTCACGACCCAGATAATCACAATGGTGTGATCACTGACCTAGAACCAGACATCCTGGAATGTGAAGTCAAGTGGGCCTTAGAAAGCATCACTACGAACAAAGCTAGTGGAGGTGATGGAATTCCAGTTGAGCTATTCCAAATCCTGAAAGATGATGCTGTGAAAGTGCTGCACCCAATATGCCAGCAAATTTGGAAAACTCAGCAGTGGCCACAGGACTGGAAAAGGTCAGTTTTCATTCCAATCCCAAAGAAAGGCAATGCCAATGAATGCTCAAACTACTGCACAATTGCACTCATCTCACACGCTAGTAAAGTAATACTCAAAATTCTCCAAGCCAGGCTTCAGCAATATGTGAACCGTAAACTTCCTGATGTTCAAGCTGGTTTTAGAAAAGGCAGAGGAACTAGAGATCAAATTGCCAACATCCGCTGGATCATGGAAAAAGCAAGAGAGTTCCAGAAAATCATCTATTTCTGCTTTATTGACTATGCCAAAGCCTTTGACTGTGTGGATCACAAGAAACTGTGGAAAATTCTGAAAGAGATGGGAATACCAGAGCACCTGATCTGCCTCTTGAGAAATTTGTATGCAGGTCAGGAAGCAACAGTTAGAACTGGACATGAAACAACAGACTGGTTCCAAATAGGAAAAGGAGTACATCAAGGCTGTATATTGTCACCCTGCTTATTTAACTTATATGCAGAGTACATCATGAGAAACGCTGGACTGGAAGAAACACAAACTGGAATCAAGATTGCCAGGAGAAATATCAATAACCTCAGATATGCAGATGACACCACCCTTATGGCAGAAAGTGAAGAGGAACTCAAAAGCCTCTTGATGAAAGTGAAAGTGGAGAGTGAAAAAGTTGGCTTAAAGCTCAACATTCAGAAGACAATGATCATGGCATCTGGTCCCATCACTTCATGGGAAGTAGATGGGGAAACAGTGGAAACAGTGTCAGACTTTATTTTTCTGGGCTCCAACATCACTGCAAATGGTGACTGCAGCCATGAAATTAAAAGACGCTTACTCCTTGGAAGGAAAGTTATGACCAACCTAGATAGCATATTCAAAAGCAGAGACATTACTTTGCCAACAAAGGTTCGTCTAATCAAGGCTATGGTTTTTCCAGTGGTCATGTATGGATGTGAGAGTTGGACTGTGAAGAAAGCTGAGCGCCAAAGAATTGATGCTTTTGAACTGTGGAGTTGGAGAAGACTCTTGAGAGTCCCTTGGACTGCAAGGAGATCCAATCAGTTCATTTTGAAGGAGATCAGCCCTGGGATTTCTTTGGAAGGAATGATGCTAAAGCTGAAACTCCAGTACTTTGGCCACCTCATGCGAAGAGTTGACTCATTGGAAAAGACTCTGATGCTGGGAGGGATTGGGGGCAGGAGGAGAAGGGGATGACAGAGGATGAGATGGTTGGATGGTATCACTGACTCGATGGACGTGAGCATCAGTGAACTCCTGGAGTTTGTGATGGACAGGGAGGCTTGGTGAGCTGCGCTTCGTGGGGTCGCAAAGAGTCGGACTCGACTGAGCGACTGATCTGATCTGATCTGAAGGGACCCACGACTTAAGAGCTGCAGCTCTATGCTACCCCCTAGTGGCAAGATGCTCCATGGCACCCCCGGCCCCACCCTGCCTCCTGTCCCTCACGGTGGACACAGACTGGAGAGGCTCATTTACGTGTCCCCAGCAGCACCACGCTCAGAGCAGCTGCAAATATTTGCTGGCAAATAGGTCAACAGTGTGAGTGGCAGGAAATAAAAACACATAGTTAAAATTTTACTTTCTGCCTAACTGATTCTGCCAACTGTGTAACTCTTCCTAGGTTTTTTTCTTTTTTTGGCACAGAGTTTGTGAGTTAAGTCTTAACGCATAGATCAGTCAAAAGGCAAATGTGAAAAACTTTCTGGACTTGATGCACGATCCTAATAGCACAAGATATACACGCCTAAATCATCACTGGTAAAATGCCAGAGATTCTGAGAAATGTCACTGCACCCACCAACTGGGACATTCGCGTCATCCAGATCCTGCACCTGCAGAATGAGTCAGGGATAGCTCGAAAATGGTTATCCCAGAGGTACAATCTGATGATTCAGCCCAAAGACAAGAGATGACTAAGAGGACTAAGTAATGGCTTACCAATTGGGAGGGTACTCTGTGCCCACTGAGATTAGAAGAAGAAGAAATAACCGGGGGCTGCTCAAGCCCTTTCAGGAAAGAACTTCCTAACTAGTGCCTGAACTTGTACCTGGATTTGTCTTCTTCTGGAAAATCCCATGGACAGAGGAGCCTGGTAGGCTGCAGTCCCTGGGGTCGCTAGGAGTCAGACACGACTGAGCGACTTCACTTTCACTTTTCACTTTCATGCATTGGAGAAGGAAATGGCAACCCACTCCAGTGTTCTTAGCAGCAGCAGCAGCAGGAAAGAAAATGTTTAGTCAGGAATAAAACGCAGCCCTGACCAAGGCAGGGGTGAAAGTCGCTCAGTCGTGTCTGACTCTGCAACCCCATACAGTCCATAGAATTCTCCAGGCCAGAATACTGGAGTGGGTGGCCTATCCCTTCTCCAGGGGACCTTCCCGACCCAGGAATCGAACCAGGGTCTCCTGCATTGCAGATGGATTCTTTACCAACTGAGCTATGAGGGAAGGCAGGGGTAGGGGATGCATTCGAGGCCATTTTGGGGGTTCTTCCAGCCCTACAAGTTAGAGGTTCATGTAGCAATCCCTGTGAATAGGTGGGATGGGATAATGTGAATAAAAGCATTCTTTTATTCACATTACTCATAAGACTTGGATGGAGAGGACCTCATCCGTGCACACAGCTATCACAGGGACTGAACACATCTCTGGGATTTCAAGTTCCCTGATGGCAGAAGCAGCCTTTAATGGAAGCTGCTTGCTGGGCTAATGGTCAGGCCCTAAGTGGAAATTCTGAGATCAACAGGCCTTTCTAAATTCAGGAAATCAAAGACTGAAACTGAAGCTTAATGGGCTGATAAGAACAGCAAATACCTACCCCCATCCTTTCATCTTGTCCCTGCCAGGCATTTAATTGGTCTACCTTTCCTAGAAGTCAATGCTGCCTGTTACATGCAATTTTTGGGAAGAGATGAACAAGGAGAGTTGACAAATCACTCACAGAAAATCCCATGAAAGGTGGATTTAAGGCAATCCAGGCCCCACCTCATTATAAATGGCTACATTTTCAAAGGACGCTAGTGAAGTCGGCTCTTAAATTGAGTCTCTTCTGTGCTGTGTTTCAGAGAACTCTCTGCTTTGCTAGGATTACTAATTGGACCAAACCTTCTTAATTCAGAGTTACAGGCATTTTGTTTTAGGTGAAAGTCTGAATTATATATTAAAAAAAATACAAATTTATTCTTTCCTAGAATAATACTTATTGCCCTTGGCTTTGCAGCAAACCTTTGATCAGGGAAAGATATTTCTTCTTGGTATTTGGGTGTTATGAAATAGAAAAGCCCAAATAAAATATCAAGATGAAGAAAGCCTTGAGAAAATAAATCAGAAGACAAAATCATGTATCTTAATAGAAACTTGCATGTTTAATAGGAATTCATCTGCTTCCCATACGTTCTACAGGTCCAGTTCAGACAGGAGTCACAGAATAAAAGACTTAAAAAATTTTTTTAAGATTTTTTTTTTTGGATGTGGCTCATTTTTAAAGTCTTTATTGAATTTGTTACAATATTGTTTCTGTCTTATGTTTTGGATTTTTGGTCACAAGGCATGAGGGATCTTAGCTTCCATTGGAAGGCAAAGTCTTAACCACTGGACCACCAGGGAAGACTTCTTGATGAGCTAAGGGAACCTTCTGCTCAAGGGATAACTCTGAAGGAGAAATTCCTAATCAGGAAGGGGCTGGAGAGGAGCAATGCAAGTAAATATTCAAGGAGAGCTAAATATACACACTCATATGTGTCAAATAGATAATCAAAAAGGACCTACTAAATATAACACATGGGGTTTGTTGTTGTTTAGTTGCTAAGTCATGTCCAACTTTGCAGTCCTACAGACTAGCCCACCAGGCTCCTCTGTCCATGGGATTTCCCAGGCAAGTGGGTTTGCCGTTTCCCAGTCTGAGATCAAACTCAGGTCTCCTACACTGGCAGGCAGATTCCTTATCACTGAGCCACCTGGGAAGCCAAATATATATCAAATAGACAATCAAAAAGGACCTACTGAATGTAACACATGGGGTTAACTACTAAGTGTGACTCATGAGAATATCTGCTCCATATTTCTACAACTAAAACTTATCTCACTCGATCACTGGCCTTGCTTGTTTTATTTTGACTATCACCCCATTTCCAGTTAGACTGAATGCTCCAAGAACTGGGAAAATGCCTGCTTTTTTCATTATTCTATGGCAGGTACCTAGTAGAGTGTTGGCATTTGATGAGTAAAAGTTGAATTTAAATTAGGATTTTGCTATAAGTAGATCAGGCAAGAATTAAAAAAAGAAAACAGACCTACAGGACTTCCCTGGCAGTCGAGTGTTTAATTATCCTTCCAATGCAGAGGGTGTGGGTTCAACCCCTGGTTGGGCACTAAGATCCCACAAAGAAAATAGACCTCCATTATTTAGTAACATCTGGATATTAAAGTTACTTTCCCAATATAAGAATAACTAAATTCTGAAAACCTACCAAGGAGACATTAATTTCTTAAAATCTGAAGTTTGGAAAAAACTATCGCTTTCAAGCTTGAGTCCTCTTACTAATCAGTATGATTTGTGTTAAAAAAAAAAAAAAGTATTCAATGGTTTGCTTCACCCAATTTTAATGAGCCCCGGCTGTAAGTTCACCCTGGAAAAGGCCAGAACACAGAGTATGGCTGATTACTATGATTTACATAATTTCCCACCAGAGGCCCACAGCCAAAGTCATCACTCACTCTCGAGTCTTTAGAATATAAGAAACGACCCAAGCAGCCAGTAAGAAAGGAGTTCCACTTCCAGAGCTTCCCTTTGTACGTGCTCAAGAATTTTTTCTTGCTGGATTCATCATTAATAGCCATTTATCAAATCTACCAGTATTTTTGATTTTGTGAAGTCTCTCCCCACACTGTCACTTAGAACACTGTCTTCTCTAATCTTCCTGCACTGCGTGGAGGTAGAATAACTGAGGAGTATGAAAAATAGTGACGGGCAAATAGGAGTCTGTTTCTGAGAAGCGGATGTTTCAACAGCATTAATAACCAAAAAGGCAAGACAGACAGCAGAAGGGGGAGGGGTGGGGAAACCCAAAACAAGAAAAATCCCAAAACTTCCAACTTCAACCTTCCAGAGGAAAAAATGCTATAAAAATGATATGAAAGGACTTAGAGACACAATGGCAGAGTAGGAAGGCCTTGAGCTCACCTCCTCTCACAGTACACCAAACTCACAATTGCTGAACAATTATCAATAAAAGACTGAAAGTGAAAGTCTCTCAGTTGTGTCTGACTCTTTGTGACCCCATGGACTGTATAGTCCATGGAATTCTCCAGGCCAGAATACTGGAATGGGTACCCTTTCCCTTCTCCAAGGTATCTTCCCAACCCAGGGATCGAACACAGGTCTCCCACATTGCAGGCAGATTCTTTACCAGCTGAGCCACCAGGGAAGCCCAAGCCTATCCCTTCTCCAGGGGATCTTCCCAATCCAGGAATCAAACTGAGGTCTCCTGCAATGCAGGCAGATTCTTTACCAACAGAGCTATCAGGGAAGCGCCCCCCTCCCCGCCTCCAAAAAAAGGAAGACTGTAATCTACAAAAAAAATAAAAAGATTTTCTACATCCAAAGACACAAGGAAGAAACCATGAGACAGTAGAAGGGGTGCATTTGCAATATAGTCAAACTCCACACTCCCCAAGTGGGCAACCTGCAAACTGGAGAATAATTATATCACAGAAGTTCTCCCACAGGAGTGAAAGTTCTGAGTCCCAAGCCAGGCTCCCCAGTCTAAAGGTCAAGTACCATGAGGAGGAGCCCCCAGACCATCTGGCTTTGAAGGCCAGTGGAGCTTGTTGTAGGAGTCCATGGACTGGGTGAGACAGGGACTCCGCTCTTGGAGAGGGCACACAACATTTCGTGCTAGAGCCGGGGTGAAGGCAGTGACGTCATAGGAGCCTGGGCCAGAGGCTCCACTTTTGGAGAGGGCACACAGCATCTCGTGCTAGAGCCCGGGGTGAAGGCAGTGACGTCATAGGAGCCTGGGCCAGAGCCTCTGCTCTTGGAGAG
Source organism: Bos mutus (assembly GCF_027580195.1). Lineage (NCBI taxonomy): Eukaryota > Metazoa > Chordata > Mammalia > Artiodactyla > Bovidae > Bos > Bos mutus. The sequence goes on along the minus strand of NC_091639.1, from coordinate 36,960,685 downwards.
GGCACACAGCATCTCGTGCTAGAGCCCAGGGTGAAGGCAGTGACATCATAGGAGCCTGGGCCAGAGCCTCTGCTCTTGGAGAGGGCACACAGCATCTCGTGCTAGAGCCCGGGGTGAAGGCAGTGACGTCATAGGAGCCTGGGCCAGAGCCTCTGCTCTTGGAGAGGGCACACAGCATCTCGTGCTAGAGCCCAGGGTGAAGGCAGTGATGTCATAGGAGCCTGGGCCAGAGCCTCTGCTCTTGGAGAGGGCACACAGCATCTCGTGCTAGAGCCCGGGGTGAAGGCAGTGACGTCATAGGAGCCTGGGCCAGAGCCTCTGCTCTTGGAGAGGGCACACAGCATCTCGTGCTAGAGCCGGGGTGAAGGCAGTGATGTCATAGGAGCCTGGGCCAGAGCCACCTGTTGGTCTTGGAGGGTCTCCTGAGGAGGTGTGAGGATGGGGCAGCCGTGGCTTACTGTGGGTACAGGGACTCTGGTGGTGGAGGTACCAGGGAATATTCATTGGCGTGAGCTCTCCTGGAGGCCACCATTTTGGCACCAAGACTTGGCCCCAACCAAAAGCCTGTAGACTCCAGTGCTGAAACATCTCAGGCCAAACAACCAACAGAGCAGGAAGAGAGGACAAACAGAGAAGAAAAGAGATAAAAGGAATCCAAATCGAAAAGGAAATAATTACTGTTTGCAGATGACATGATACTCTACATTGAAAATCCTAAAGATGCTACCAGAAAACTACTCGTGCTCATCACTGAATCTGGTAAAGATACAGGATACAAAAATCATACACAGAAATCTCCTGCATTCCTATTCTCTGACAGTGAAAGATCAGAAAGAGAAATGAAGGCAACAATCCTACTTATCATCACATCAAAGAGAAAAAAATACCTCAGAATACACCTACCTAAGGAGATGAATGGAAAAGCTAGTGGAGGTGATGGAATTCCAGTTGAGCTATTCCAAATCCTGAAAGATGATGCTGTGAAAGTGCTGAACTCAATATGCCAGCAAATTTGGAAAACTCAGCAGTGGCCACAGGACTGGAAAAGGTCAGTTTTCATTCCAATCCCAAAGAAAGGCAATGCCACAGAATGATCAAACTATCGCACAATTGCACTCATCTCACACGCTAGTAAAGTAATACTCAAAATTCTCCAAGCCAGGCTTCAATAGTATGTGAACCATGAACTTCCAGATGTTCAAGCTGGTTTTAGAAAAGGCAGAGGAACTAGAGATCAAATTGCCAACATCCACTGGATCATTGAAAAAGCAAGAGAATTCCAGAAAACATCTATTTCTGCTTTATTGACTATGCCAAAGCCTTTGACTGTGTGGATCACAATCAACTGTAGACAATTCTGAAAGAGACGGGAATACCAGACCACCTGACCTGCCTCTTGAGAAACCTATATGCAGGTCAGGAAGCAACAGTTAGAAATGGACATGGAACAACAGACTGGTTCCAAATAGGAAAAGGAATACGTCAAGGCTGTATATTGTCACCTTGTTTATTTAATTTATATGCAGGGTACATCATGAGAAACGCTGGGCTGGAAGAAGCACAAGCTGGAATCAAGATTGCTGGGAGAAATATCAAGAACCTCAGATATGCAGATGACACCACTCTTATGGCAGAAAGTGAAAAGGAACTAAAAAGCCTCTTGATGAAAGTAAAAGAGGAGAGTGAAAAAGTAGGCTTAAAGCTCAACATTTACAAAACTAAGATCATGACATCTGGTCCCATCACTTCATGGCAAATAGACTGGGAAACAGTAGAAACAGTGTCAGACTTTATCTTTTTGGGCTCCAAAGTCACTGCAGATGGTGACTGCAGCCATGAAATTAAAAGATGCTTACTCCTTGGAAGGAAAGTTATGACCAACCTAGACAGCATATTGAAAAGCAGAGACATTACTTTGCCAACAAAGGTCCGTCTAGTCAAGGCTATGGTTTTTCCAGTGGTCATGTATGGATGTGAGAGTTGAACTGTGAAGAAGGCTGAGTGCCGAAGAATTGATGCTTTTGAACTGTGGTGTTGGAGAAGACTCTTGAGAGTCCCTTGGACTGCAAGGAGATCCAACCAGTCCATTCTAAAGATCAGTCCTGGGTGTTCACTGGAAGGACTGATGCTAAAGCTGAAACTCCAATACTTTGGCCACCTCATGCGAAGAGTTGATTCATTGGAAAAGACTCTGATGCTGGGAGGGATTGGGGGCAGGAGGAGAAGGGGACGACAGAGGATGAGATGGCTGTTTGGCATTACCAACTCGAAGGACATGAGTTTGAGTGAACTCCGGGAGTTGGTGTTGGACAGGGAGGCCTGGCGTGCTGCAATTCATGAGGTCGCAGAGTTGAACACGACTGAGCGACTGAACTGAACCGAAGGAGATGAAAGACTTGTACTCAGAAAACTTTAAGAAAGTGACCAAAGAAATCAAAGATGACACAAACAGATGGACAGGTACACTGTTTCTGGACTGGAAGAATCAATATTGTCAAGAATGATTTTACTACCCAAAGTAATCTACAGATTCAGTGCAATCCCTATCAAATTACCAATAGCATTTTTCACAGAGGATTAGCCTCCAAAATGTGCAAACAGCTCATACAGCTCAATTAAAAAAAAAAACTCAAACAAAAAAGGGGCAGAAGATCTAAAAAGACATTTCTCCAAAGAAGATATACAGATGGCCAAATGACACATGAAAAGATGTTCAACACTGCTCATTATTAGAGAAATGCTAATCAAAACTACAATGAGGTTATCACCTCACACCAGTCAGAATGGCCATCATCAAAGAGTCTACAAATAATAAATGTTGGAGAGGGTGTAGAGGAATGGGAACCCTCTTACAATGTTGGGGGAAATGTAAACTGGTAGAGCCACCAAAGAGAATAATACAGAGATTCCTTAAAAAACTAGAAACACAGTTACCATGTGATCTTGTAACCCCACTCCTAAGCATATGTCCAGGGAAAATCATAATTTGGAAAGATACATGGGCACCAGTGTTCACTGCAGCACTATTTCCAATAGCCAAGACAAGGAAGCAACCCAATTGTCCATTGACAGATGAATAGATAAAGAAGATGTAGTATAAACATAAAATGGAATATTACTCAGCCATAAAAAAGAAAAAATTATGCCATTTGCAGCAACATGGATGGACCTAGAGATTATCACACTAAGTGAAATAAGCCAAACAGAGAGAGACAAATATCATACGGTATTGCTTATATGTGGAGTCTTAAAAACAATACAAATGAACTTATTTACAAAACACAAACAGACTCATAGACATAGGAAACAAATTTATGGTTAAAAGGGGAAAGTTCAGGGGGAGGGGAAAAGTAGGAATTTTGGATTAGCAGATACATACTACTACACCTAAAATAGATAATAAATAAGGACCTGCTGTACAGAGCAGAGAACTATACTCAGTATTTTGTAGTAACCTATATGGGAAAGGAATCTGAAAAAGACTATATATATATACACACACATATATACATATATATGGAGAAGGCAATGGCAACCCACTCCAGTACTCTTGCCTGGAGAATCCCATGGATGGAGGATCCTGGTAGGCTTCAGTCCATGGGGTTGCAAAGAGTCGGACACGACTGAGCAACTTCACTTTCGCTATACATATATATGTATGTGTGTGTATATATACACACACACACACACATACATATACATATACATATATATACATGCTTCCCAAGTGGTGCTAGTGATAAAAAAGAACCTGCCTGCCAATGCAGGAGACGTAAGAGATGCAGGTTAAATCCCTAGGTCAGGAAGATCCCCTGGACAAGGGTACGGCAACCCACTGCAGTATTCTTGCCTGGAGAATCCTATGGACAGAGGAGCCTGGTGGGTTACGGCCCACGTAGTTGCAGAGTCGGACATGAATGAAGTGACCTAGAATGCATTCGTGCACATATATATGTAACTGAATCACTTTGCTGTACAACTGAAACTACTAACAACACAACGTGTAAATCAAATATGTGTCAATTAAAAATTAACTATAGTAAGTCTCCTGCCTATGAACCTTCAAGTTGTGAACTTTCAAAGATGTGAGTATGTGTGCGCACGTCCAGTCTCATGTCACTTCATGAGTCTGGCGTATATCATCATGCATGTCCATCCCCTACAAGTGGTTGTGCTTCTGTGCACTTTACTGTACAGTATTGTATAAGCACAGCAGTATAGTTTCTTTATTTCAAGCTAGATCCGCAAGAGGACAACTGCACTGAACTCCTTGCTGTGCAACATGAAGAATTTACTAATGAAGGCCTGAAGGAGTTGGAGGCCCAGAGAAAGCACGAAGAGAGACAAGAGGAAGCAGTAACTGAAGAACCAAAGAGCTTCATGATGCAGGAGATAGTAAAGGGGTTTTCTTTGAGAGGCCCTGTTAAGTTTTTGAGGCACCGGACCTGAATGTAGACTAGTTCACAAAGTTTGCAGCAGCCGTTCAGAATGCAATCCAGTGCTACTGTGTCATTATGGCAAGAAAAAAAAGAGCTACTACTCAGACACCACTAAGATTGTGTTTTCAAGAGGATAGATGGAATTGAATCCAGCAAAGAACCAGACCTGTGACGTCAACGTCAGGCGTGAGTGACATTGCAGCTTGCCCTCCATCTCCTCTTGCTGATGATCCTTCAGCTCTACAATCTCCCACTTCTCTCTCCTCCAGTCAGTGACGCTTCCTGCCCATTCACTTGATGCCAGCCCCTGTATGCCAGCTGTTGTGCCACACTACTGTACTTTTCAAGTACTTTCTCACTACTTATTGTACTTTTTCTTACTGTACTATAAGATTAAAAATGTTTTTTTATGTATTATTTGTGTGAAAAGTATTATAAACCTATTAAAGTACAGTACTATATAGTCAATTGGGTTAGTTGGGTACCTAGGCTAACTGTGTTAGACTTGGAACAAACTGGACTTACAAATGCACTCTTGGAACAGAAGTCATGTATGTATGCAGGGGAGTTACTGTAACTAATTCTAAAAATAAGACTTAAAGAGAATATTTACTTTTAACACATAGCTCTGATGTACCAAACCATTACTTCAAACAGCTCAATATTTTCAACAGTTATCTCCCCAAAGCCCTCCTAGTGTTCTCTAAGAATCGCCTCTCTCAAATAAAGAGACAAACAGGTCTCCTGTCTTGAGTGTGTAATTTTTATAAATTGCATCAGACCCACAGTGAGTGTCTTTCCAGGAGTTTCACCAAAACGAAAAAGAAATTCTGAGATAAAACTGTAGCAGGAGGTCAGGGGAAGTGCGGAATTGTGGGGTCACAGGCCTGACCCGCAAGCTGTTCTCAGTCAAAGCCAGGGGGTGCGAGGGCCCTGGGGCCACCGCCGGTCTGGTCCTATCTCCGCGGCAGAGGCCTCAGGTGCAGCTCTCGCTCCAGCTGCTCGGCGGTCAGGCTTCCCTGGATTGCCTCGCAGCCCGGGTTGAACACCGAGTAGGCACTTTTCTCCCCCTGCATCTTCTCCTCGGGGCCTCGCATCCCCACATACATCCAGTAGAACAGGGACAGGACAAAATAGGCCAGGCCAAATTCCAGCTCCACAAACAGCCCCAGCAGGACCAACCAGAGGAGCACCTTCAACAGGGTGACGCTGGTCAGGAGAGACCGGTCCCGCGGGGTCAGGGGCTGCGGTGGCGGCGGCTGCGGCGGTGGCGGGGCTTCTTCGGCTGGACTCCATGGTGGCTGTGACTCGAGGCCCCCGGGCCCTGCTGCTCCCTAGGACACACAAACAAACCAAAGAAAGAATGAAGGACAGTGGGGCCGAGAGGATCAAAACCCATCCGGAGAGGCAGCTGCCCCTGTGTGCAAAGGCGTCCCCTCATCGGCGTCTGTTTTTCTTGCCCTGCTCTCTAAGACAACTATCTCCCAAGAGCTCTCATGCATCCTGCTCTGAATCAAAACCCATCAGTGAGATGTGACTTGAGGAAAACCTTACGGCGTTCAGGTGGATTCCCGTCTGAGGCAGACATTTCATCAGATTATTCTGCTGCTAAGAGGAGCTAATGTAGCCCCTCCAGTAACTCCCTGTAATTGATAAGGCAGCAGCCGGGCACATGCTTCCCACACAGAATCAATATATGTTTGTTGACTGGATTAGATGAGCTAAAATGTTGTTGAGTGGCATGATTCTAAAATGAGGAGTATTCTACACGTTAAAAAAAAAACCACAATTAGAGCCACAACCTTTCCATCCCGTGACCATCCTACACGGCCCCAGGGTCTCCTAACTGGACTACCCGCCTTCTAACCTATCTCTCCCCACACCAAACCATGTACAGCTGCTAAATAAATCTGCCACAACATCCATCAACCTTCTGCTCACAAACCTTTGACACATTTTTAATGCCTACCAGTTAAATTTTAAACTCCTTGGGCTGGAATCCAAGGCCTTGCATTCACTCAAAAGACAGAAGTGCCAGAACACAGGCCCCTATGCTGGCTGTAATGGGAGACAGAGGTATTTAAGGAGCTTTTGCGAGCTTGGTCTCCAGTCCAGTATTTTCTAAAATTTTGGGGTATGACCCACAATAAAAAATACATTTTGTACTGCAAACCCCCCCCAAAATATATATATATGGCGTGTATATATGTGTGTATCAGGAAAAAAGTCTTCACATATCATCACTTTGATTACATATGAAGCTTTGGTTTTCTATTCTATTTTTAAAATTACATTTAGTTAATTTAGGATAAGACCTTTAAAATTTTTTTCACTAGCCACGAATGAGTCATGATTTGCAGTTTGTAAAATAATGTTGTAAAAAGTTTCCTGAACAACATGATCCACAATCTACTGCTCTAGAAATGAATCCTCTGGTCTTACAACCCAAAGACACTGCCCATCCGTGGCTGGGAATATTCCTCTCCATTCCTCAGGAACGTGCTCTCTCCAGGCAAGCACGGCTGGTGAACTATGTATACCCTGACCTCTGGGGCCAGCAAGCAGGGTGCCCCTCCACCTCCCAGAGCTCTAACTGGCTCTCTTTCTCACTGAGCACCAAACTGTTGTCATTCAAGTGTCTCTCTTTTAATATAGATCACATGTGTCCCTAGTGGTTGCATGAGGTCACCTACTGTTGCTGATTATCTTTTGGTGTCTCCAGAGCCAAACAGCACTGCACACATAAGTTCTCTGTACAGAGCAGACTTAGTTCATTTATTCAGTTATATCCCGTATTCTTCACGTGGCAACTTAAAAGGGACCAAAACCGTTATCTGATCTTCAAAAAATATATAGGTCATCTGATTCATGCTGCTTTAGCAATTCTACATTGTTAGACCTTTGGTTGGTTTTTTTTGTTTTTTTTTTTAAGCATCAACTCTGGGTCGGGAAGATCCCCTGGAGAAGAAAATGGCAACCCACTCCAGCATTCTTGCCTGGAAAATCCCATGAACAGAGGTGCCTGGAGGGCTACAATCCGTAGGGTCGCAAAAAGTCAGACACGACTGAAGTGACTTGGCACACGTTGCAATTATGACCTTTCCAATTAGATTGGAAAGGTCTTTGACATATAATCAGCTACACTCCCCACCCCCTCCACATACATTTATTAAATAAATAAATGTCCCTTTCAGATTCAACCAGGGTGCACAATAGGGAAATCACTGACAGTCTTAGCAGGGAACGCATACAATCTGATTAGTATTTAAGACTACTCTGGATGCCAGGCAGAGAATGGGCTGCAAGAGAAGAAAGGAAATTGTTAATAGCTCATGCATGAGGCCCAATAAGAGAGGAGCAGGCAGAGATGAGGCTGGTGACAAGGAGATCAGAGAGAAATGATGGACTAATGGACAGAGAACACATCTTGAACGTGCACAACTTGAAATTCACAGTAAACTGAATTTATTAGTAAAGGAACACTAATAAGAATAATGCTATGGCCAACATTTACTGAGTACCTTCTAGATGCCTGATCTCCTGTAACCCAGCAGGCAGGCCTTATTAGTCCCAATTTACTGATAAGGAGACACTGAGATGTAAGGAACTCCCCTAAAGTCACATGGCTGGTGACAGGCAGAGATGAGGTTGGTCCAGGATCCTAGGATGATCTCCCTTCAAAGGCCTTTTTACTTAACTAAGGGCATCATGGGAGATGCTAAGGGGAAGGGTTAGAGAGCTAGAAGGAGATGAGGTAGGGGTAGGGGTGTTAAACTGGCAAAGGGAACAAACAAAGGAGAGGGGGGCTCCAGAGATGCCTCCAACCAGTGCACCTCCTACTGTAAAAGCTGTGTGTCAAAGTGTTTGGGGCCACCACAGGCACCACAGCACATATGGTGCAGTTTAGGGAAGGGACTTCCATTCCCAGAATACCAAAGTGCTTCCCACCTCAGAGCCTTTGCACTTGCGGTTCCCTCTGAGAGGAAAGCCCTTTCCCCTCACACCACCTGGCTGGCTCCCTCTTATACAAACCTCAGCAAAAATGTCACCATGTGGGCCCTTGTCCTTGTCCCAGGTTTCTTAAGAGTGGCTCCTTCTTAAGAAAAATGGTGAGGTCACTTCCTCTATGAGGTCCTCCCTGCCCACCCAATTTAAAGTGACACTCTGCATCCCTCACCCCGATTCACTATCACAGCACGCTGGATTTTCCTCCCTTTTGTAGCATTCATCATTCTGTTCTTTCAACTCAAAAGCAAGTTCTGAGAGAACAGGGCCTTGTCTTTATTGCATTGTCTCCTGGGACTCAGGACAGTAGCTGGAACATAGTGGGCACGTGACTGAGTCAATGAATGCTGGTGGGAAAAAGGGAGAACTTAAGAGATGACTCCTGGATCTGAAGCGGTGATGCAAAGCCTGTGCCTGGCTGCTGCTGCTGCTGTTGCTAAGTCGCTTCAGTCGTGTCTGACTCTGTGGGACCCCATAGACGGCAGCCCACCAGGCTCCCCCGTCCCTGGGATTCTCCAGGCAAGAACACTCGAGTAGGTTGCCATTGCCTTCTCCAATGCATGAAAGTGAAAAGTGAAAGTGAAGTCGCTCAGTTGTGTCCGACTCTTTGAGACCCCATGGACTGCAGCCTACCAGGCTCCTCATCCATTCGATTTTCAGGCAAGAACACTGGGGTGCCATCGCCTTCTCTGTGCCTGGCTAGGTCATGCCAAAGAAAGAGGGCATTTGAACTGTGGGCCAGCCTGAGCCAAGGCCTGGAAGGGAGGAGTTGCAGGATGAGTGTGGTCAATAGACCCTGGGGCTAGATGGTGCACTGGGGGCCTGGGGAGGGAGATGGGGGTGGGGTGGGGGCTTGGCAGGATTAAAAAAAAAAAAGTTACAGGCATTTTTGTCCCACTGTGGTAGAAGCTTGCTGCAGAAAGAAATATTTTATTTGGGGGAAATGCTTTTCCCCAAGCTAAATTCGAGAGTGAGGGAATGAGGAGGTGGACCCCTCTGTATCAATGGCCAGCAAAAAGAAGCAATTACAAACAGAAGGATAAAGAAATCTCAGACAAGCCACTATGTGCCACCAAAATTATTAGGTAGAGATAGATCAGAAATTGGCAGGGGTAGGGGGTGGGGAGCAATTTAGTGATAATTTCACACCAGAACAAACTCAAGAATGATAACTGAGTAAATGAAAATGAGTTTTAGACAAAGTCCCTTATGAAAAACAGAGTAACTGATAAGAAGCATAGGAGGTCTAGCATTGCCTCTCATCCCTTTGTCAGGCCATCAGTTAGTTTTGGGGCTTTTAATAATGGAAATTTTCTCCAAGCTCAGCTCCTCTAGTGATCTCATATTCCTTTGGAAATGAGCCATAAAGTCAAAAACTCATTGTGTAGGCTAGATGTTTTATAACTGTGGGGAGGAAAAGGGGTAGAGGAAATGGATTCTAAAATCCTAAGCAATTGTGCCCTGTGAGTTCTAATCCACAATAAAGTCATCCTGAGACAAACTGTATGCAAGGAAATGGATTGTTTGAACCCTGCACACTCTTTCTGCAAGTCAGCAGGAACCCTGTGTGTCATGAAGAATAGTATCTAATTCAAACTAAGTAACAATAAGTTCTCCTTGATTACCAAAAAAAAAGAAAAAATTCCATATAAGCAGATGTGGTGCAAGGATACATGAACTTAGGAAATTTTAAGAGGAGTAAGAGTTGACTCATTGGAAAAGACTCTGATGCTGGGAGGGATTGGGGGCAGGAGGAGAAGGGGACGACAGAGGATGAGATGGCTGGATGGCATCACTGACTCGATGGACGTGAGTCTCAGTGAACTCCGGGAGTTGGTGATGGACAGGGAGGCCTGGCGTGCTGCGATTCATGGGGTCACAAAGAGTCGGACACGACTGAGCGACTGATCTGATCTGAAGGCACATTTTACTTTCCAAAAGGAATTTCTGGCACTTATTGCACTTAGGAGGTACAAAGACCAGCTCACAGATTTCCCCTTGATGTTTTGTCCTGTGTTCCCACATGCATGCTCCAATCTCACACTTAAGTCACCTTGCCACTTTACTCATGAATGAAAACCAAGATACAGAGAGAGGAATGAGAGATTACCAAAAGCTAATGAGGCTTCCCTGGTGGCTCAGACAGTAAAGAATCTGCCTGCAATGGCAGGAGACCTGTGTGGGATCCCTGGGTCAGGAAGATCCCCTGAAGAAGATAATGGCTACCCACTCCAGTATTCTTGCATGGAGAATCCCATGAACAGAGGAGACTGACAGGCTACAGCCCATGGGATCGCAAGGATTCGGGCACGACTGAACGACTAACACACTCACAATAGGGTGTAAAAGCTATCATACTAATCTCTTGTTTTCGCCTTAAACATTAATTGTTAAACTTGAGTAGGCTTCGCTACTTCAACAGTGATACACAACACATTGCCACCACAGGCAGTCAGCACACTTCTGCGAGTTCTGTATTCAAACACCATTTCTAAAGCGCAGGCTATTTGGGCACGTGGCCCAGATGCGAAATCAAATCAAGCTTTAATTTACTGCCACTTCTCATCAGCATCCAATTAGACCTTTCCCCCTCCATTAGCAGAGGGCTGTGGCCCCCTATGGTTGTGGAGACGTTTCCCAAAGCCACCGAGGGCACAACGATCACTCAACTCGCTGTGAATAACGCAAGGGCAGAGGTGATTTCTTCTGGGACCCTAGACCCTCAACTTCCCGCCTGGAGTCGAAGGTGCGTGGGTCCCTGGCTGGAAAGAAAATGTCAAAGTCACTCTGCAGGGCAGAACAGGACGGGGCAGGAGACGCGGGGCCCCGCCGCCAAGCCGGCGGGAGGCGCCAGCAGCCCCTCTCAGCTAGCGAAAAGTGTGTTAGTCCCTCAATCGTGTCTGACTCTCTGCGAGCCCATAAACTGTCCTCCGCTGTCAACGGGCTTCTCCAGCCCCGGGGGGCGTGGCCTGGGCCGGGCCATTCCACGACGTGGGGGCGGGGCCTTCAGGCCACCACGTGGTGCCGGGGCGGAGCCTCGGCGGAGTCGCTTCAGAGGCCACGTCGGCGTTTCAGAAGCCAGGTGCCTTAGGGGTAAGGCCTCCCTCCTCTCACCTGAGCGAGGCTGGGCTGGGCCTGGGCACTCGGTGGCCTCGGTTTCCACACCAGGAACCGTTTTAGCCAGCCTGAAGGTGCTTTTGGAGTCGTAGCTGCTTCTGCCTTCTCTCCCGAGGTTTGTGTACTCTGGCTCGAAGTGCTGGGTTCAGCCACCAGCCCGGCTCGCTTCCGGGCCGCCCGGAACTCAGCTAGCCGCTGCTCCATGGCGCGCGCCCCCTTCTTCGCGCGCCCGCCCGCGGGGAACCAGTCCCGACTTTGCGGGGTTCCGGGCTGCAGTGCGCCTGCGTGGCGGCGCTCTCTGCTGCGCGTGCGCGCTAGCGGCACTGAGCGCGGGTGGGGCGTGCGCTGGCTTTGTGACGTTCAGTAGGCAGTTCACAGCTAATTGTTCACTCTAAACTTGAAAGAGCAGTGTTCACATCCTCAAGCTACGTGGTTAAGAACCTAAACATAAAGGTTGCCTCATTGTTTCCAGCTTTTGCCCTAGGCTAAGCGCCGCAATGCTCTCTCATGTCAGGGATCAGCTCCCTAACAGGTGGAACATCTCCACAGGTTAGCACCAGATTGAGAAGGTGGTCCCGGGGCATTGAAAAAGGCCCATGATCTGTGGGACTTTTCATGTCAGAAGGAAGGCAGGATACAGCCTGCCCTTTTCCTTTTCAGCGGTTTGCCAGTCTTAGCACTTTGGAGGGCTAGCACTTCTCACTGGCAAGCAGGTTGTACAGACTTCGCCCAATCACTACTCACCCAAAAGGTCACAGTTCCGGTCAGGGACTGTTTAGATTTTTAAAGCTCTAAGCATCTAGCTTTGATGCTTTTGAACTTTGGTGTTGGAGAAGACTTGAGGACTGGACTGCAAGGAGAGCCAACCAGTTCATCCTAAAGGAAAGCAGTCCTGGATGTTCATTGGAAGGACTGATGCTGAAGCTGAAACTCCAATACTTTGGCCACCTGACTCATTGGAAAAGACCCTGATGCTGGGAAAGATTGAAGGCAGGAGGAGAAGGGGAAGACAAGAGGAGGAGATAGTTGGATGGCATCACTGACTCAATGGACGTGAGTTTGAGTAAACTCTGGGAGTTGGCAGTGGACAGGGAGGCCTAGCGTGCTGAAGCCCATGGAGTCACAAAGAGTCAGATAGGACGAGTGACAACTGGACTGAAGCATCTAGCTAAGTGACACTCACGTAATTGAGAACTCAAATATTTTTGGGGTCTTGTTGAGTGTGAGTCAAGGAACTATATGAACTAGAATTGGAGTCTTTCCTACTCTTAGCAAATGTTTATCAAGAACCCTCTATATGTCAAGGGCTCCCATGATAGCTCAGTTGGTAAAGAATCCGCCTGCAATGCAGGGGACCCTGGTTCAATTCCTGGGTCAGGAAGATCTCCTGGGGAAAGGATAGGCTGCCCACTCCAGCCAGTATTCTTGGGCTTCCCTGGTGGCTCAGCTGGTAAAGAATCTGCCCACAATGAGGGAGACCTGTGTTCGATCCCAGGGTTAGGAAGATCCCCTGGAGAAGGGAAAGGCTACTCACTCCAGTATCCTGGCCTGGAGAATTCCATGGACTTTATAGTTCATGGGGTTGCAAAGAGGGAACGCGACTGAACGACTTCACTTTCAGGTACTGATCATAGGCTTCTTAGGTGGCTCCGTGGTAAAGAGTCTGCCTGCAATGCAGGAGACTCAAGTTTGATCTCTGGGTCAGGAAGATATCCTGGAGAAGGAAATGGCAACCCACTCCAGTATTCTTGCCTGGGAAATCTGGACAGAGGAGCCTGGCAAGGAATAGTCCATATGGTCACAAAAAGGTCAGACACAACTTAGCAACTAAACAACAGTTGCTAAGAAACAACAGCTCTGAAGAAAATTAAAGTAAGAAATAGGGATGGTGGGGCTGTTTTGAGCCAGTGACCAGGGAAGTCTTCTCTGAGGAGTTGCCATTTAAGCAGAGACCTAAATGAAGTGAGTGGTGAAGGCATGTAGATACCTGGAGATGAGCATTTCTGTTAGAGGAAACAGCAAGTACAAAAGTCCTGAGAGCTCAAGTACTTTGTTTGACCTGCTCACAGAACATCAATGGTCAGTTCATACAAGGCCTTACAGGCCATAGTCGAAACTTCACCCTGTGTTCTGAGTGTGATGGTAAGTGACAGGAGGATTTTGAGTACAAGATGACATGATCTGACATATTTTTAAAAGATCACACTTGCTGCTGGAGGTGGGGTGCTGTTAGGGTGCAAAGACAGAAGGAAGAAAGCCAGTTAGAAAATACAGTGGTATAAGAGAGACTGGGCCTTTGGGGGCTAGAGTGGGAGTGATGGAGTTGGTGAGAATTGGTCAGATTCTGAATATAGTTTTGAATATCTGAGCCAACATGATGTGCAGCCGCATTGGATGTGGAGTGTGAGAAAAAAGGAATCAAGGATGACATATTTCCACCAGCCCCTCTGTCACCAATCCACACACCTTAGATACCAAGTAAAAAAATGCTAGGTTCTTTATTGAGATAGAGGAAGACTGGCAAGTCTTGTTTTGGACATGCCAAGAGTTTGAGGTGCCCGTTGGATAAACGGTGGAGGCAGTTCAACAGTGAAAACTGGAATTCAGATAAAAGTCAAGACTGGAGATACATATTGGGAGTCATGACCATGTGTGTGATAAAGCCATGAAACTAGGTGCAATCAACTAGGGAGTGAGTGTGGATAAGAAGAGAAGGTATATGAGGACTGAGTCCTGACTAGTTGGAGATGATCTGTGAGACAAAAAAGAATGGGTATGTTATACCACAAAGAGTTGCCATTGAGAAGTCACAAAGTTTCTTACCCATCATGGTAGAATGACGGGTAAGTTTTTACCCATCCAGAGTAGATCTGCTTCTCTGGAGGGACTAGAGATTTCATTGATTGTATTTCCCACTTGGTCATGTCAGTTGTAAGTTACTTGCCATAGGTGACTGCCATCTACCTCTACAAGGATTAAATCATGTGCTGCTGCAGCTGCTGACCTTCAACACCTCCTGATGGAGCTCAGGGTGGAGAGTGGAAATGAGGCACTCTGTGCTCCGGGAAAGCTGGCAGGATAGGTCTTCAGATAGTTAGATATTCTTGGAACTGATTTTAGGAGCCCAATTCTTGTATCTCCTTGTAACTAGAAAAGCACTAAAATCCTGCTTGGCAACAATTGTTTCTTGTGACTAGCAGAAGCTTCACAAGACCAGAAGAAATTCCACACACACCAAAAAAGTGCTTAATTGCATGTATTCCCCCTTTACCAAAATCACATATATCCTGTCCTTTCCTCCTGCCTCTTTGAAACAGATTCTCAGAGCTGTCTGAGGTGCTGTCTCCTGGGCTGCAATCCTCACATTGCTCCAAATAAAACTTAACTCACAACTCTCACATTGTGCTTTTTTTTTAGTTGACAATAATCACACTGAGACCTTAGAACTGCATTTGTCATCTACTTCTAGCAGGCATTTAGACTTCAGGCATACAATTTGTGGGCTATTGCAGTCAGGGTCTCTGGCAGGAAAATGGCACTTTTGAAAAGGTTAAGTAAGGAGAGTTTCATGTTACAAAGATGTGGCAAGATAAAGGGATGCAGCAAGGAAGTTCATAGGAAATGTGTGTGACCAGCCTCTGGGCCTCAGGCAGCAAGACAGAGTGGTCATCAGAACTCGATGAATCCTGTAGCTAGAGGAGAAGCCCAAGATGCAGGAGCTGTTAAATGGGTGGAGAAGGGTGGGAAGAGGGTAAGAGGAGCAAACAGAATATCCAGCCAAGTACTGGCATTTCTAGCTCCATCTTGCTTCGGTAACCTTATTTTCCCTTTGTTTTCTGCTTATAAATTTATTTTGTCTTGGTGCTTTGTAAACCTCTTTAAATTCTTTTTGGAAGAGTTTGAAAGAATGGGAAAAAGTAAAGATGAAAGAGATGATCATGAAGAACACCTTCTGCCAAACTAACTCCATTTCCTTTTCAGATAAGATTGTAAGCCTAGTAAATAAGAAGGATCCCAAAGTGTACTTAATGTGTGAATTTAAATTTTATTTGCACGTACCATATTTCATGTGTATATAAATTGGCACATAATAAACATATGTAATATGTGTACATGTATGTCATATTTGTAAATTATATGTAATAAAATACCCACATGTCCTCCTAAGGTATCCATGCTATGGAGAGTATAATTCCCCATTGTTTGACTTTGAACTCAAACATCCAAGTTGTTTTTGCCAAATGGATGATGGCAGGCATTATGCAGTTAGAGGGGCTTGATGTGTGTCTGTCCTGTTGAATGTGCCCTTTTAATTTTCTGCACTGCCATGAAACTAGCCAGTTATCCAGGAATAATGAGAGTTCTGTGGATATGGCTGACTCACTGACCAGCTAAGCCCAGCCCAAAATAGCTGCCCCCAGCTTACCCAAGATGTATGAAAAATAAATGTTTGTTTTATATCACAGAAATTATGTGTGTTTGGTTACACAGAAACAGCTATTTAAGAAAAAAAAAAAAAGAATGTTCTTCTCTGTACCTGTGGTCCGTTTCTGACTCTTACCCACCACTTCAATCTATTAATGTAGTGAGTTACATTAATAGACTTTCTATCAAACCATCCTATATTCCTGGAATAAACAAAACTCAGCCACTTTATAACATATAAAATTCAAAGCTAGGTCCAGTTTGGTAATCTTTAAAGAATTTTGTACCTATGTGCATTAATGAGATTTTTCAATCTTTTTTTTTTCACGTACTGTTCTTAAAAAGTTCTGGATTTAGGATTATACTAGCTTTATGAAATAAGCTGAAGTCTCCATCTCCCCTCCCAACCCCCATTTTTAGAACAGTTTGAATAAAGTAGGAATTAACTGGTTCTTGAATATTTGATAAGACTTAGTAATAAAACCATCTAGACTTGATATTTTCTTAGATCAGATAAATAAATATAAGCAACAATTAAGTGGCTTCATAGCTGGTCAACAAAAAGTGTTAAGAAATGCATCAACATCAGTCTGTCCTATCTGATGTTTTTGGAGTGGCTTGCATGAAAACATAAAAGACAGTTTATCATATTTTTAGGTGATAAAAATTTGATAGAGAAATCTACAATTATATCTTTAGGGTAAGAAAAAAACAAATTTAATTAAATTTATCATGATTAAAGGGTTGTGTAGATGCTTAGAGGGAACACTACCTCCTAGATTTGCATTTATGTTTTTATGTCTGTTCTTACTTCCTAATCATTGACTTGAGAGATGTTTGCTTCAATAGGAATTGGAGCTTTTCCTTGACCCCAGGCTGGGAAAGAGGGGCATATGTGGTGGATGCTTCAGCTTCTATAGTCAATCCCATTGTCTGAGAGAGGACCGCCATGCTCTCCTGCTTATATGACAGGCATTCAGAGTGTCCAGAGGAGAGTGGTCTGGATAATGATGTTTCTAGAGCAGGGCTTCTCAACCTTGGTACTTCAGGCATTTGGGGCCAGATAATTCTTTGTTGTGGGGGGCTGTCCTGTATCTTGTAGGATTCTTAGCAGTATCCCTGACCCCAGCCCATACTTGCCAATAGTATCCCTGGTCATTGTAGCAACCAAAAATGTCTCCAGACGATGCCAAATCAGTGGTGCCCAACCTTTTTGGTACCAGGGACCAGTTTCATGGAAGACAGTTTTTTCCATGGACTCGGGGTGGGGACGGGGAGGTTGGTTCAGCAGTAATGAGAGTGATGGGGAGTGAAGGGGAGCAGCAGATGAAGCTTCACTCAGTGGACCGCTGCTCAATTTCTGCTCTGCAGCCCAGGGCCTAACAGAAGCCCTAGGGGTTGGAGACCCCTGCCGAAACTCCCCCCGGAGGCAAATTGTCCTCAGTTGAGAATAACTGGTCTAAAGACCATATTTTAGTAAGCGTAGTAAAAGCAGTGGTGATTTGGGTCAGAGAAGAAGAGTCATAGTGAAAACATACCAGTTTGTTTTAGAAGCTATTAAAAGGGCTATTGCGAATGGGGGACAGAATCATTTTGTGGGGATCCAAAAGGCAGAATTGGGGCTTCCCAGGTAATTCCATGGTAAAGAGTCTGCCTGCCAATGCAGGAGACACAGGAGACTTGGGTTCCATCCCTGGGTCAAGAAGATCCCCTGCAGGAAGGCATGGCAACCTGCTCCAGTATTCTTGCCTGGAGAATCCCAGGGACAGAGGAGCCTGGTGGGCTACAGTCCATAAGGTCGCACAGTGTTGGACGAGACTCAAAGAGTTGGATGAAACTGAGGATGCATGCAAAAGGCAGAACAAAGGTCAAAAGTTTCAAATTACAAGGTGACAAATGTGGAATCTTTTTTTTAAAGGAATTTTCCACCAATTCAGTTTTTCCAGAAATAGGCAGCTAGTGGAATAATTTCAGTGCAGTTGAGTTTCCTGACACTAGCCGTATTCAAGCAGAGGCTGACAAACCACTTGTCAGGAATGCTGTAGAGAGGATCCTGGGCCGAAGAGGATGTAGATGGTTGATGCAGATGATTACCAAGTCTTTTCCAACTGGAGAATTTAATGTTTTAATTCAAACTGGGATAAGAAAACGGAAGGCTTTGGTGCATCAGACTAGACTGTGTCACATAAAGTGTCAGTGCCACTGCCTGGATCCCCTCAGCTCTCGCTATTGCTGGACATGCTGATGGCTTGTTTCTGTGAGCCCCTGGGGGCTTCAGGAGTGTGTTTAACTAGTGCATGAGGCAGACCAGCAGTGGTGGGGGGATTATTCCCCCCCAACCATCAAATGCTGCTGCTGAGTTGCTTCAGTCGTGTCCGACTCTGTGTGACCCCATAGACAGCAGCCCACCAGGCTCCCCCGTCCCTGGGATTCTCCAGGCAAGAACACTGGAGTGGGTTGCTTGCCATTTCCTTCTCCAATGCATCAAAGTGAAAAGTGAAAGGGAAGTCACTCAGTCGTGTCTGACTCTTAGCGACCCCATGGACTGCAGCACGCCAGGCTTCCCTGCCCATCACCAACTGCCGGAGCTTGCTCAAAGTCATGTCCATTGAGTTGGTGATGCCATCCATCTCATCCCTTGTCGTCCCCTTCTCCTCCTGCCTTCAATCTTTCCCAGCATCAGGGTCTTTTCTAGTGAGTCAGTTCTTCATATCAGGTGGCCAAAGTATTGGAGTTACAGCTTCAGGATCAGTCCTTCCAATGAACACCCAGGACTGATCTCCTTTAGGGTAGACTGGTTGGATCTCCTTGCAGTCCAAGGGACTCTCAAGAATCTTCTCCAACACCACAGTTCAAAAGTATCAACGCTTTGGCGCTCAGCTTTCTTTATAGCCCAACTCTCACATCCATACATGACTACTGGAAAGACCATAGCTTTGACTAGATGGACCTTTGTTGGCAAAGTAATGTCTCTGCTTTTTAATATGCTATCTAGGTTGGTCATAACTTTTCTTCCAAAGGACAAGAGTCTTTTAATTTCATGGCTGCAGTCACCATTTCCAATGATTTTGGAGCCCCCAAAATTAAGTCTGTAGCTGTTTCCATTGTTTCCCAATCTATTTCCCATGAAGTGATGGGACCAGATGCCATGATCTTAGTTTTCTGAATGTTGAGTTTTAAGCCAACTTTTTCACTCTCCTCTTTCACTTTCCTCAAGAGGCTCTTTAGTTCTTTGCTTTCTGCCATAAGGGTTGTGTCATCTGCATATCTGTGGTTATTGATATTTCTCCCAGCAATCTTGATTCCATCTTGTGCTTCATCCAGTCCAGCATTTCTCATGATGTACTCTGCATATAAGTTAAATAAGCAGGGTGACAATATACAGCCTTGAGGTACTCCTTTTCCTATTTGGAACCAGTCTGTTGTTCCATGTCCAGTTCTAACTGTTGCTTCCTGACCTGCATACAGATTTCTTAGGAGGCAGGTCAGGTGGTCTGGTATTCCCATCTCTTGAAGAATTTTCTACAGTTGTTTATGATCCACACAGTCAAAGGCTTTGGCATAGTCAATAAATGTTTTTCCAGAACTCTCTCACTTTTTTGATGATCCAACGGATGTTGGCAATTTGATCTCTGGTTCCTCTGCCTTTTCTAAATCCAGCTTGAACATCTGGAAGTTCATGGTTCACATACTATTGAAGCCTGGCTTGGAGAATTTTGAGCATTACTTTGCTAGCATGTGAGATGCGTGCAATTGTGCGGTAGTTTGAGCATTCTTTGGCATTGCCTTTCTTTGGGATTGGAATGAAAACTGATCTTTTCCAGTCCTGTGGCCACTGCTGAGTTTTCCAAATTTGCTGGCATATTGAGTGCAGCACTTTCACAGATCATCTTTTAGGTGAGACCCTCATCCCCTCTGCCAGGATGTGGGCCCTGAAGCTGCTCTGTGCATGCAGAGGAAAGGTGTAGGAATGTCCTTGCTCACTAGCATTTAATTTACCAGTTGCCTCTGAGCTGGGGCTTTGGCAGATTCTGCTGAAATCTGAAAGACAACCTATTATACCGAGGGCCTGCTGCTGACGACTGAAATTGAGAAACTTGGCAGATAAGCAAACAGTAACTGGAAATCAAACTTCCTGGGTTGGTAGGAACACAGGCCCTGGAGACAAGGAGCTTCTGGGAGCCTCAGGACCAGAACACTGAGCACTGCCCATGCCAGTGAGGACAGGTCAGTGTTCAATTTTGACCCTCAAGAAGACTCCCATCAATTGCAAGGTGGGATGTTCACCTGGGAGGCAGCTGTCCCATAACAGGTAGATCATTGGACTGAGAATCCTGGTCCTCTGGGCATTTCTAGACCCATTCAGTGGGCATTAGACAAGCTGGGACCTGGGACCATTTGCTCCAGTACTTGCACCTGGACATACCTTTCCTGAGCAACAAAATACAGAGAAACTACAAAGGACTGTAGTTATGTGCATATGTGCATATGTGTGCAGTTGGGGAAAATTATGGACAATAATAATCAGCTATACTCCAATACAAAATTAAAAGTTTAACTCAAACTAAAAGAAAGGATGAGTGAATGAGTGAAAGTCACTCAGTTGTGTCCGACTCTGCGACCCCATAGATTATACAGGCTATTCTCCAGGCCAGGATACTGGAGTGGGTAGCCTTTCCCTTCTCCAGGAGATCTTCCAAACCCAGGGATTGAACCCAGGTCTCACGCATTGCAGGTGGATTCTTTACCAGCTAAGCTATCAGGGAAGCCCCTTCGTGAAAAAGATCTTCACGAACCAGATAATAACGATGGTGTGATCACTCACCTAGAGCCAGACATCCTGGAATGTGAAGTCAAGTGGGCCTTAGAAAGCATCACTACGAACAAAGCTAGCGGAGGTGATGGAATTCCAGTTGAGCTGTTTCAAATCCTGAAAGACGATGCTGTGAAAGTGCTGTACTCAATATGCCAGCAAATTTGGAAAACTCAGCAGTGGCCACAGGACTGGAAAAGGTCAGTTTTTATCCCAATCCCAAAGAAAGGCAATGCCAAAGAATGCTTGAACTACCGCACAGTTGCACTCATCTCACACGCTAGTAAAGTAATGCTCAAAATTCTCCAAGCCAGGCTTCAGCAATATGTGAACCGTGAACTTCCAGATGTTCAAGCTGGTTTTAGAAAAGGCAGAGGAACCAGAGGTCAAATTGCCAACATCCACTGGATCATGGAAAAAGCAAGAGAGTTCCAGAAAAACATCTATTTCTGCTTCGTTGACTATGACAAAGCCTTTGACTGTGTGGATCATAAACAACTGTAGAAAATTCTTCAAGAGATGGGAATACCAGACCACCTGACCTGCCTCCTAAGAAACCTATATGCAGGTCAGGAAGCAACAGTTAGAACTGGACATGAAACAACAGACTGGCTCCAAATAGGAAAAGGAGTATGTCAAGGCTGTATATTGTCACCCTGCTTATTTAACTTATATGCAGAGTACATCATGAGAAACGCTGGGCTGGAAGAAGCACAAGCTGGAATCAAGATTGCAGGGAGAAATAACAATAACCTCAGATATGCAGATGACACCACCCTTATGGCAGAAAGTGAAGAGGAACTAAAAAGCCTCTTGATGAAAGTGAAAGAGGAGAGTGAAAAAGTTGGCTTAAAGCTCAACATTCAGAAAACGAAGATCGTGGCATCCGGTCCCACCACTTCATGGGAAATAGATGGGGAAACAGTGGAAACAGTGTCAGACTTTATTTTTGGGGGCTCCAAAATCACTGAAGATGGTGATTGCAGCCATGAAATTAAAAGATGCTTACTCCTTGGAAGGAAAGTTATGACCAATCTAGACAGCATATTAAAAAGCAGAGACATTACTTTGCCAACAAAGGTCCATCTAGTCAAGGCTATGGTTTTTCCTGTGGTCATGTATGGATGTGAGAATTGGACTGTGAAGAAAGCTGAGTGCCAAATAATTGATGCTTTTGAACTGTGGTGTTGGAGAAGACTCTTGAGAGTCCTTGGACTGCAGGGAGATCCAATTAGTCCATCCTAAAGGAGATCAGTCCTGGGTGTTCATTGGAAGGACTGATGCTAAAGCTGAAACTCCAATACTTTGGCCACCTCATGTGAAGAGTTGACTCATTGGAAAAGACCCTGATGCTGGGAGGGATTGGGGGCAGGAGGAGAAGGGGACGACAGAGGATGAGATGGCTGGCATCACCGACTTGATGCACATGAGTTTGGGTGAACTCTGGGAGTTGGTGATGGACAGGGAGGCTTGGCGTGCTGCGATTCATGGGGTCGCAGAGTCAGACACGACTGAGCGACTGAACTGAAAAGAAAGGAAGGGGAAGGGAGGCCACAGTGTTTCAACTGAGGTAGTCTGATCCGGACAACTCCTAGGGAAGCAACTTGGCCAACACTTCATGTGAACTCCATGGAGGACAGAATCCAGTCATTCTGTGATTCTGTCCTCCTGGGACTTTGGAGACCATTCAGTCAGTAAATGTTGATTGAACACCTGCTGCAAGCCATGCTCTGTGCCAGGCTTTGAGGACACAGAGGAATAAAATACAGTCCCATCCCATAGGAGTTTATGGTCTAGTTGGAGAGGCAGACACATTAATAGAAAATTACACATGGAGGTCTGAGGGAGCAGAGGAGGGTCACCAACTCAGGAGTAGTACGACTTCAGATTTAAATATGGGGAAACTGAGGCCAGAAGAAGAAAGTTGATGAGGTTATATAATTCCTGGGCATGACTGTTGACAATAAATATTTCTGATGATAGTCCATTTTGCATTTGCATTAGAAAATATTGGCACATGAGCCCCTCCCTGCTCCTGCTGCTCCCCCTGCTCTTGGCTTAATGTCAGAACTTGCTTTGGTTTAATAGCTACTGCTGGTTTGAGTTTTGCGTTTTTGTGTCCCCCAATCCCAACCCAACTATAGGGATCTTGTGGTCCAGAAGAGCCCAGCAGTCTCTGCTGTCAGTCCTGTCTGATCCAATTATCTGAAGCATCCTCATTACCCTCTTCTGCATCTCCTTAACTCCCTGTAATTTCCAAAGTCTCAGGTTATGACAGTTTTCCACCCACCAGATACGCCTCACATTGTTCAATTTTGAGTTCTATTTTGCTTAGCATTGATGCTCTGAGAAATGCCTCCTACAACTTGCAGGACAGATGATCAGACAAAGCCCACAGGATTACAGGAAAGATACTCTGTATGCAAATCTCATCCTCAAACTCTCCTTAATTTTTTCTGAAAGTATCTGGGGAAGAATCTCTTTGCAAGTTGAGAATAAAGAAAGCAGTAGGTGCTATGTTTCAGACAAGCTTGCTCCTGTGATGTGTGGGAATAAAGTTAGAAAGAGGCAAGCTTTTGCCCTTTGCAGTCATTTGAAGAAATGGACTGTTTGGTTAAAATATGCACACACACCCAGAGTGGTGTATTTCTTGGTTCTTGACAGCTGCTCAGCCTCTTCTCTGGAAACTCCTGCTTCAGCGCTTGCATTTTCTCTCCAGTCACTGACCTTGTAGAGTACCTGAACATCAAAGTTTAGGGCCCAAATGGACCCATCTTTTATCCTAATAGCATTAGCTGCTGTGGAGGCTCGGAGGAGGTAAAGATGGCCTCTTCTGCATGACTTAGCAGTGGGAACACAGCCAGGGCCCTGCTCCGTTTGGTTGTCGCCTGCTCAGCTGTTAGTCTTTTCAGTGCTCTGCATGGTGGGGAGCCATTACTGCTTCTTTAGCAAGGTGAACATGATGGAGGGGAAGTGAGGCTATGCCTATCCAGTATCCGGCCTCCTTCCAACATGCGTGTTGTTTTTCTCGACCTGTATCCTATGGAAAAGAGATTTTCTATCTTAGTCCTTTCTTTAAAAATAATTTTGTTAACCTTGAGAATTGGTTGAGTAGCTCACTATCAACCAACAATAGATACTTGTCGAGTTCCAATAATAGTTGACCTTTGCAGAATGACTAATGTGTGCCAGGCACTATGATGCTACACCCTGAATTAATTTTCTCAACAACCCTTCAAGAAAGCATTTAGATAGAGATTAAGTAATTCACCGTCACACGGCAAGCCACTAGTGAGACCAGGATTTGAACCTGAGTCTGACCTCAGAGCCCAGGAATCCACTTTTTCTGCCTCCTCCTCTATGCAGACCACTTTCAAGTGTCTATATAAACAGGTGTTAAGTGACCTCCAAAAATGCTTACAAAAATGCTTACACTCATAGGGAAGATGAAACAAGAATGTGAAATGCTAAATAATGCCAGACAGCATCTGCATCTAAGTGTCCTGTCAGTGAAGCAGGCAGTAAGGAACTCACCAGGTAGAGAAAAAGATCAGTGAGAACAGGGGGGTTCTAACAGGCTGCATATGGAGAAGCATGGATTCCATCGACCTTGAAAGATGGAAAGGACTTAGGTAAGCAGAAAGGGAGAAATAAATCAAGCTATAGAGGACTTCAAACACATGGGTTCAGGTCCCAGCTCTGACATATGTGCAGTCATAGGAAAGTCCCTGAGTTTTTAATTGCTCCATGAGGCTAAGGGAGGTAGTATGTAGTCAGGGATAAAGCTGAAGTTTGGAAGCAGAAGAGGTCTCAGAGCAGTAGGGAGGGAGGCGGTAGTGATTAGAGGGGGAAAGGATGTTGACAAACTTCTCTCCTGACTTCACGGCAGTTCCATGAGTAATTGCTGTGGCAATCCATTGAGCTGCAGAAGCAAAACAAACCCCCCTAGCTTCTAATTTTTATTTTGCCTTAGGAAAGGCTCTCGTCCCTCTATTTCTTCATTTGTAAATGGGGATAGTATCTCACAGGCAGATAATCAAGATGGTAGGAAGTACCTACCAGTAGCTGGCCCATTGTAGACCCTTAGTCAACACGGGCAACTGAGATTATGAAGCCAGCATGGTCCATACTTGGTGGGTAACCGAAGACCTGGGAAGAACAGAGGAAAGAAAAGATCTTTCTAGCCCAGACAAATTGGAATGCATGTGGAGAATTGGTACCTTGGTAGGTTTTTAGACTAAGGAAGACACATTCATCTGAGATGGTTAAATTGAAATTGTTCCCATGTCAAAAAACTGACATAGAACTTTTGCTCCTGTCTTCTTCCAGATTCCTGTCACTCTCCAGAGCTTGTTTGAACCAAAATAAATCCCTTTCTCCCATTACCTTGATAAAAGTCAAAGTGTTAGTTATGTCCAACTCTGGGATTTCCCAGGCAAGAATACTGGAGTGGGTTGCCATTACCCTTTTCCAGGGGATATTCCTGACCCAGGGATCAAACCCAGGTCTCCTGCATTGCAGGCAGATTATTTATCACCTGAGCCACCAGGGAAGGCCCTTACCTTTATAGGCTTGAATTAAATTTAGTCAGATATTGACCTCAATTTGAGGTTGCTTTCAGGTGGCATTGACTGGCCTATCAATCAGCCAGCCTCCCACAGTCCCCAGTGGTTTGTAGAAGGCAATGGGGATTCCTGTCTGCCTCACAAGAATCCAACTGGTAGGAACAATGGACTGAACCCTCTGTGAATCTGGGATCTCCATTAGGAAGTTAATAGGGGAAACCATATGGTACTAATCTTTGGGTTTCGGTCTCCTTTCTCACCAGAACCTGCTAAGGACACAGAGAGATTCCATGGTGCGAGATTCTCAGATTGTTTCTCAGGTGAGCGATTCTCAGAGATTCTCAGATTCTCAGGAGTTTTCATCATGTTACCGCACCATCTTCTTTTGCCATGCAATACCCACTCCCAAGCCCCAGCCTCATTACTTCCCACTGCCCATTCAAATTCAGCTCTTTGCTATGCTAAATGACAATTTCCCAAACATCCCATGTTGTTTCCTGCCTCTGTAACTTTGCTTACACTTTTTATTTGGGGCATCCTTTCCTCCCTTCCTCGCCTACCTAAGTGCCACTCATCTTATATACTTGACTAAAATATCACCTTGGTTAGGAAGCCTCTTAGGCTTTGCCTTGCAGGTAGGGTTTGGTCCCCCAGGTATGCTCTTGAAGCACCAAGTGCATCTCCTCTAGCAGCCCTTCTCATCAATATTGCAGTGGCTGGTTTACTAGTTGTTAGGATGTAGTTTCAGATTCTTGAGCAATGACCAAAAATAATAGTGACTTGAACAAGATAGAAGTTTATGTTTTCCCTCTAGGCAAAACTTGAGAGTGCTCAGGCACTTTCCATGTTATTGCTCGGCCTCCCTAGGATGTTAACCAGCATAGTGCAAGTTGGCTCACAACCACACTAGAACTCCAGCGTGCCTTATTTCAAAGCCAGCCTCTTAAGCACCAGGTCATACTGCCTCTATTAGTGGAGCTGAGCTCATTGCTGATGGAGGAGGAAGATATGAACAAGTGAGAGAAGTTCAAGGTATATTGGAAGACACTTTGAGTGCCTGGTGGGGATTGATGGAAGTTTATATCCTAAAGTTTAGGTCTTACGGTATGCTAGACTTGAATGTTGAAAATATATCTGATGATAGTCATCAGAGAGTGTCATTTCTCAGGCACATAGTCCACAACCACTGCCTCTGAAATGGAATCAGCTCCAAGTGCCTCTTAAGACTCTCCTAAACCTTTCTCACATTATGTTGAAGAGACGTGGGTCAGATCTTTGCAAAGGTAAATGGAATAGAAATGCTAATACTCAATGAGCCACTTGTAAAGAAATAGCCTGAATCATCCACCTTCTGAGCTGTTTCCAAAGTTGACTGATCATCAGAATCACCTTGGCACTTTAATTGAAAAGAAGCAGGATCCTGAGCTGCTCCATGGCCATTGACTCTCCAGGGTGGGCTCAGGAATCTGTCTATTTTTGTAATAGTTTTCCAATTATTCTGATGACAAGCTGCTGTGGGTACCTTTGCACTTAAGAAACCCATCACCACCCTATATTTATGCTAACTTCAACCTACCAACTGACCCCCTATTTCTTTCATGGCAGAAGCATTGATCTGTCTTTAGTGAATTAGTGAAAGTCCCTCAGTCGTGTCCAACTCTTTGCAAACCCATGGACTGTACAGTCCATGGAATTCGCCAGGCCAGCATACTGGAGTGAGTAGCCTTTCCCTTCTCCAGGGGATCTTTCCCACCCAGGGATCAAACCCAGGTCTCCCACATCGCAGGCGGATTCTATACCAGCTGAGCCACCAGAAAAGCAGTCTCTCTTTGGACCAATGGAAAGGTGATTCTCATTTGACATTCTCTCTAAACTCTAGGTTATTGCACTGTCCAAACGGTTTTGAACTTTCTCCAAGCCGGCTCAGTGCCAAACCTATTCGCTAGAAACCTAAAAACAGAACTGAGAAATTGTTTGGTTAGTTGAAATTAATGATAAACTAGAAATAAAATTTTCTTATTGTTTAGTCACTAAGTCTTTGTGACCCCATGGGCTGTAGCTCACCAGCTCCTCTGTCCATGGAATTTCCCAGGCAAGAATACTGGAGTGTGTTGCCATTTCCTCCTCCAGGGGATCTTCCTGACCCAGGGATGGAACCCACGTCTCCTGCATTGGCAGGCAGATTCTTTACCACTGAGCCACCAGGGAAGCCCCTAGAAATAAAATAATAAATATTTTAAAAACCTACAATTTGGATAACCACAAACCCAACCATTTTACATCTTGTGAAGAGGTTTAGAAAATCATTAGACCTCAGAACTTCCAGTAGCCACCTAACAGAGATTTTTTTTCCTTACATTTGACCATCCATATCCCATTATGGTAGCTCAGCTGGTAGAGAATCCTCCTGCAATGCAGGAGACCCCAGTTCAATTCCTGGGTCAGGAAGATCCCTGGAGAAGGGATAGGCTACCCACTGCAGTATTCTTGGGCTTCCTTGGTGGTTCAGATGCTAAAGAATCCACTTGTAATGTGGGAGACCTGGGTTAGATCCCTGAGTTGGGAAGATCCCTTGAAGGAAGGCATGGCAACCCACTCCAGCATTCTTGCCTGGAGAATCCCCATGGACAGAGGTGCCTGGCAGGCTAAAGTTCATGGGATCTATTAGTTCCAATTTATAGGTGAAGAATCTAAGGCTCAGAAAAAAGTATAACTGAATTCAAACCTAGATCTATTTGAGTCTCAATTCTGAGTTATTAAACTATTCCTCCTCGTGGTGTTCATGTATGGTGGGGGTGGGGCAGGAGAGAGGGAGAGAACAAGGAATAGAGGTGGAAAGACAACTTCTTACTAGGACCTGCTGTCTATTGTCCTTTTCTGTCTGCATATTCTCATGCCAGTAGCAACCAACTCAGGAACAGCCTCTGATGCTCCAAGGCAAACTTTAGCAAAGAAAGTTGAGCTGTTCCTATGCCAACAAGCTACCCCTCTGCATCATTTCATAGCCTCAGTGGACCCACAAATATCATTTCCAGCTAATCACATATGCACCAGACAGTTATGCTATACAATAAATGATTAACACATTCAGCTGATTCCCTTGAAGACAATTCACCAAATTTATTGGGAGGTACTTTTATTCAAGATGACACTTGGATTCTTCTTTTGTACATTTCTTTCCTCTGCTGATTCACTGTGTATTGTGTCTGGATCACTTGGCTTTTCTAAGTCAACAGAGCTGAATGGGAGAAATCCAAGCATTGTGATTGCTGCTGGGGAAACGGCAGATTTGCCTCATGAGAGTTATAGTTGGGGCACTCTTTGGGATCAAAAGCATACTAAATCTGAGGCACTTGAAGAGGGAGATAGCCATCACATTTGGTTCAAAGTTTCCCTTGGAGATTGAGTTTCTCTGCCCAAATGCTGCTATTTGCTGATGGGAGGAAAATTATACTGGACCTTGGTTTGTAGCAATTAGAGTAAATTCTCCTGTGGCAGGCTGGGACCTCCAGAGCTCTAATTGGTTCTAATGTAGAGTGGCTTAAAATAATTTACTCTTCCAAAGGCTAATCTCTCATTTCCCAGAGCAGCTTGAATTGTTCAGAAATGAGCCATTGAGAGAACTTCTCATTCAGCCCTAGATTTGTGGCACATCTTTCTAAAAAAGAAAAAAAAGAGGCTGATTTGAGGATGGGGTGGGAAGAGGCTGGCTGGGCCTGTTCTGTAATGCCAAACATTTTTTCTCCAGTCTTTACATTCTCATCCTTGTTCCCCAAACCTAACTGATGAGCCCCAGATAATGTGCATTAAGAAAACCATTCTAGGACTTCGCTGGTCACTCAGAGGTAAAGAATATGAGTGCCAATGCAGGAGACGTGGGTTCAGCCCCCGGCCTGGGAAGATCCCACGTGCCACAGAGCAACTAAGCCCATGCTCCGCAACTACTGAGCCCATGCGCAGCTGTTGAAGCCCATGCATCTAGAGCCATGCTCCACAACAAGAGAAGCCACTGCAATAACAAGCCCTGCACTGCAGCCAGAGAGTAGCCTCTGCTTGCCACAACTAAAGAAAGCCCGCACAGCAATGAAGACCTAGCGCAGTCAAAAATAAAATAAGCTTGTGTGTGTGTGTGTGTGTGTGTGTATGATCAGTCATGTCTGACTCTTTGTGACCCCATGGACTATAGCCTGCCAGACTCCTCTGTCCATGGAATTTTCCAGGCAAGAATATGGGAGTGGGTTGCCATTTCCTACTCTGGGAGAGCTTGCTGACCCAGGGATCAAACCTGTGTCTCTTGTGTCTCCTGCACTGGCAGGCAGATTCTTTACCACTGTGTCACCCGGGAAGCCTCTCTCTCTCTCATATATATATATATATATTTTCCATATACATATATATATATATATATATATATATATATATATACACACATATGAAAAAACATTCTGTACCTTCACCAGTCAGAGTCCTGGATGGTTAAAAAGTAACACTAGCCAGGTACAACCATGTGGAAAAGGTGCCATGGTACAAGTTCTTGCCCTACCCTACAACCAATTAACTCAGTTTTTCATCTGTAAAATGACCTAGTTGGACTCACTGCTCTCTGAAGACTCATAAACTGATTAAAGAAGAGTTAGATTAAGTCCTTTTCATTATTCTAAAAAGGGTTTCCCAACCTCAGCACAAATAACATTTGGGGCCAGATTAATCTTTGTTGTGGAGGCTGTCCTGTGTTTGCTAGGATGTTGGAAAGCATCTGTGGTCTCTACCTACTGTATCACTAGCACCACCCACCCTGAGTTGCAACAACAAAAAGTTCCAAACATTGCCAAATGTCTTTTGGCGGGATGGGGGGCGGTGGCACAAGGTCATTGAGAACCACCTTCAATAGCTCCCAACTGCCAACAGACAATTCACTCATTTATTAAATATTTAATACTATTTATTGAGTTTTTACTAAAACCAACAATAACTAAGATATAGTCCCTGTCCTCAAGAAACTCATAGTCAAGCTAGGAGGACAGACAATTATAATCTGTTGTAGCATATGTAATGACCAAGAGAGATGCAGAAGAAGAAAGGGGGGATATTTTCTGAGGGGGAATGCAGAGGGAGCTCAGAATGCTTTTGGGATAAATTAATGATTAAATGGAACATTAAAGGATAAGTAGAAATGAGCCAGGCATCCCCAGCTGGGGAGACAGCCTGAGAAAATGCATAGTAATAAAAATTATGACCTACTCTCACAAAACTCATTAAACTAGAGAGATGTGAGAATGAATCAGACAAAGAGACCAGCTTCCTCCTCCATTCCAGGTCTGTATGGTCTCTTTTAACATCCCATTGTTGGAAAGGAATTCAAAACTATAGAGAACTCCTAGCCATTGTTCTGCAGAGTCTCCCATAGATGTTACTGCTACGGAGCTCTCCAGGGTACTGAACCATATCAATCTGAAGCAACTCTCAACCTAGGGACCTTCTTAGAACCCTTATCTCTCCTTCTAGGCCCTGACTCTTGGCCATTCCTGCTGCCCTTGGCTGATGCCATATAGTGTAAAGCGAATAGCTTTACCAACCCAAACAGTTCAAATTAAGAGACACAAATAAATGATAAATTATTATTATAAATTATAAATCATGGTGAGTCCCAATAGTCTTGCTGACTTTATTTTTTTTAATTTACTTGGAATTTTATGTTTTCTAATATATCTATGACAACATGTATTTCTTTACTCTGAAAAACATCATTTAATATAAGATCTTGGAATAAAAGATTTTGGAATCATAGGACTGGGGTATGAATCCTAACTCTGCCACTTAATAGCTGTCTGACATCAGGTCAGGTAACTTAATCCTCAGAGGGCTTCCCAGGTGCTAAAGAAGTCACCAAGCCATGCAGAAGACATAAGAGATACAGGTTCAATACCTGGGTCAGGAAGATCCCATGGAGGAGGGCATGGCAATCCACTCCAGTATTCTTGCTGGTGAATTGCCATGGACAGAGGAGCCTGGAAGGCTCCAGTCCATGGGGTCTCAAAGAGTCAGGCATGACTGAAGTGACTTAGCGCACACACAGCACATTGTTTACTCAAAATGAGGTAAATGGGGGAAAAATTGATAAACCTTTTTTCAATAATTCCCCTTATTACCAAAGATCTGGAGTCAGAATGGCTTTAGATTTCTCAACAGTAATATGTGAAGGAAGAAGACAATGGAGAAATGCCCTTCAAAATAGGAACAATTATCCCTCATCTAAAATTCTATACCTAGCAATGGCAACCCACTCCAGTACTCTTGCCTGGAAAATCCCATGGACGGAGGAGCCTGGTAGGCAGTAGTCCATGGGGTCGCTGAGGGTCGGACACGACTGAGCGACTTCCCTTTCACTTTTCACTTTCATGCATTGGAGAAGGCAGTGGCAACTCACTCCAGTGTTCTTGCCTGGAGAATCCCAGGGACGGGGGAGCCTGGTGGGCTGCCGTCTATGGGGTCGCACAGAGTCGGACACAACTGAAGCGACTTAGCAGCAGCAGCAGTAACTCAACTATAAATCAAGTTATATAGAATAAAAACATTTCCAGACCTGTATAGTCTCAACGAATTTCTCTCCTGATGCATACTTTCTCAGGGAATTACTAGAGTGCATGCACCACCAAAAAAAAAGTAAGCTAAGAAAGAGAAAGGCATTAAATACAGGAAACATGAGCTCCAGCACTGTTAAGAAGGATTAAGAAATACCCAAAAGGATGGTAAACAGTGATCTCAGATTGCCAGTTGTGAATAAGGCATCCAAGACAACCAGTCCAGATTAGAACAGAATGCCTCAGAGGGTAGACAGAGAGTTATCGTCACCAAGGGGGCTTCCCAGGTGGTGTTAGTGGTAAAGAACCTGCCTGCCAGTGCAGGAGACGTAAGAGACTGGGGTTTGGGAAGATCTCCTGGAGGAGGAAATGGCAACCCACTCCAGTATTCTTGCCTGGAGAATCCCATGGACAGAGGAGCCTGGTGGGCTACACTTGACAGAGTTGCAAAGAATTAGACATGTCTGAAGCAACTTAGCATGCACACGTCATCACCAAGATCCCTACTGCTGTTGACCCTTTTGTTTTTAACTTGAGGAGAGAATTCCTGGGTGAGTGTAGCTGAGACGTTTGTTATTGACTTGCCTGAGTCATTTCTAATGAGGATGATGCTTTTCCTGCAGCATAGCCCATTTTCTGGATCAGCTAAGGATGCTCATTTCACCCCCAAAGAAGTGTTCTACTTTGATCTACCTAAGGAGCACTAGGAAAGCAGAAAACCCAGAGCAGCCACACTTTGGACTACATTTCTTCTGGATACTGAATACTTGACCCCCACAGCAGCCCTAGAAGATGGCTGCAGATGTCCAGCTCTGGTTTCCCAAGATCCACTCATGACCTTGTCCAGTCCAGACAAGGTCTTCCAGAAGGGGCTCTTGTAACCTCTTGAAGAAACTGAAACCAGACTGACCCAGAGACTCTGTTTAGTTTATCTCTCTCCTGAACGTCTTCATCAAACAGGGGCAGACTTCCTTGGTGGTCCAGTGGTTAATAATCTATCTGCAAATGCAGGGGACATAGGTATGATCCCTGTTCCAGGAGATTCCACATGCCACGGGGTAACTAAGTCCATGTGCCACAACTACTGAAGCCCACGTGCTCTAGAGCCTGTGCTCTGCAACAAGAGAAACCACCACAGTGAGAAGCCCATGGGCCTCAACCAAAGAGAGTAGCCTCCGCTTGTCATAACTAGAGAAAAGCCTGTGTGCAGCAATGCAGTCAAAATAAGCAATTATAAATATATATATATATATAAACAGAGACAACATTGCCCTGTCGTCCTGAGCTAGATTTGTGCTTCTACTCAACAAACATTGTTTAGGAAAATATACTTAGTTAGTAAAAACTATAATGAAAATCAAGAGAATGATTAGCACCATAGTCAACATGGCAGTTACTTCCAAAGAAGAGTTTGGAGGTTTTATTTAGAGAGGAGCATTTGCAGAACTTGTAAGATACCAGTTAATGTTTGATTTCTCAGTTTTTGTGGTGAGTACATAGGTGTTAAATGTACTATATTTTCAACTCTACATATATTTAAAATACAGTCCTATACATATAATTTACTTAATAGTAGACATTTACATAACAATCAAAGCACCCTGCAAAGTAATGAAATCATATACCTTCAGTTAACTGGTAACCTTCAGATAAAACTTTCTGAGTGTCCCTTCTGTGCTGGGACCCTAACTGACGTTTTAATGTCTAGACGTCCCTAGCCAGTAGTACATTTTCATGTTAATATGAATTTTGAGGACCAGAAAGCTCTCCCAAGCCCAAATAAGTAGCTGTCTAGGGACTTTCCTGCTGGTCGAGGGGTTAAGAATCCACCTTCCAATGCAGGGGACCTGAGTTCAATCCCTGGTCTGGGAACTAAGACCCCCCCCCCATGCCACAGGGCAAGTAAACCTACACACTGCACTACTGAGCCCACCACAACTAGAGATTCCACACGCCACAACGAAGATTTCACGTACTGCAACTAAGACCTGATTCAGCCAAATAAATAAATAAAAAAAAAAATAGCTGTCTGATGGGTTGGATTTCAGGCAATATCCCAGAGGAGTTCCCATGCCACCTCCCAAATCAGACCCAGCCGCTCGTGGTTTTTATAAGCAGTCTTGTCCAAGAGAAGACAGACACCCAAAAACATCTCCCCCCAGTGGTGGGAAGAGGGTCTGCAGTCGTGGCTGTGTGTGGAAAGGCTGCTTATTAGTTTATTATTCAGTCAATTACACGGGTGCCTAAGTTTAGAAAGGCTTGGGGGAATTTGCTTCGGACTTGTGGAAATTTTAATCCCTTTTCCAGCTTTGTCCCAGAGAAAAGGAAGACCTCCATCCTGGCACTGGCAGGGATCCACAGTTCTCACCAGCATCCTCAAGTTGCTTTAAGAGAGGATTTTTTTTTTTTTTCCTTCTTCACAGAATGAGTCAGATGCTGACAAGACTCCTCGCATCTCTCACCATCTTCCTGTTGCCCCTTCCAATCTGAAGATCAAAGCTCACCTCAGGAGAACCTCCAGAGGGAAGAAATAGCCAGCGGAACCCCCAGAGCCAGGCAGGAAAAGCAAGTAAACAAGTGATTGACGCACTTGGTAGGCGAGTTGCAGGAGCCTCCAACGCAGTCTCCGCCAGGGTCAAGCGTGAGCAAGGGGAAGCTGAGGAAGCGGTCCCGGATGGGGGCGGGGCCCCGGGGGCGTGGCCACCGCTCATTGTTCCTCCGGGTTCCCAGGGAAGAAAGCAGGCCTCCAGCAAAACAAACGTGCCGAGGGGAAGTGACTGGCAGGAGGGAGAGTGACTTGAAGTAGAATGTGCCTTATTTCCCCCGGGGTTTCTCAGGGACACAAGAAGAGGCTTAGAGAAGAATCTGGGGCAAAACGAGGCAGTGTGGATAAATGCATGGGACCTGGAGATGGGCAGACCTGAATTCAAATCCTAGAGCCTCAATTTCCTGATCCTATCATTAGGTTTCTCGGGATCTTGGTTTTACTGTTTGCGAAATGGGAATGACACTTCTCACCCATAATGTTTCCTTGAAGGCTTGATAAGATAATGCACTTTTTAGTGTCTGACACAGAGTTTTGTTTTTGTTTTTAAGTTAACTGTTGTTATTCAATTCAGTTCAGTTCAGTCGCTCAGTCGTGTCCGACTCTTTGCGACCCCATGAATCGCAGCACGCCAGGCCTCCCTGTCCATCACCAACTCCCGGAGTTCACTCAGACTCACGTCCATCGAGTCAGTGATGCCATCCAGCCATCTCATCCTCTGTTGTCCCCTTCTCCTCCTGCCCCCAATCCCTCCCAGCATCAGAGTCTTTTCCAATGAGTCAACTCGTCGCATGAGGTGGCCAAAGTACTGGAGCTTCAGCTTTAGCATCATTCCCTCCAAAGGATACCCAGGGCTGATCTCCTTCAGAATGGACGGGTTGGATCTCCTTGCAGTCCAAGGGACTCTCAGGAGTCTTCTCCAACACCACAGTTCAAAAGCATCAATTCTTCAGCGCTCAATTGTCTTCACAGTCCAACTCTTACATCCATACATGACCACTGGAAAAACCATAGCCTTGACTAGATGGACCTTTGTTGGGAGACTAATGTCTCTGCTTTTGAATATGCTATCTAGGTTGGTCATAATTTTCCTTCCAAGGAGTAAGCATCTTTTAATTTCATGGCTGCAGTTACCATCTGTATCAGTGGGGGTGGGCACAGCTGGGAGGGAGCATCCTGCAGTGGGGAGCTAGCTCTGCCAGCTGTCAAGACATGGGTGTCAGTTCACAGAGTGAGCCTGAGCAGGTAACTCCCTGTTCCTGGAGCCGAACTTCACCTACCTAGAATGAGGGTGCTGATAAATGTCTCCCGGGCTTGTTCTGGTGCCAAGATCCTGGGTTCTAAAGACCTGTATCTGAGGTGGGACTAAGAAATCCTCTGACTTCAAACAAAAATAATGTAGAGGCAGGCTAGGGAGGTATTTGTTCCCATCACACTGGTTTCCTTGGGAACTTTAGTTTTATTATGATGCGGCTGCCATCTCTGAAAACATTTTCAGATTCGTTGGTTTAAAATAATCTGCAGAGCCAGTTCTTGGAGCCAAATTAGAAAATCATCCCATTGCTTTGTAACCATGATGTTCTTCTTTCTGTTTCTTTCAAATTTTAACTTCAAAAAGCTCTCATTAGATTCCAGTTTCAATTTTACCACTAAGTCATGGAGGATTTTTTTTTTTTTTTTTTTTTTATCTCTTCTGACCTTGGTTTCCTCCCCTGGAAAATGGTGATGATAGTATCCACTTGTAGTGTGGCCAAAGGACGCACGACCTTTGCACACACATGAGCAAAGGACTACAACTGCAGTTCCAGGCAGAATGCTGGGCTCAGCGTAGCAGTAGCACGTATTAATACATCTACATATGCGTGCCTTCACTCTGTCATTCCTCCCCCACCATGATTGCCCGTTTTACCAGTTTATCCACCACGTAAATTCACAGCCCACTAAACTAGCGTGCTCTATGTTGGAAAAATCTGAGGCTTTCTCTTGCTGTGTTTTTCTCCTTTACTTTTGCACAGACTACCTCATTTCTGACACTTCTGGTCACCAAATGTGTGTTTTTTTCTGTTCACCAAGCAAGTCTCTGACATCAGCTGGGAGTTCTATCAGTATAACTCAATTCTGATACTATCTGCCTAGAAATTGCTTTAGATCTCACAGGTTAAGGGGTTAGTCCTACGAGATTACCCCACAGTTCAGATGCCACCCATAAGTAGTAGGGCCCCAGGCTCTCTACAGATTCTATCCAGGTTGGCTACATTTCAGAGGTTTCCCTGTGACTCCTCCTTGCATTCAATTGACTTGCTAGAGCAGCTCACAGAGCTCAGGGAAACATTTTCTCACATTTACCAATTCAGTAAAGTATATGATAAAGGATATAGGTGAACAACCAGAGGAAGAGATGCATAGGGCAAAGTCCGGGAGAGTCCTGGGTGCAGGAGTCTTCTGCTTCCGTGGACTTGGGGTGTGTCACCCTCCCAGCATGCAGATGCATTCATGTGCCTGGAAGCTCTCCTAACCCCATACTATCAAGATCTTATGGCGGGTTCCTCACGTAAACATGATCATTATTAACTCCATTTCTAGCCCCTCTTCCCTCTCTAGAGAAGTGGGAGGGGCGCTGAAATTTCCAAGCTTCGAATCATGGCTTGGTCTTTCTGGTGACTGGCCCTGACTCAGCAGCCCACCCAGAGTCGCCTTGTTAGAACAAAAGATGTTCCCAGTGCTCTTACCACTGAGGACCTTACAAGGACTTTAGGAGCCTTGTGTCAGGGACTGGGGACGAGACCAAGTATTTATTTCTTATCATGAATCACAATACGTATCACAGACTCCAAATGATCTTTGTCCATTTCCAAAAATCAAATATACTCTCAGAGGTAAAGAGTCACTACCATGAGGGATATTCAAAGAGTTGTGCTCAGATACTAAAGATTTTTCTTTAAACTATATTTTGTGCTTCTATGTGTGTATATGAGGGCTTCTCTCGTGGCTCAGCTGGTAAAGAATCCGCCTGCAGTGCGGAAGACGTGGGTTCAATCCCTGGGTTGGGAAGATCCCCCGGAGAAGGGAAAGCCTACCCACTCCAGTATTCTGGCCTGGAGAATTCCATGGACTACAGTCCATGGGGTTGCAAAGAGTCTGACACGACTGAATGACTTTCACCGTCACTGTGTGTATATGAACGTGTGTGTGTGTACATTTGCTAGTTAATAAAACCCTCAACCCTTGGGAAACCAGCAGACCTACAGCCAATACTGTGGTGCTCGACCAGGACCTGGTTTCAAAAAGTCAGAGCTCAGAACGATAGCCAGAAGCAAGGAAACACAGAAGCCAACCAGGCCTGGCCTCCAAGCTCAGGGAAGCCCACTCTTGCTGAGTGACCTGTGTCCACCACATCATCTTTTCAAATGTATTCACCAGAAATATGGAAAGTCACATAAGCCTTGTAAAGGCCGATATAGTGGGACTTCCCTGGCAGTGTAGTGGTTAAGACTTCACCTTCCAATGCAGGGGCTGCTGGTTCAATCCCTGATCGGGGGGATGTAAAATCCCACATCCCTCATGGCCAAAAAACCAAAATATAAAACAAGCAATATTGTAACAGATTCAATAAAGATGTTTAAAAAAATGGAAATACATTTTTTTAAAGTCTTAAGAAAACATAATTGAAAGAGACACATGTGCCCCAATGTTCATCGCAGCACTGTTTACAATAGCTAGGACATGGAAGCAACCTAGATGTCTATCGGCATACAAATGGATAAGAAAGCTGGGGTACATATACACAATGGAATATTACTCAGCTATTAAAAAGAATGCATTTGAATCAGTTCTAATGAGGTGGATGAAACTGGAGCCTATTATACAGAGTGAAGTAAGTCAGAAAGAAAAACACCAATATATATGGAATTTAAAAAGATGGTAATGATGACCCTATATGTAAGATAGCAAAAGAGACACAGAGATAAAGAACAGACTTTTGGACTCTATGGGAGAAGGCGAGGGTGGGATGATTTGAGAGAATAGCATTGAAACATATATATTTCCATATATGAAATGGATCACTAGTCCAGGTTCGATGCATGAGACAGGGTGCTCAGGGCGGTGCACTGGGATGACCCTGAGGGATGGGAGGGGGTGGGTGGTGGGAGGGGGTTCAGGATGGGGAACACATGTACACCCATGGCTGATTCTTGTCAATGGATGGAAAAAACCACTACAATATTGTAAAATAATTAGCCTCCAACTAAAATAAATAAATTCTTTAAAAGTCTTAGAAAACAACCAAAAAAAGATTGATGAAGTAAAATTATCAAGCTGACCAAAAAGTCTTTTCCATAAGATTGTTGGAAAAACCTGAATGAACTTTTTGACCAACCCAATACTTTTAAAGCAGAAAAATTTAACATAAATTTGGAGCCACTCTGCCACTGGAGCCACTCTGGCTCCCCTTTAGTGTGCATTGTGCATCTGTGTTATACATTAACTAAATCCTCTTAGAAGAAACAGGAATGTGTGCTCGAAAAAACAAAACAAAACAAAACAATTTTCTCCTGGCATCAGCAAGGTAAACTCCTTAGGCAATAACACTCTTTCTCAATCCTGTAAAGGGTCATGATGTCATGATGGCCTATGACTCACCTCGTTGACAGTATAAACTCAATATGTTACTTTGATGTATGAC
The DNA here is from genome assembly GCF_027580195.1 of Bos mutus. Classification (NCBI taxonomy): domain Eukaryota; kingdom Metazoa; phylum Chordata; class Mammalia; order Artiodactyla; family Bovidae; genus Bos; species Bos mutus. The sequence goes on along the minus strand of NC_091639.1, from coordinate 36,921,511 downwards.
CCTCTGTCTCAGAAACTCATAGACCTGTGCCTTGACCTCTAACAGTGCCCAGAACTCTCTGAAAGACTGTCTGGTTACAATCCTCAGGTTGGTTTGAACAAAGATTTCCATCTCTCTCTTAGATTAAATACTAATTATTTTTTTTCATTGACAAGATGTCATGAGAATCATAAGTACTCGTTTTGTGGACAAGCAAAGTGGACGGGAACATTCATTCTGTTTAAGGCCTAAGACATCAACATACTTGCACCAAAGCCGGCATGGCAGGGGAAGTGGGGTTGCTCTAGCCACCAGTGAGGTCCTCCAGGTGGGTGTGGTGGACCAGATGATGCCTGAGGACCAGGCACAGAGCGCAGCCCTCTTGGTGATAGCCTGATGGATAGCCTTTCCAGATCGTGCTCAACAGCTGACCAAGAATATAACACGAAAGCCCATGGCAGACCACCGGGTGAACGACATGCTGCAGACATACAGAACAACATCTGGAGGTTTCTGCAGAGGCCCTTAGGGAAGCTCAAACAAAAGAACAGCCAAAGACCGGGCTGCTCACATGGGGCTTTTAACCATATGAGCCCTTCTGGGGCCCTCTGGTTCCAAGGAGCTTTTCACAAATTAATTATTTGGCTGTGCTGGGCCTTCATTGCTTCACGTGGGCTTTCTCTCTGGTTGCGATGGGGGTAGGGGGCTACTCTCCAGTTGCCGTGTCTGGGCTTCTCATTGCGGTGGCTCCTCCTGCAGAGCCAGGCTCTAGGGCACATGGGCTCTGTAGTTGGCGGTACACAGGTCTAGTTGCCCTGGGCATGTGGGATCTTTCCTGACCAGGGATCAAACCCATGTTCCCTACATTAGCAGGCCAATTCTTAACCACTAGACCACCAGGGAAGTGCCTGGTTGGGGGAGGGGGGTGAAAACCAAGGGCAAGGGGTGGAGGGGGGCGGGGGTGGATGGGCAGTAGACTGGTGGCAGTGGTGGCCTAGGGGTCCCGTTCTTTCTTAACCTTGATGTCTCCAGCAAGGATGGTGGCGATCTCTCCCTGCATGAAGGCCCAAGGGACAGAGGACCACTAGACCGCTAGACCACCAGGGAAGTGCCTGGTTGGGGGAGGGGGGTGAAACCCACGATATTTTTATTTTTTTAAGAATACTGTCATCAGAGGGCTTTGTGTCATCAACCATGGAGGGATGCAGACAGACAGAAACAGCAGGAGATCCTTTACCAGATAGAGGGGCTTTGGCACGACCATCCCCACCACAGAGGCAGCCAGGAAAAAATAAAAGATCTTGGGAAAGCAGACAGCCCACAGCCCCAAGTGGCAGCTGGGACCTTCACACCAAAAACAGGTCTGAGTGGAGGTGGCAGAAAGAGTGGCCAGCAGAGAACATCAAGCCGGAAGAAACAGCTCCTGCCACCCAGGACCCACAGCACCCTCCATGGTGCTCAGTCAGGTGTGGAGGTTAGTCAGCGTGGTGCCCCCAGCTGATGAGAGATTGGAGCTGGTTTGAGAGGCTGCAACCCACAGGATCAGTAAACACAGGCCTGCCTCTCATGCCTCCAAGAAGTGATGGACAAGCAGCCTTAGCTCGGCCCAGGGCAGCCTCTAGAGACACCAGGCTCTCCCAGGGGATGTCCAGTTCCCCTGCCTCCACCGTGTGTTCTTCCCCAAGGAAACCATTTCTCAGCCTCTCCTGTAGTCCATTCAGCCTGAGGCCGCCCAGCAAGTTTCGAACGTGTTTATGAAACGCCTTCACCTGAGGCTGCCTGATGGGCTTATCAGCCCTGGCCCTGGGAACATTTCCTCGCAATGAGCAGTGACATTTACAGCTTGGAAAAGTGCAAGGGAAACATTTTTCTTGCTGACTCCTCTCTCTCTAATGAAGTGGCCATTATCATCTTTCAAAGGTGGATTCTGTCGGTCAAAAATGTGCCGTAACTCCCCACAGGAGAGATGCCGTAAATGTCAGAAATCCAATAGTACTGTCTGAGGTGCATAAAATCAGCAGCTCTAAAATTGTAAAACAAAAGTGTTTCTTCTTGTTCACCAGACGAGGGTGGCTTCATGGGCACACGATCTGGACAGCTGCACAGAGTCCTATGCTCAGAGAAGCCCTGCTCTTGGTTTCAGAGGCTACATTTAAGGCATTGCACAATATAAAGAACAGTAAAAATTCATGCTCAAAGTTTAAAACCTTCATTTTTCTTTACCTAGAAGGACTTTAAAAAAGCACATAAACCCCACCACGATTAGCTGAGAAACCACAGAAAAAAGAAGAAAAGCTCACTATTTTTGTACATTAACTGGCATTTTTCTCCCTGCTTTTTGAACAAGAAGCCCTGCATTCTCATTTTGCTTATGTAGCCAGCCAGCTCTGTCTGAAGCAGTATAAAAACAGCAGATGTTTCTATCATACGGACAGAAAATAAAAATAAACACAAATTACAAGCACATTGGCATACCTCACCTAATGATAACCAGTTTAGTCAAGACATCTCTCCCCAGTGTGTGGTCTCCTCACTGTGTGTATGGATTTATTCTTGCCTGCACTGAAAAGCTGTCCACTGCTGGACACACAAATTTTTCTCCATTTCTGTTGCTTGGTATTTTGTCTGGGATTGGATGTAGAATGTTTTCTTAGGTAATTGCAATTACATTGCTCTATGAACTGTGTGTGAAAACAAGACTTTTTCTTCTTCTTTCCTGGCCATTTCTCAATGATCTATCTCTCCATCAGTTTCAATAGCGTGTTAAAGGCTCTGATAAGCCCTGCAACAAGAATAGACAAAGCATCCAGCCTATTTCATTTCAATTCACTGAGAGTTTTCTCAACTTGTTATTTTCCTAATGGGGTTTGATCCCCTTCTTTGGTATAGCACCTCCGAGCATCCTCAGGGTCAACAACGTGGCATGGTGTTTATAAGCCCTGCTCTAGGCTCAGACTCTAATTGTGCTTCCACCGAGGTGTTGGCGGACATCTCTTAACCTCTCTAAACCTCAGTTTCTTCATAAGTAAAATGGGACTAATAATCCTACCTCATTGGCTTGTGAGGTATCATAAATGGAATGTACCTTTAAGCACCTGATGAAGGCAAAAGCTATTTTTATTAAAAACCCTGAGCATCTCCCCTTTGTAAGCCCTTCCTGCCTTCAGCAGGCACAACCTGTCTGTCTTCATGTTCCCTGGTCCTCTGTCTCTCCCTGTTTTCTTAACCCTCAACTTTCAGCTCATTATGAAGTCAGCACCCAGCAACCCACAGTGTGTCTGTGGTTCTCACCCAGCACACTAAGGGTTGTTCTATGATTCACTCTTTTATATCACCCTCCAAACTAGGCTGCAGTGGGGAGGAGGGTGGGGGAGGTCGAGACCACTTTTACCACCTATAATGAAGGGTCTGTGGGCTGTGTCCCTCATTTGGGAAACATGGGTGGGGTTCTCTTATTTTTATTTTTGAAAGAGATGTTTCTTTAAATATGCCCTGGTGTTTATAGCTATAAATACTATAATGCAATAAAATCTGGCTGCTGAGGACAGATGCCCAGCTCTTTTGGGCATCCAAAAGAACATCCTGTTAATGGAAGATTCCAGTTAGTGGAACTCTCTGTCTACACTGAAATCTCAATGCAAAGCGAGGGGACCAGTGCAGCCAATCAAATGCCCTGGGTTGGGCTGGCTGTTGCTGATGCTTTCTCCGATTCCCACGTCACCATGACAGTTCTGATTACAGGGCCTTGTCTCTATCTGACAGGACCCGCTGAGGACGCACCAGAGAATCTTCCTAGATCTGGTGGGTACGGTGCCAGCCTGCAGAGCCTCCCAGATGCAGAGAGGAGGACATGGTGAAGTGACCTTCGGTGGAGTCTTCTGTAGCAGTCAGGACTCAGGGCAGAAACAGAAACCACTCAAGGTGTTTCAAGCCCAAAGCAGTTCAACCTAATATAAGCAATTAGGGGGCTTCCCTGGTGGCTCAGTAGTAAAGTATCTCCCTGCCAGTGCAGGAGATGTGGGTTTGATCCCTGGTCCAGGAAGATCCCACATGCCTCGGAGCAACTAAGCCCATGTGCCACAACTATTGAGCTTGTGCTCTAGAACCTAGAACTGCAAATACTGAGCCCACCAGCCACAACTACCGAAACCCACGTGCTCTTGATCCTGTGCTCCACAACAAGGGGAGCCGTGGCAATGAGAAGCCCGCCCACCACAGCTGGAGAGTAGTTCTCACTTACCATAACTATGAAAAGAGAAAGGCCCTCACAGTAATGAAGACCGATTGCAGCTAAAACTGAATAAATAAATAATAAAAAATATATATCTATATCTAATCAATGAGATGCTTGTAGGAGGAACAGGAGTTGGGGGTCACTGACAGTTCAAAGTCACACCTCCACAGCTGCAGGCCAGAGGTCAGGCAACTGCAGTCATTGCTATGGCTGTCACCATGTATAAATCCATGAAACTGGTGACCAGTAACTGGAACTTGGCACCTAGCAGCGGCTGGCACATCTTGCTTGCTTTCTCCTTCCAAATCTTTCCTGAGTGTATCTCAGCCTAAATTGTAGTTACAAGATACAGAAGGAGGTGGAAGGGCATGGGAAAGAGAGGACTAGATTCCAGGAGACCATACTGGGTGTATCATCTAGACACAACAAGAGTAGCTTTTATTTATTGAGTGTCCACAATTTGCCAGATGCTATGTTAGGTGGTTTACATATTCAGTCTTATTTTCACAATGGTCCTCCAAGAAAGGTATAAAAATATTCCCATTTCACAGATAAGAAAACTGAGACTCAATGTGATTGAATAAGTTACTCAAGGTCTGCGCTGGTTAATTTCATATATCAAGTTGGCTAGGCTGTGCTGCCCAGTTGTTTGGTCAAACACCAATCTAGGTGTCGCCTTGAATGTATTTTTAAAAGATGTGATTAGTATTTAAATCAGTTGAGTAAAGCTCAAACTAGTTGAACTTCATCCAATCAGATAAGGCCTAAGAGAAAAGACTGAGGTCCATCTCCCTCCCTCCCTCCCTCTCTCCCACCACCTCCAGGAAGGATTCTGCTTCTCAGCTTCCTTCAAGGTCAAGACTGCAACATCGGTTCATGCCTGAATTTCCAGCCTGCCCCAAAGATTTTGGACTTGCCAGCCTCCACAATCACAAGACCCAATTCCTTAAACTCCCCTTCCTAGTGATAAATAATACAGACAGAAAATTGATATAGTTAGATAGACAAATAACATCTATATCTTATCTACCTCCATCCTCTCTCTGTATCTCTATATCTAGTATCTATGGTCTTCCCTGGTGGCTCAGGGGTAAAGAATCCATTGGCAATACAGGAGACATGGGTTTGATCCCTGGGTTGGGAAGATCCCCTGGAGAAGGGCATGGCAAGCCACTCCAGTATTCTTACCTGGGAAGTCCCATGGACAGAGGAGCCTGGTGGGCTACAGTGCATGGGGTTGTAAGGGTCGGACACAACTTAGCAACTAAACCACCACCATCTAGAATCTATATCTTATCTATTTGTCTCACTAGGTCCATCCTCTTGGTTCTACTTCTCCAGAGAATGCTGGTGAAGACAAGGTCCAACAAACAGTAAATGTTGTAGCTGAGCTTCAAGCTCAGGTTTGTCCAGCTCACAAGCCCAGGCTCTTGGAAGACAGATTTCAGACAGCCTCATGGACTTGGACTTTCATCAGCTCTATCAATGTGTGAGAAGCCCCAGACTCAATAGAGGAAAGATCTCCATGCATCCCAGGTGGAAAGGAAGCCACAATCTGCCTCAATCTGTAGACCCAGGTTATGGGGCATTGCTGTATTTAGTAGTCATGCTTTAAACCTTTATAGAGTGTAAGAGATCAGAGACTGTGTCAGGCTTAATGAGGATGCAAAAATTATATTCAAAACAGCCACAGCAACTGAAGAATCCCTGCCTTCCACTTTGAAGATGATGGCCTCAAGTTCATGCTTCCCTGTTCTTCTCCTGGAAATCACCTAAAAGAATAAGAAACAGAAATTCAACTCTGTGTGCATTAGTCACTCGGTGGTGTCCGACTCTTTTGCAACCCCAGGTACTGTGGCCCACCAGGCTCCTCTGTCCATGGGATTCTCCAGGCCAGAATATTGGACTGGGTTACCATTCCCTTCTCCAGGGGATCTTCCCAACCCAGGGATTGAACCCCAGTCTTCTGCATTGTAGGCAGATTCTTTACCATCTGAGCCACCAGATAAACCCTAACTTTGTCAAAATTACAAGACGGTCAAAACTAAATAGGTGGAAAGATGTCAAAAGATGTAGAAATTTATTGGGAGCAAGGGAGGGAAGAGGAAAGAATGGAGAGGCAGATCTCAGAGAATTTACAAGGTACACTTTTTAAAAAATTATATATATATTTTACTTTTTGGTCACGCTGCGTAGCATGTGGAATCTTAGTTCCCCAATCAGATACTGAGCCCGAGTCCACTGCAGTGGAAGTGTGGAGTCTTAACTACTGGACTGCCAGGCAAGTCCTGCAAAGTACCTTTATGCAAGATGAGGGGCAAACCTTAAGATTTAAAACCTAAATCCAGTACTTATAAGAGGGAGAGTTGGGTGCCCAGCCCAGGAACCTGAGCTTCCCTGGGTCTAGTTTGGTCCTGAGGGAGGAAGGAGCAGGGGTGATGTGAGGAGTCCCGCAGTTGAGTTGTGTTGCAGGGAACTCTCCGTGTGAAAATGAGGAGAGGAGAAGTTTTGCTTTAGGACCAGAACTTGGCAGTCTGTGTCGATTGTCTACAGAGAAGGAAAGACTCACTTACATTCCTGAGTGATAAGGAAAATACTTGCTGCCTTGGAACCTAACTTCCTGCGTAAGCTCTTGCAAGTGTGAAGAAAAAACACTCCTCACTCAAAGTTTATTCATCAAAATTGTAAATAATGGTGACTTCCGCTTCTGAACAAGATAGGATAATAAAGGACCAGATTTACCCTCTGTCTGAAGAAGGGAAAAAAAAAACCCTGAAAAAGCAGACAGAGCATTTTGGAACTTCTCTCGTGGTCCAGTGGCTACAAATCCATGCTCCCAATGCAGGAAGTCCAGGGTAGATCCTGGTCAGAGAACTAGGTCCTGTGTGTGGCGACTAAGACCTGGCTCAATCAAATAAATAAATTAACATTTAACAAAAATTGGATATCTTTCAGTGATGTTCCGTGGTCCCTGAGAAGAAATAAATGGGTCAGCCCTACAGTTGTCCCAGATTACTCTGAGAGAGGGTTTTTAGATATTTTCACGGGTCGGGTAGGGGGTTACCCAGTCATAGCCTGGTGGTCTCTCAGTTCAGTGGAAGGAGCTGGAAGACCTGAGAGGCTAAGGGGTCTAGATTTTTCAGAGAAAGTTTTCAGAGGGAAACAAGCTACAGAGAGAGAGGGAGAGGGTGCTAGGGATGTGGCAGGGCCCTCTTGAGTCTTCAGCTGAATGAGAAGTGCATGTGTGTGAAGAAGTTATCAGTGGAGGCCAAGGGAGAGGGTGTGAGAGGGAGAAAGAATTACCTGAAGGATTCAAGGAAAAATTCCCACTGAAGTTCAGGCAAGGATGTCTGTTTGCCCCACTTCTACCAATCCATGCCACAGCATAGGTGAATTGCAATAATTATAAAAGCCAGCCCCCCCCAAAAGAGTACATAGTGTATGATACCACTTACATAAGATTTTAGAAAATGCACACTAATCTAAAGTGATAGAAAGCAGATCAATGGCACATGGCGATGATAAGAACAGTGAGAAAGGACATATGGATGGATTATAAAGGGTACAAGGGGATGTTGGGGTAGTCTAGTGGCTCAGACACCATGCTCCCAATTCCCTGGGCCCAGGTTCGATCCCTGGTCAGGGAACTAGATCCCACAAGCTGCAACCAAGGGTTCACATGCCCCAACTAATGATCATGCATGGCACATTGAAGATCGAAGATCCTGCACAGCCAAATAAATATTTTTAAATAAATAAATAAATGGTACAGAGAAGATTTGGGGGTGATGAATATGTTCACTCTTTGATTGTGGCAATGGTTTCATGGGTATATAGATATACTCAAACTTATGCATCAAATCATATACTTAAATCTGTGCGGTTTCTTGAACATAATTATACCTCAATTAAAAAATACAAGAATACTACCAAAAAATAAAAGACAAGAAAAGCCAAGGAAATTGAACAAATGTTTAATTTTGAGCAAATTGAACAATTAATTAAACAAATATTTTAAGATGCAATTCATCAAAACTTCAGAAATCAAAGACAATTTGAATCTAGCTATTAAAAGAGGGCAGCTGATTCCAGGAAAAATTAATAAGGATTCTCACACCTAAGATATAGCCTAGCAAAATTGCTGGACTTCATAGATAAAGATTATTTGAGGCAGTTTAGCAAAAAAGACCAAAATAAGCCACACTGATGTCAGACTTCTTTAAATCAACATTCAATGCTAGGAGACAGTGGAACAAATCCTAAAACTCCTCAAAAGGATAGAATGTGTGATCTAAAGTTGCTATACCTAGCTTTCTATTTAAAAGGGCTTCCCTGATAGCTCAGTTGGTAAAGAATCCACCTGCAATGCAGGAGACCCTGGTTCGATTCCTGGATAGGGAAGATCCGCTGGAGAAGGGATAGGCTACCCATTCCAGTATTCTGGCCTGGAGAATTCTATGGACTGTATAGTCCATGGTGTTGCAAAGAGTCCGACACCACTGAGCGACTTTCACTTCACTTTTCTATTTGAAAAATGGAAAATCAAACCTTTTTAGACTTGCAGAATTTGGAGAAGATTATTCTTATGAACTCCTCTTGAAGAAACTACTAGAGGATCAACCCAAATGATACTCAAAATGGAAAAAAAAAAGAGAGAGAGACAGAGAGAAATTACATGAGGAACATCACCTGATAGAGAAATTGAGTCTCTGGATGGAATAGAAATGCCTAAAAAGGATGCACATGTGTTGAATTTCCCAGACTTGAGTTTGGAAGCGTTGGTGCTTTAGATCAAGAAGTAAATTCGGAAGAGCAGCCGGTGTCTGACAGCAGTGAAGAATTCCTAAGTTGCTATGGCAAGATGCTACTGGTCACTGTGCTTGAGGAACTCTGGCCAAGTTGAATTTTTTTAATAGTTTTTTAAAAAACGATTTTTATTGGCTATACTGGGTCTTCATTTCTTTGCATGGCTTTTCTCTAGTTGCAGCGAGTGGGGGGCTGCTCTCTAGTTGCAGTGCGTGGGCTTCTCATTGCGGTGGTTGCTCTGGGTGCAGAGCGCAGGCTCTAGGCGCGTGGGCTCAGCAGTTGCGGCTGGCCAGCTCTAGAGCACAAGCTCAGTAGTTGTGGCACACGAGCCTAGTTACCAGGTGGCATGTGGGATTTTCCCGGACCAGGGATGAACCCACGTCTCCTCATTGGCAGGCAGATTCCCAACCACCGGACCACCAAGAAAATCCCAAGCTGGATTTTTGTAATGTGCCCTGGGAACGTAGAATTTTTACTGCCTGCTTGGGAGTAGTGCGTTTGACAGTTTCTTTTGGGAGGAACACTCCTTCCCATGAAAAGTAGAAGGTGTCAAGCGATTGAATAACAGATTACACAGTAGTTTCAAATGATCTTGGTAGAATGAAATGATTTTAAGTTATCAGATTCATTTTGGGGTGAAATAAGGAGAACTTAATGTTATATTTTAAATTTTGGACTTGTTAATTTTATGAGATGTGAGCATGGTATTATAGTCAATGTCAGAAAATAGTTTTATTTACAGGAGATAGATGCTGAAATATTTAGGGATGGTATGTCACATCTGTAATTTGCTTCCAAATTATTGAGCCAAAAAAGTATATATCACACAAAGAAAAGGAAAATGTGGCAAAATGTTAACAATTAGTGTTTCTTGCTGAGGAGTACATGAGATGTTCAGTACACTAATCTCTCAATTTTTCTGTAGGTGTGAAGTTTCCAAAATAAAAATTATCCAGTTAAGAACAGAACATCAAAACAGAAAAGACTATCATTTAGAGAAATCAGACCTCCCCCTCTCAAAAAGAAAAACAACATTTTCCTAGGGAAGTATCTGTCCTTAAAGATACAATGAGACGACTTGGAGAAATAATTCATATACACAGGAAACGTACTTGCTGTTTGGGGAAGTGAGAAAGAGCGGACTGTGATGAATTCATTGGAAAGCTGGAACTCTCTGGAAAGGTCACACATTCTGACTACTAATTTTACAAAACCTCCAGAGGCGGGGAAGACTCTCTAATAAAGATAATTTAAATAAAGTGAAGATGGTGCCTGTTCCCAATTATGTCCTGGAAAAAAGACTTCCAGGCTTCAGCTGGCCAGGGAACTGTTATTGCTTGAGCAGGAGAAGATGGGAGTGTATGAAATACTGAGCTCAGTAATTGAATCAAATACTATCACAAATCTCAGGAAGCCCTAAGAAGAATCTCTAGTGCACAAAGCAGATGAAACTCTCATTTTAAATAACTGTCCTGGAGTGATGACCAAGGCGGGATAGTAAAAATTCAGAGAGGACAGACGACAGCTACGTGTCACACGGGATGAAGAATGGCCGGGAAACGCAGAGTCCACTTCCAATCCAAACTGAGTGATGACGTGTCAGCTAGGCCTAAGCTGGAAGCGCCAAGAAGTTGGACACTGACCTCTGGACACAGCGTCCCATCAAAGTGCATCTTGAAAATGGATGCCCAGCCTTGCAGTGGAAGCCCAAGTCCTTAATGATTTGGACAGGCAGAGAGGCCCGGCTCTGCAGGAGGATGAATGCGGGGAGGGAGAGTGAGGACCCTTGGTTGCAGAGGAAGTGAGAGCTTATAGGCAGAGAGTTTAAGAACATGAATTATGGAGGTGGGTCGGGGGAACAAGATGTAATAAAATCAGATTTGTTCCTTTTTTGATCAGAAGGTCTGTGACAGCATGTACACCACTGATGCTGCAGAAAGAGCTCTTGTTGGGGAGAAGAGGCAAGCTGCCAGCTGAGGACAGAAATGAATATAAGCAGAACTGAGAGGCCAGTGCTTCAAACATTAGTGACCATAACTCCAGGAAGACATGCTCATCAAATCTTACTACAGAGAGGTCCTCTGAGCTCAGCTGCTCTTCTGGCCCACCTTCCAGAACTGGAGGTATCATCTGCCCAAAGACGATTACATAATTTGCTAGATTCAGTGCAAAATGAAAATACAGCTCCTTTGGTCAAAAAGCAGGAAAAAATGTCCTTGAAGGTACTAAATATATACCTCTTTCCTTTCTTCTGGGGTCTCTTGACTTGCCATGGTATGGTGTCTTTTACTTGTTATTTAATGTCAATCTAAGCAAAGAAAAATTTAAAATGTTCACTATTAGCATAAATTTAACCATTCATCTTTACATTATCCGATGGCAATTTTAAAAGCAAATATAAGAACACTTATCTCATATGAAGGATCACGAAAATTACTCAATTCTCATTTTGTAGCTCCTGAATGTATGTGTATATAGTTCATAGCAGAACAGTGGAAATGACCCCGCAAAACTAAGCACATACTTTAAATTGCTTGCTTCTTTTTCCTTTTTTGAAATGTATTTGGCTGTGCCAGGTCTTAGTTGGGGCCCTTGAGATCTTCCTTGCAGCATGCAGGGTTTTTGTTTTTTTAATTGTGACACATGGGCTCTTGAGGATTCCCAGGTGACCCAGGGGTAAAGAATCCACCTGCCAATGAAGGAGACGCAAGAGACATGGGTTCAATCCATGAGTCAGGAAGATCCCCTAGAAGTAGGAAAAGGCAATCCACTCCAGTATTTTTTCCTGGACAATTCCATGGACAGAGGAGCCTGGTGGGCTACAGTCCATGGGGTTGCAGAGTCTGACATGACTGAGCATGCCATGCGTCACAGTAGGATGATATGTGGGCTCTTAGTTATGGCATGTGGAATTAGTTCCCTGACAGGGATCTAACCCAGGTCCCCTCATTGGGAGCGAAGAGTCTTAACCACTGGGCCACCAGGGAAGTCCCTAAATTGTTTGCTTCTTGATTCATCCACATCTACCAACACTCTCTGCCTTTGATTTACAAATAAGTAAGAAAGTGCTGAGGGGGAAAAAAGCTGTTGAGTTACCCTCTCTTCTCCTTCATTCTATGGCAGTGTAAGTGATTGGGAATACAGGGAGGTAGCATGAAGCATGAGTGAATAGAGTTTGAGGGAGTTCCTTGGTCATTCATGGTTCTTAGGACATCGTCGCCTTCTTTCTGTGTCCGAAGCAAGCTCTGGTTCTCATGGAAGCGTGGCCTCTCCCGGCTGTCAGCCACCCTACTGGTTACCTCTTACTTGCTTCACGTCTTGTCTCACTCAGCTCCCATGCATCATGGGTCCAGTGGGATTCTGTGCTCATGAAGCCAAAACACAAGTTTAAAGAGGAAGGGATTAAGAATTTCGAGATGGAAACAGCAGCACTTTAAACCAGCCTGGGGCCTCTCTGAACATCAGGTTCTGTGCAACTGCACAACTTCCCTGCCCACAAAGCCAGCCCGGACTCTGTCTTCCAAATCATGATTTGCTTCCTCAGTGAATCCTTCTTTCACTAAGATCTGGATCCAGAAGGGAGCTTGTGACTGTCCATCAGCCCCGACCAAGTTCTAGAAGCCTCACTCCTTAAACCATGATGGATGACAGGTGATGCTGTCCCAGGAGTGCCAACAGGATCTCGCTAATAAGAGGATGCCACCACTCTGGGCGAGTGAACCACCCCCTAACCTGTGGCCAGTCACCGCAGGGGTCTGCACCTGTTTTCTTTGTCAGATTCCAGACCAGGAGAGGATTTCCTAGACTGTCACCAAGAATAAAGATCCTTCAAGGAGTTCACAGATGTCCATCTTCTAGATCCTTAGTTTCTTGGCATAAAATCATACACTCCTTCTGGTGTTCAGCTACCACTCAGGTTCCCACTGCTGTGCAGTGAGTGACACCCATGTTCCCACATGCACAGCCTCGTGTGCTCACACACTTGCCTTCCGTGTCATGCCCGGGACAATCCAGGGGCTGCACTTGGAATTCCAGCTTGAGTCACTGGAATGGAATTTGATGAACATTTCCTATGCTTCAAAATGGACTATGCATTTACTCTGAAGACTGGACTTGTGCTTTCCATTCTGAAAACTTTTTTCTTTTCTGCTTTCACCTGACCAAGAAAGTCAACCCTGAGTTTTGTGGCTGGGAAAAAAAAAAAACAACAAAAAAACAACTGTATTTATTCAACTAAAGATCACCTCTTAAGTGTTATCCTGCTACATATCTGTTTTAGTTTTAGTTCCTGCAGTTTGAGTACTCACTAAATGTTTTAAAATATTATGAAAATATAATATGCTTAAATACTGTTCCAAAACAAACAAAGAAACAAAACTGGTCCCATCCTAACAGTAAAAGATGACTCTACTGGTGAATCCAAATAATAATCCCCATACTTCTGTCCACTGTTCTCTCTGTACCTGCCCTCCATGTTGGCGCGAGTGCATGCTCAGGCGCTTCAGTCATGTCCAACTCTTTGCAACACTATGGACTGTAGCCTGCCAGGCTGCTCTGTCCACAGGATTCTCCAGGCAAGAATACTGGAGTGGATTATCAGGCCCTCCTCCGGGGGACCTGGGGATTGAACCTGCATCTCCTGCATTGCAGGCAGGTTCTTAACCCACTGAGCCACCTGAGAAGTCCCTCCAAGGTGGCATCAGTAGCTTTAAAAGCACCTCTTCTCCCCCTGGGCATGGGAGGAAGACAGAACCATGGCAACAGCCAAGCCTCACACATCTTGAAAGGAGTGGTTTGAGCCTAAGCATCTCTTAGGACCCCACACACACCAAAATCACCCTTCTGCGATCTTCTTTGGCTCTTTTATTTTTCAATCTGATTACCCTCTGCCTACCATTGGACTATGAAATGTTTCCATCTAGAGAATAACTGTTATTTAAAATATCAGAAGAATTCCCTGGTGGTCCAGTGGTTAGAACTCCATGTTCTCACCGCTAAGGGCCTGGGTTTAATCCCTATTTGGGGAACTAACATCCCACAAGCTTCAAGACACAGACAGAAAAACAGAAAATTTTTAAAAGTTCAGATATTTGGCCTAGAGTTTTAAAAAAATATGTCCAGAGACCCCAACATCAGAAACCCCCAGGACAGAGGTCCAAGAGTGTTTAAAGTACAGACTCTGGCCTCCTCTGCAGATATTTGAAAGCAGAATCTCTGTGGATCTCAGGCATCTGCAGCTTTAACAAGTTCCCTAGAAACCACTGACCTAGCCCAGCTACCCATTTTACAGCTGAGAAAATTGAGGCCCTGAGGTTGCCTACAGAGAAGGCAATGGCACCCCACTCCAGTACTCTTGCCTGGAAAATCCATGGACAGAGGAGCCTGGTAGGCTGCAGTCCATGGGGTCGCTAAGAGTCGGGAACGACTGAGCAACTTCACTTTCACTTTTCACTTTCATGCATTGGAGAAGGAAATGGCAACCCACTCCAGTGTTCTTGCCTGGAGAATCCCAGGGACAGGGGAGCCTGGTGGGCTGCCGTCTCTGGGGTCGCACAGAGTCGGACACGACTGAAGCGACTTAGCAGCAGCAGCAGAGGTTGCCTAAGTCAGAAACAGTGGAATGAGAACTAAAACCGGGATCTTTTCTCTCTTGTCACTGTTACTATGTATTAATCCCTCAGTCGTATCCGACTCTTTGCTATCCCATGCTCTGTAGCCCGCCAGGCTCCTCTGTCCTTGGAATTCTCCAGGCAAGAATACTGAAGTGGGTAGCCATTCCCATCTGCAGTAGCCCTTCCTGACCCAGGGACTGAACCCCGGTCTCCTGCATTGCAAGTGGATTCTTTACTGTCTGAGTCACCAGGGCTTGTTTTCTCTCTTAGCCCATTCTATGTCCCCGCATCTGATGTCTGGGACTCAGTTTCTCAACATACATCTTGAACCTCAATCACCTTGTAAACTCCTACATAACAAGGACCACATGGATCAAACCGAATATCCAGGACTTTGCTGGGGGTCCAGTGGCTAAGAGTCTGTCTGCCAGTGCAGGGGACATAGGTCCACCCCCTGGTCCTGGTCCAGGAAGATCCCACGTGGCGCAGAGCAGTTAAGCCCATGCATCACAATTACTGAGCCCACGTGCTCTAGAGCCTGTGCTCTGCAACAAGGGAAGCCGCTGCAGTAAGAAGCCCACACACCACAACTAGAGAAAGCCTGCACACAGCAACAGACTCAGTGCAAGGAAAAATAAATAAATAAAAATAAAACAAAAACAACCAACAAAAAAACCCTGAGTATCCAGCACACAGCTGGGTGTGATGTAAAGAATTGTTAATTTCAGCGAGTAGAACACTGAATGAATGAGGACTTCCTACTGTGGGGCTTTACAGCTTTCTGGTTCATTTTAAGTTTATTCCCTGATGACTCAGATGGTAAAGAATCTGCCTATGATATGGATGACCGAGATTCATTCCTTGAGTCAGGAAGATCCCCTGGAGAAGGAAATGGCAACCCAGTCCAGTCTTCCTGCCTGGAGAATCCCATGGACAGAGGACCCTGGTGGGCTATAGTCCATGGGATCGTAAAAAGTGGAACATGACTGATTGACTAATTTTGCCAGTACTTTTATTGCTAGCCATTGCAAATCCTCTTTGGCAGAGGGCTGGGTTTAAAAGAGAAAATTAATGAGTCAGATGGAAGCAAGGGGTTCCAACAGAGCAGAAAACCCCTGGCCAGCCTGCTTTAGTACCCAAGATGGGGCCTCCAGAAGAATGACCCCTCCCCTATGAGAAATCTCTCACTTCACGTCTCTGCATCCCACCTGCACCCTCCTGCTTGGCTGTGGCTCTATGCCCTCTCCAGGCACCCAAAGTCAATTTGATTCAATACTTATCATTGTTTGTTGTCTCTCATTCAGGCTGCTGGTTCTTTGATTGTAAAACCACCCACCACCCCTTATAGGGTCAGGGGCTGGGATAGAGAAGTTCATTAGCTTTCATGGCTGCAGTAGTATTTTATGTCAATGCAACAAGTGGATCAACCCACGCACACTCCAGCCTCTCCACGCTGCGTGGCTGACTGCAGATGCTGACCGTATTGATTGCCTCTATAATGACATGATGGTTGCTCACTGGAGTGGGACATGGATTAATAAATACCTTGGCTGGCAGTGGGAGGGAAAGGATCACCGTCAAAGGCAGGCGAAGTGTACCCTCGAAATCAAGAGGGTACACTCTGTGGAAAAGGTCTCACCAGGTCACATCTGTGTCTTGCAATGCCTTAACCCCATCCCTCCCCCTGGATGTTCATATTCTTAAAATAGATGGAGTGGATAGATGGGTGGATGAATGGATGGAGCCACTCTAGTTAAATTTGACAAGTACTAGTATTAGTGGTCAAAGCAAAAAGGCCCTCACAGATCCTTGAGTCCAACACGCTCCTTATACAGATACAGAATTTGAAACTCAGAGAGAAAGACCAAATCTGAGTTTCTAGACTTCTAAGTAGGTGTCCAGGATGGTAATATATTTCATGCCAGCAAGCAGCAACTATACACTAGGGGAAGGGCTGCTTCTGGCCCATATGGTACCCTTTTGCATTTCCTCCCAGTGGTTGACAAGCTCTGCTCCAGGGTGCATGGCTTGGCAAAGCAGAGTGGCAGATGGAGTTCAGCCCCGCTGGCTCCTGGGCTGGGCACCCTTGTCCGGGTTCATGATTCTCACTGGCGACTCTGGCTAAGGAAGTGCAAAGCTGGTCCCTGAGGACACAGCCTGAGCCTTATTTACCTCTGTAAATCAATCTTGCCTCATCCAGAGCTGTGCCTGTCCCAGGATGGGAGGAAGAGAGATGTTTACATAAGGAAAGAAGGGGTGGGGGAAAAAGGCACAATACAAATATCCTTGGGAGCCTCACACGTGAAACTTTGTGAAGAAGCAAAACAATTAAAACCCAAACTGCCAATGGGTCTAGCATGGGAAAACAAAGCAAAGTGAAAGAGTCCAATTAGTTTGAAGTTTAAACAATATTGAAGTCCAGAGAAAAGCAGAGAGCCCTGCTGACATTATGCAGAGGGGCCAGGCAATTTTATTAGGGAAAACAGATAAGTTTGTGAGTTGCCAAATAAAGAAGCAATCACAGAGATAAAGCAGGCGCTTTCCCCAAGCGGAAAGCATAACTAAATCATTTATCAACTTCCTGTGCAGACCTCAGGCACCTGATCTGGAGACAAATAAGGGGATTGGAAAAAAAAAATTGTTATCTTGAATAGCCTGATTCCTTTGCCTCAAGCTAATTCGGGTTGATCTATCCCCTCCCTCCACCCCCGGCCCCCACTGCTATAAAATTCTTCCTTTCTTCTATAAACCTGGAAGTTTGAACCCCTCCTTACTCTCCACCATGGGTGGTAGAAAGGAGGGGGTGGGGTGGGAGGGTCAAGAGCAGAGAGTTGGAGAAAAGGGGGTGGGATCAAATCTTTATGCTGAGCAGTTCAATAGTGTCTTGTTTCTCTGTCTCATTTATTTAGACAAGTCCCTGTCCTCCTTTTAAGATCATCTTAGAGACTACCCTGGTGGTCTAGTGGTTAAGACTCTCCCTGCCAATGCAGGCAACATGAGTTCAATCCGTGGTCTGGGAAGATTCCATGTGCAGCTAAGCCCAGGCACCTCAGCTACTGAGCCCTCTCACCCTGGAGCCTGTGCTCCTCAGCAGCAGGAGAAGCCACTGCAACGAGGAGCCTCCGCCCTGCAACGAAGAGCAGCCCCAGCTCGCCACAACTAGGGAAAGCCTGCTCGCAGCAACAAGGACCCAGTGCAGCCGAAAATAATAAATAAATAAATAAAATTAAAAATACATAGAGAGGTCTCCTTGGCCTATGTCACCCCAGAGAATGGGTTTTGTAATCTTTCTGGAGTCACAGATCTTGCTGAAAATCTGGTCAAATGATATGGACCCCCTCTTCAGAAAAGACACACAATGCATGTACTTACACCCTTTGTCAAACAATTTCAAAGGATTTAAGCATCCCCTGAAGCCCCAACTTGGATCCCAAGTTCAAAACACCTGTTTTAGAGCTTGGAAGGGAAGTCATCTTAGACAGAACCCTAAACACTTAAATGATAGAGGCTACTGCTGTCCGTTTTGCATTTTAATGAGTTTGCAGACCTCCATTGCATTATGAGGAACAGCTTGGAAATGGCCTATCTTGGAAGCTTTAGCGGGAGCCCTGCTAGCTGAGACCTTGGGGAGAAGGGGAGACACTGGCAGGGAGGCGCTAGCACAATCTTTGTAAGGATGTTTTGGCATTCAAGAAGGGACATCTTTGTGGAAGTTTAGCCTGTAATTTATCACTATTGCTGTAAGATGGTAGTGCAGTAGTCATATGGCTCTTCTTCCAGTCAGCTTGGGTGTACATATTTCTGGGTTCCAAAATGAAATCAATAATTTTCCATTCAACTTTTTTGATAACTCAGGAACAAATACAGAGAGTCAAACGCTCACTTCCCAAGTGCCTACTGCTGTTCTGGGTGTTGGTGGTACAAAGACAAAGAAGACACATTAGTGTCTTTACCTTTTACTCTTTTACTTCCTGCAGCAAAACTGACTATCCTGGGGCTAGATTCTCATTCCTGAAACTCTTTTGACCATTTTTCCTTTCAGAGTCAATTAGCGATTACTTATATGGTTTTTCCAGTAGTCATGTATGGATGTGAGAGTTGGACAATAAAGAAAGCTGAGCGCTGAAGAATTGATGCTTTTGAACTGTGGTGTTGGAGAAGACTCTTGAGAGTCCCTTGGACTGCAAGGAGATTCAACCAGTCCATCCTAAAGGAGATCAGTCCTGGGTGTTCATTGGAAGGACTGATGTTGAAGCTGAAACTCCAATATTTTGGCCACCTGATGCAAAGAGCTGACTCATTTGAAAAGACCCTGATGCTGGGAAAGATTGAAGGCAGGAGGAGAAGGGGATGACAGAGGATGAGATGATTAGATGGCATCACCAACTCAATGGACATGAGTTTGGGTAAACTCTGGGAGTTGGTGATGGATAGGAAGGCCTGGCGTGCTGCAGTTCATGGGGTTGCAAAGAGTCGAACACGACTGAGTGACTGAACTGAACTGAACTATATTACCTTTCCGTTTAATTTCACAAAATCTTCTGTATTTATGCCTGGCATTTTTTTCTCCCTGAGTTTCTTAAACTCTGAGACAGTATAGTCTCCTTTGTCTGAATAACAAAACAAGAATTATTTACTGAGCCAGCTAACTATGACACAGGTAAAGAAAGAAGCATTACTAGTCACTAAGGAGTTCACTAAGCTCTCTTCATGACCCAAAAGTGGTGTTCCTAGATGCCCCCTGCCCACCCACCTCTAATACACATACACACACACACTCACACACATTCTCTTTTTAAAACAATTTTATTTGATTAAAGTATGTGTGTATGAATGTGTGCTCAGTCATGTCCAAGCCTTTTCGACCCCATGGACTGTAGCCTGCCAGGCTCTTCTGTCCATGGAATTTTCCATTCAGGAATACAGAAGTGGGTTGCCATTTCCTACTCCATTATTGAAGTATAGCTGATTTACAATGTTGTGTTAATTTTTGCTATTCAGCAAAGTGATTCAAGTTATACACAATATACATTCATTTTCATATTCTTTTCCACTATGGTTTATCACGGGATATTGAATATAGTTCCCTGCACTAAACATAGGGCCTGTTGCTTATCTATTCTCTGTATAACAGTTTGCATCCACTAATCCCCAACTCCCAATCCTCCCCCACCCCCTCCTCGCAGCCACAAGTCTTTCTCTGTGTTTTCAAGTCTGTCTCTGCTCTGTAGATGAGCTCATTCACTCAGTCATTCTTTAGGTTGCTGGGAGCTGGGTCTGTGTCTGTGGAGATGTTGAATTCAGATGGTGTAGTCTCTTTTATCTGAATAACAAAATAAGACTCATTTATTAAGCCACCCAACTATTACACAGATGAAGAAGCATTACTACTCACCAAGGAGTTCACTAAGCTCTCTTCATGACCCAAAAGTGGTGTTCCAACATGCCCCCTGCCCACCCACCCCTAACACACACACACACACACCCACGCTCATTCTCTTTAATTTCACTAAACATTTTTGGCTATGACTGGCATTTTTCTCTTAAAGGAAATTTTGTCTGATTATCTCTCAGAGTATTTGTCTTTCCTTTTCTGAATTCCCAGGTCCTTATGACCTGGCATATATCATAAACCACCTCGCATTTCAGGTCCTGTGTGCATACATGTCCTTCAGGATGTATTTCCATCTGCCAGTGCATCTTCAGTAGAATGGTCATGAAGTTACATTGGTTGGACATACCATTCAGCAGGATATGAATGGTCAGAGGAGAATTGGGGTTGGGGAGGCATGCTGAGTGTGCACAAGGACCCCAGGCAGGTTCTCACTGGAGAGGGTGACTCCTTCCAGTGTGACCAGGAAGGTGTCACAAAGGTAGAGGAAGGGAGAAAACTGGGAGGTGGGAGGATCCTCTGGGTTATAGACTGGAATGGCCAGACCTGAAATCATAAAGAAAACTGTCATGGCAGTCTGAACGTGGGTTGGAAAAGAATTTCCCGAGTATCTCAGAAAGTAGTGAGTTTATTAAGGGCAAGGAGCAGTGATAATCGTGAGACACTGTTAGAATAGACAGCTGGCTCAAGGGAGAGCTGACACTTTTCATGGTTTAGTAGCCAATTTTTATAGCCTCGAGACAGAGAAAATTCCTGCTGGAAGGTTGGCATTAGGTGATTGGTTAGGGAGCTATGGGGTGAGCACTGGGAAGGGCACTTTTGCTTAAGATGGGGTCAGGAAGCCTACTGGTGATGCTGCGTAGGGATTGGCAACGGTTACAAAGGGGCTCAGTCGGTTCCAGAGATGACCTTGTTTCTGGGCTCCACTTCCGTGGCCTTGGTGCATCGTCTTGAATCTGTGGCCTCGGGATTTGCTGTTGTTTAGTCAAGTAGTGTCTGACTTTTTGCGACCACATGGACTGCAGCCTGCCAGGCTACTCTGTCCACGGGATCCTCCACCAAGATTACTGGAGTGGGTTGTCACTTCCTTCTCCAAGGGAATCTTCCTGACCCGAGGACTGAACCCGCATCTCCTGCATTGCAGGTGGGTTCTCTACCACTGAGTCACCTGGAAAGCCAGTGGCCTTCAGATAGGACTTCACAAAAACTATAGGTGGTAAGCTCCTTGACATTGATATAATGATTTTTTGGATTTGACACCAAAAGCTAAAGCAAGAAAAGCAAAAAGAAACAAGTGATACTGCATCAAACTAAAGAGCTTCCATGGGAATTCTCTGGCAGTCCAGTCGTATGATTCTGTGCTCCCAATTGCAGGGGACACAGGTTCTGTCTTTGGTCAGGGAATTAAGGTTCTGCATGCTGTGCAGTGGGATCAAAAAATTAATTAAATTAAGTTAAAATGTTAAAAACAAAAAGCTTCTGTACAGCAAAGAAAACCATTAATAAAAAATGAAAAGGCATCCTACTGAATGGAAGAAGATACTTGCAAATGTTTTATCTTATAAGGTGTTAATATCCAAAAATACATAAAGAACTCATATAATTCTAGCAAAAAAAAACATACAAAGCAATAATCAATTAAAAATGAGCAGAGAATTGGAATAGACATGCTTCCAAAGAAGACAGATGGCCAACAGATACATGAAAATGTGCTCAGCATCACTAATTATAAGGGAAATGCAAATCAAAACCACCGTGAGATATCACCTCACACCTGTTAGAATGGCTGTGATCAAAAAGACAGTCTTGCCTCAGTCTCCCGGGAAACTTGAATAATGTTGGCATTCTCCTCAAACAAGGATTCAGGGAGAGAGTGCAAGTGAAAAATCTAACCCCAAGCACATGATAAGGGCAGGAAATGTTAACAACGAGACAATTATTGCCAAGAGGCCAATCGGGACCTGACTCATGGAGTTGTGAGGGGACTGTGAATCTATTTAGGACAACTGCAGAGATGCAGGGATGACAGTCAGGGGAGTGGATGGGGGCAATTGGAGAGCAAGGAGAGGAGGGTGGGGATGGAGCCTTCGAGGAGAGGCATTCTGGGGCTGGAGCAGAACCAGGGAGAGAATGAAATGGTGTGTGTTCATTTGCTAGGGCTTTTGCATCTTTTTATTTTTTAGTTAAAAAAAAAAAATTGGCTACACCGTGCAGCATGTGGGATCTTAGTTCCTTGACCAGGGATCAAACCTGTGCCCCCTGCACAGACTCTGGGAGCGCAGAGTCTTAACCACTGGAATGCCAAGGAAGTCTTGCTAGGGCTTCTGTAACACAGTGAGTATGAACAGCTGGCTTAAAACAACAGAAATGTATTGTCTCACAGTTCTGGAGGCCAAGAATCAGAGCAGGTGTGAGCGGGGTTGAGGGCTGAAGGAGAACCTCATTGCGTCTCTTTCCTCACTTCTGGGCTGCTGCTGGAACAACTGCCCAAAATGTGGATGTGGCTTCAGAATAGGATAGCGGATGGATCGAGGCTTGAAGAGTTTGAAGGAACGTGATTTTAAAAAAGAAAGCCTAAATAGCCATGAAAGAGTCTATTGCTAGAATATGAATGTTCATGATGAGGTGTCAGAGTGATGAACACGGCACTAGGAAGTGGAGAAAAGGCAGTTATTGTTCTGTGTACCTCGGGGCTGGGAAGGGTAAGCACCAAGGTCCCTGGGCATCAATTGTCCAGCAAACATGAGGCTGCTGAGGTCCCATGACGGTGTTTCACTGTGGGGTCAGGGTGAGGCTCCCAGGAGAGGGCTGGAAGGACACTCTGCGGCTCCTAGGGGGCTCTGCAGATGAGATGAGTTTCTTAAAGGCAAACGGATGGGGTGTCCTGGGGGGCTGCCTCTGGGGACCCTGGTTGAGTTCCTCCTTCAGGCTTTCCTTTTCATGGTTGTCTCTTGAACCTTTTGTACCTGCCCAGGGGTTTATGCAAAGGGTGTTTCACAAGCCCTCACAACTGAGGCTGGCAGGACAGAAACTGTTATTCTCCTTTTATAAACCAGGATGCGGAGGCTCATAGAGGTTATCTGACTTCCCCAGGACACACGGCATGTTGGAGGCAGCTTAAAGACCCCTGTCTCATCTCCCAGCTCCGACTGGGTACACCACACCATGTGGTTTTGGTTTCTAGTGTTTCCTGTTCTGGGAGGCTGGGCCTGAAAGAGAAAGGGAAGCCAGAGGCACAGATACCCTAAGTTCCCCAGGCTTGACACCAGCCGGAGAGAATTTGGTTTTCCGGAGACCTTCATCCCCTGGTACTTAGAGCGTCTCCAGGGACAGACGCCTCAGCTGCACTGTGGGTGTGACCACAAGGGGGCAGTGGCGCCCGTGTGATGCTCAGCTGGCAGGTTGGCACTTGAGGTCTGCAGAGGTAAGGAGGGGCTCTGCTCCCTCCTGCCCTACTCACTCCAACTTCTCAGAACTGCCAGGACCCTTCCTAGATTCCCTCCTCGACTGAGAGGCTCATCAAATTTCAGGGTACGTGATTTTGACTCAAATAGGTCTTTCCAGGGTTTCCTGGGGCTTCCCCAGCGGCTCAGAAGTAAAGAATCCACCTGCAATGCAGGAGCCATAGGAGACATAGGTCCAATCCTTAGGTCGGGAAGATCCCCTGGAGGAGGGCATGGCAACCCATTCCAGTATTCTTACCTGGGATACCCCATGAACAGAGGAGCCTGGGGGCTACAGTCCATAGTCGCAAAGAGTCAATGACTGAAGCTACAGAGTATGCAGGGTTTTCTGAGCAGGAACTGGGCTTGATGCTGAAGAAGCCGCATCTCCCACCACAAGCGCCCACATTCAGCCCCAACTCAGCATCACTAGAGCCCCTCACTGCGGACTCCCTGGGGACCGAGTGATGATGAAACCCGCACTGGCTGCCCCTCTACTAAACTATCCATTCTCCTCATTTCACAGATGAAAAAACCCAAGACCTGGGTCAGACACTTGCCTGATCACACACCTTGACAGGAGCAGAGTCTATGTGGGAACCCAGGTCTCCCGGCTGCCAGGCCCACCCCACACAGCCCCACATGTGCCTGGGCTATGAGTGTGTGGAGATAGGGAACAGAGGAAACTCTTGTCTCAGAGTTTAGGATACAAGAGGGGCTTCCCTCGTGGCTTCCCTGGTTCGATCCCTGATCCAGAAAGAGCCCACATGCTGGTGCATCACAACTACTGAGTCTGTGTTCTACAGCCCGGAAGCCAAACTACTGAGCCCATGTGCTTCAGCTTCTGAAGCCCAAGTGCCCTAGAACCCGAGCTCTGCAACAAGAGAAGCCACTGCAATGAGAAGCCTGGGCACCGTAACTAGAGAGCCGCAATGAGAAAAGCCCATGCAGCGACAAAGACCCAGCCCAGCCAAATAGATTAAATAAATAAAATTGGAAAAAAAAAAAAAAAAATTCTGTAAAGCGATTATCCTTCAATAAAAAATAATTTTAAAAAAAGAAAGAAAGAAGCACAATACAAGAGGCCAAATTCCATGAAACCACACCAGCTGAGAATCTGTCACTCAGCCAACACATATTAATTGAGCACCTACTATGTGCTGGGCATCTAGATCCATGGGGTGCAACGGTCAACAAAAAGAAGACCCCGGCCTTGAAGAAGCTTAAATTCTAGTGGGAGTTCTGTTTGTCCAGTGACAGAGCAAAAATGGTAAGACAGATGATTAAAAACCCTTCGCCACCTCATCCGATTTCATAGTTGCTGTGTCTACACAGCACTCTCGTCACGGTTTATCCTCTGTTTCCTTTGTCCTCCTTGTCTTTCTCTTCCAAGTCTTTCCTGGTTCCTGGATCCGTCCTCCTCCTCCAAAGAAGCATCATGACAGGAAGAAAGGGCCTGCCCTTCTGCATCCACACAGGCCCAAGGGACGAGCAGAGAGGCCTGGCCACGAGGCTGGCCAGGCAGGAGGGGAGGAAGCTGGAGGTCTGGCTGTGCCAAGCCTGGACAGGCTGTCCCTCAGCCCATCACTGGTGCCTGTGAGCTGGGTTTGCCGACCCCACATTAGGACCGCGGGCTTTCTGGGTGGCTCAGGGGTAAAGAATTGGCTTGCCAATGCAGAAGATGTAGATTTAGTCCCTGGATCAGGCAGATCGCCTGGAGAGAGAATCCCATGGACAGAGGAGCCTGGCAGACTACAGTCTGTAGGGTCACAGAGTTGGACACGGCTGAGGGACTAAATATCAGCAGTAGGGCTGCTCTGTCAGGGCTGCCTTGGGTGGCCGATCTCAGACTCCAAGCCTCTCAGCCCACAGCAGACAGAGGGGCAAAGTGAAGGAATGAGGCGTGGGGTGGGGAGCAGGGGTCAGCGGTGGTGGTCAGGCAGCCCTGTGGGGAGTCCCGGACGTACTAGTCCATCCACATTGTCTCTGTTCATGAGGACCCCCGGGCTGGGGTTTCTCTCTAACCTCCAGCCCAGAAAGAGGGAATTCCCAGGGAATGTCTACAGAAGCCTCTGAAGACTTAGGGAAAGGAGGCTCACCACACACTCATGGTGTGCACACTGGGAGGACATGTGGTTCCTCATTCCTAGGCAGGTCAGCTTCTCAGGGAGCCCCAGGCTGAGGGAGACACAGCCCCGCCTCAGGGAGCCCCAGTCTGAAGGGAGACACAGCCCCGCCTCAGGGAGCCCCAGGCTGAGGGGAGACACAGCCCTGCCTCAGGGAGCCCCAGTCTAAGGGGAGACACAGCCCTGCCTCAGGGAGCCCCAGTCTGAGGGGAGACACAGCCCTGTCTCAGGGAGCCCCAGGCTGAGGGAGACATAGCCCTGCCTCAGGGAGCCTCAGTCTGAAAGGAGACACAGCCCTGCCTCAGGGAGCGCCAGTCTGAGGGGAGACACAGCCCTGCCTCAGGGAGCCCCAGGCTGAGGGAGACACAGCCCCGCCTCAGGGAGCCTCAGTCTGAGGGGAGACACAGCCCTGCCTCAGGGAGCCCCAGGCTGAGGGAGACACAGCTCCGCCTCAGGGAGCCTCAGTCTGAGAGGAGACACAGCCCCGCCTCAGGGAGCCCCAGTCTGAGGGGAGACACAGCCCTGCCTCAGGGAGCCCCAGTCTGAGGGGAGACACAGCCCTGCTGAGGGAAGAGAGAATCTGAGAGGAGACACACAGTTTCTAGTTTCCATCAGTCTCTGCTGGCTCATTCCCCTGTGTCCCTGCCACTGTCTTGCTGCCTCTATTCCTTTCTCTCCCACCCTGCATATTTTCTTCTCTAACGTGTGTCTGCACAGACAGAAACACATGCATACACTCACATGCATTTGGGAGAAGTCTTAAAACAGTCAAGACCAAATCTCAATAAATGCAAGTACCGGGTCCCAACGCCAAGGACTGTGGAAACTCACTCAGTGATGAGTCGGGGAAGATCTTGGGGCTGTGCTGTTGGGGCTGAGGCTCTAGACCTCACAGGAACTCAGGGGCCTTGGGTTCCACTGCACACTCTGAGGCTCTTTGTGTGGCAGCCACACTGGGGAGGCATCCTCCATGGTGACCAGGGCAAGAGTGACCCCCACACCCTTGATGCTGTTCATTTCCAGCCTCACAAGCCCAGATACATGGTCTGGCTGCTGAGGAAGCAGGATGTGGGGGGCCTAGGAGCCCGTAAAGGGACAAGAGACAGCGGAGGCTCCGGGTAGAAAGGGAGAAGGGGGGCTGACTGCAAGCTGTCCAAGCTCCCCACGGGAGACCAGGCCGAGAAGCCCCCAATACACACCCGCCTTGGCTCCCAGAGCCCACCTTTTCCAGGGATGTGTCCCATGGCCCTTGTTTGGGCCTCCATGTGAAGGAGGGCCAAGGGGTGGGCAGGAAGAGACCCTGTATAGGGTGCAATTCCAGTTGTATTTGTAAAACACCCTCCTTCATTTTCATGACCTTAGTCATCTTCTGTCCCGAGAAACAAACCACCTCCAATTCATTTGTAAACCTGGAAACTAGAGGCTCTGCTGGGGGATTAATATTGTCCAAATGAGAGATGGAGGAGAGAGCAAGTCCCTGGGGAACTAGCGGTGCAGAGAAGCTGCGAAGGTGACTTTTCTAGGACTCTTTGAAAACTCTTTGAACTCTTTGAAAACTAGTGGTTTTCATTGCAGTTTGGTCAGCCCCGGAGGCAGAGGGATGAAGAATTTGACATCTATAACCCTGGCCGCTCAAAGTGGCAAGATCGCCGGCCTCACAGCGACAGGGCACATCTCCAGAGACAAGGAGCTCATTCTCTCTTTGCTCTTGCCTCTGCTAGTTGCCTTCGGTAGGAGGGGATCTGGGCTGTGAGGGTGCTGGGTCCCCCACCCTCCACCTGGTCACGGCAGACCCCGGTGGAGGAGATGGGTCGTCAAAAGCTGAGTTTCACTTTACACTCTGGAGCCCCAGAGCCTTCCTGGCTGGGTCTGGGAACTCCTCCTGGGAGCATGGATTTCACAGATGAGGGTTTGCTCTGAAATGGCCCCATTGTGCTCTGGGTGGCGCTGGGGAGGTGGGAGTGGTGTGGAGAAGAGGAGGCGGCGTTCCGAGCCCTTATGATGAGGGTAATCTGGCCTCCCACTGCCAGGTCCGTCAACAGGCCTGGCATGGCGCCTTCCTCCTTGGCACTTTCCAGGCCGGATTATGGTTCAGTCAGACTTCCTGTGCAGGTCTAGCCAGTCCTGAGCCCTGCAGAGGGCAGGAGGAGGAGTGTGAGCCCCGGGGCTACTGTCTGATGGACAAACAAGATTTTATTCAGTGGAGGAGAAAGAGGAGGCCCAGGGATGAAGCTGCTGGTGCCCCGGTCTTTCCTTCCTGCCTTCCCCCTTCAGATTTCACCAACGCAGAGTCCTGCACTGGAGTCAGAGGCCCAGGACCCAAGGACGGACAGACAGACACACACATGCAAACATCATACAACAAGGGGGCCCCCGCGGACAAGGCTGTGTTCACTTTTCTGATATAACCTTCCCAAACACACACACACACAGACACAGCCTTTGTGTTTTAAAGTCAATTAACCCTGGCAAAACACAGAGTTATAGAGATGGCTCTAGTCCAAGGGCGTCGCAGCAGCTGCCAATGCCAAGACGGAGAATCGGCCTAGAGATGGAAGGAAGTGGTGGCTGGCAGCAGGGACAGCGCTGCAGGGTTGCCAGGTTTGCCATGTGGCACCTCTGGGGTGAACAGACTGGGCCGTGATCTTGGTTGCTGTCCTGGGAAGTTGCAAGGACAAAGGACCTGCCTCCCTGGACTGAGGAGCCAGGCTCTGGGGCCCCATGCACACAGAACAGGAAAGGGGACAGACGGACTCCTAGAAGGAGTCTGAGGCCCCCCAGGGCTTGCCTCTCGAAGTGGTCAATGAACAGCAGCGTGACATGCGGACTTCTTAGAAACGCAGAATCTCGTATTCCACCCGGACCTACTGAGTCAAGAGGCAGGTCAAGTTCTGAAGGACTTTCTCTAGGCACTTCCTGGACCCTGGAGGGTTGTTTCCTTGTGGGCACAGCATGGATGACAGCATCCCTCTTAATGGATTCCACTCCTGGGCCTGCAAGGACCCAGTGAGGTCAGCCCAGCCATCTTCCAGACTACAGGTACGGCTATGCTCCCAGAGGGATTTATCCATTGATTTCACAGTTGTTTCCTGTGGCACCATGATAATGAGATAGCATTGAGATAATGACAATAAGCAAAACAGACATCGTTCCTGCCC
Organism: Bos mutus; assembly: GCF_027580195.1. Taxonomy (NCBI): domain Eukaryota; kingdom Metazoa; phylum Chordata; class Mammalia; order Artiodactyla; family Bovidae; genus Bos; species Bos mutus. The sequence goes on along the minus strand of NC_091639.1, from coordinate 36,892,761 downwards.
TCTTGAAGTTTTCAGGTTTGTGGGACTGATAGATAATGGTTTTCCTGAAGAAGCGTCATTAGAGATTTGACAGAGAGAGAAACCTGTTCCAGGCAGAAGGAACAGCATAAGAAAAGGCCCTAAGTTAGGGACTTCCCTGGTGCTAAGACTCTGCATTTCCAGAACAGGGGTCCAGGTTCAATCCCTGGTTAGAGAACTAGATCCCACATACTAGAGCTAAGAGTTGATATGATGCAACTGAAGATCCTGCATGCTACAATGAAAAAAAGAAAAAAAGGGTCCTGAATTAAGGTGGAACTTGCTGGAGAGGGCAGAAGGTGAGAAAGATCATTGTATTGAATGAGGCTAGGTGTAAAATTCTCCAGTAAGCCAGAGTTCCCTGGTGCTAGCCATACCCCTTGATGGTTTCAGGGAATCCTAGAATATCAGAAATGGAAAGAACCTTGGGCTTCAGCCAGGCCAATGCTTGAATCTGGCTTCAAGCCTCAGGTCATAAATTAACTATAAATGTGATCTTGGATCATGGGTTTGTCATCTGAAAAGTTCTGGGGATATGAAGGAAAGTTATGACCAACTTAGACAGCATATTCAAAAGCAGAGACATTACTTTGCCAACAAAGGTCCGTCTAGTCAAGGCTATGGTTTTTCCAGTGGTCATGTATGGATGTGAGAGTTGGACTGTGAAGAAAGCTGAGCACTGAAGAATAGATGCTTTCGAACTGTGGTGTTGGAGAAGACTCTTGAGAGTCCCTTGGACTGCAAGGAGATCCAACCAGTCCATTCTAAAGGAGATCAGTCCTGGGTGTTCATTGGAGGGACTGATGTTGAAACTGAAGCTCCAATACTTTGGCCATGTCATGAGAAGAGTTGACTCATTGGAAAAGACTCTGATGCTGGGAGGGATTGGGGGCAGGAGGAGAAGGGGATGACAGAGGATGAGATGGCTGGATGGTATCACCGACTCAATGGACATAAGTTTGAGTGAACTCCGGGAGTTGGTGATGGACAGGGAGGCCTGGCGTGCTGCGATTCAAGGGGTTGCAAAGAGTCAGACACGACTGAGCGACTGAACTGAACTGAACTGAGACTACAACAGAATGGAAAGACTAGGGATCTCTTCAAGAAAATCAGAGATACCAGGGGAACATTTCATGCAAAGATGAGCTCGATAAAGGACAGAAATGGTATGGACCTAACAAAAGCAGAAGATATTAAGAAGAGATGGCAAGAATACACAGAAGAACTGTACAAAAAACATCTTCACAACCCAGATAATCACGATGGTGTGATCACTGACCTAGAGCCAGACATCCTGGAATGTGAAGTCAAGTGGGCCTTAGAAAGCATCACTACAAACAAAGTTAGTGGAGGTGATGGAATTCCAGTTGAGCTCTTTCAAATCCTGAAAGATGATACTGTGAAGGTGCTGCACTCAATATGCCAGCAAATTTGGAAAACTCAGCAGTGGCCACAGGACTGGAAAAGGTCAGTTTTCATTCCAATCCCAAAGAAAGGCAATGCCAAAGAATGCTCAAACTACCACACAATTGCACTCATCTCACACGCTAGTAAAGTAATGCTCAAAATTCTCCAAGCCAGGCTTCAGCAATATGTGAACCGTGAACTTCCTGATGTTCAAGCTGGTTTTAGAAAAGGCAGAGGAACTAGAGATCAAATTGCCAACATCCGCTGGATCATGGAAAAAGCAAGAGAGTTCCAGAAAAACATCTATTTCTGGTTTATTGACTATGCCAAAGCCTTTGACTGTGTGGATCACAATAAACTGTGGAAAATTCTGAAAGAGATGGGAATACCAGAACACCTGATCTGCCTCTTGAGAAATTTGTATGCAGGTCAGGAAGCAACAGTTAGAACTGGACATGGAACAACAGACTGGTTCCAAATAGGAAAAGGAGTTTGTCACGGCTGTATATTGTCACCCTGTTTATTTAACTTATATGCAGAGTACATCAAGAGAAACACTGGACTGGAAGAAACACAAGCTGGAATCAAGATTGCCGGGAGAAATATCAATAACCTCAGATATGCAGATGACACCACCCTTATGGCCGAACTCAAAAGCCTCTTGATGAAAGTGAAAGTGGAGAGTGAAAAAGTTGGCTTAAAGTTCAACATTCCGAAAATGAAGACCATGGCATCTGGTCCCACCACTTCATGGGAAATAGATGGGAAAACAGTGGAAACAGTGTCAGACTTTATTTTTCTGGGCTCCAAAATCACTACAGATGGTGACTGCAGCCATGAAATTAAAAGATGCTTACTCCTTGGATGGAAAGTTATGACCAACCTAGATAGCATATTCAAAAGCAGAGACATTACTTTGCCAACAAAGATTTGTCTAGTCAAGGCTATGGTTTTTCCAGTGGTCATGTATGGATGTGAGAGTTGGACTGTGAAGAAGGCTGAGCGCGGAAGAATTGATGCTTTTGAACTGTGGTGTTGGAGAAGACTCTTGAGAGTCCCTTGGACTGCAGGGAAATCCAACCAGTCCATTCTGAAGGACATCAGCCCTGGGATTTCTTTGGAAGGAATGATGCTAAAGCTGAAACTCCAGTACTTTGGCCACCTCATGGGAAGAGTTGACTCATTGGAAAAGACTCTGATGCTGGGAGGGATTGGGGGCAGGAGGAGAAGGGGATGACAGAGGATGAGATGGCTGGATGGCATCACTGACTTGATGGACGTGAGTCTGAGTGAACTCCGGGAGTTGGTGACGGACAGGGAGGCCTGGCATGCTGTGATTCATGGGGTCGCAAAGAGTCGGACAGGACTGAGTGACTGATCTGATCTGATCTGAACTGAGACTTGGAGTAGCTCATGTAAGACTTCTCTAAGGAATTAGTTAAGGACACATGCTAAGTTGCTACTGAAAAATAGACCCCAAAATATAGTAGCTTAAACAAGAAACAATCTCATTTCTCTCTCATGTAAAAGTCTGAGGTGGTATGGAGTTAATAGGGCAGCTCAGTGATGGTGCAAAGTTAGGCATCTTGTACCTTGGTACTCTGTCACCATCGACTCCTAGCTTCATATGGTCCAAAATAGGTGCTTCAGCTCCTGCCACACCACATTTGATGCCTTCTTTTAAAGACATAATCCAGATGCTGCACCTGGCACTTCTGCTCGTATCTCATTGGCTAGAAATTAGTCATGAAGCCACACATAGCTGCAAGAGCATCTGGGAAATGTAGTCTTTGGCTGGGCAGCCATGTGTCCAGGGAAAGACTCCATAACTATGTAAGAATGGGAGAAGGAACACTGAGGGACCATAGAGGATGACCAGAATCTAAAGATAGAGTTGGAGCCAGGGAACCCTGCCAGGTCTCTCCAGGATCTCCTCTTGGTCTCCTTCACTGAGTTCATCAAGGACAGACTCCATCCTGCCCCACAATCCTCCCCTATCTTGACCAACTTGAAGAAATCCATGCAGTCCGTGGAGGCTTTGATAGTATAGGGTTACAGGAGTGGAAGGTGAGCTGGCTCTTGGATGGCCCCCCATCACACCACATCCTGATTCTAGGGGGGCTTCTGGCAGGCTGGGCTCAGGAAGAGGTCGGTTTCCACTGCTCACACACATAGGAGACTACTCCTCCCACCCTCACAACAGCCGGAGAGGCCAGCGTGGTGTGGGTGGTGGGCCGGCTGTGCTCCTGAGCCAGGACCAGGGACAGTCCCACAGCCAAGTAACCAGCTGGCAGCAGCAGCCAGAGCGGCTTAAGGAGAGCTTTCCCGCCAGATTGTCTGACCCTATGAAGGTGTCAGACCTTACCTGATGTCTCAGACGGTAAAGAATTCGCCTGTAGTGCAGGAGACCCAAGTCTGATTCCTGGGTCAGGAAGATCCCTTGGAGAAAGAAACAGCAACCCGCTCCAGTATTCATGCCTGGGAAATCCCATGGACAGAAGAGCCTGGTGGTCCATGGGATGGCAAAGAGTTGGACACAACCGAGCGGCCAGCAGCTTCACTTTCAAGGCCAAAACCGACACCAGCAGATTCCCAAGGCTGCATCCCAGCCACTGCCTGAGCTACACAGCACAGCCAGCTGCTGGCAGTGGCCCCTCTTCTGGACCTCTGCTCTCCACTCTTGTCTTCTTTGAGAGGGACTAACTAGAGATGATGTGTGAAGTAGGGGTTACAGGGAATCTGTGTTTCTCAGCCTCGGCACTACTGACATTTGGGCTGGGTGATTCTTTGTTGTGGGGCTTAACATCATAGCCTGGAGAAGGAAATGGCAACCCACTCCAGTGTTCTTGCCTGGAGAATCCCATGGACCGAGGAGCCTGGTGGGCTACAGTCCACGGGGTCGCAAAGAGTCGGACACGACTGAGCGACTTCACTTTCACTTAACATCACAGGATGTTTCGCAGCATCCCTGGCCTCTCCCCACTAGCTGTCTGTGGCACCAACCGCCCCCCTCAGCTGCAGGTGATTCCTGGGGGAGCAGGGAAAACTCAGTCCTGGCTGAGAATCACTAGTGTAGATCAAAAAGGTCCTGATTTACCAAAGGAGGAAGACAGGGATGGATAAAGGGAGAGAGGGAGAGACAAAGAATGGGGGGAAATGAAAAGACAGAAATAGACAAAAACAGGGTGAGAGGGAAGGGAAAAGGAAGAAGAGACACTGAGAATAAGAAAATGAGATAAAAAAGAGAAAAGAAAGAAAAGTAGCAAAAGAGGGGAAGTTTAGAAACAGAGGGAGGGCCAGGCCCTGGAAGACAGAGAGAACAAGCAGACAGGCAGGAGTGTTGTGCTGGAGTCTGGAGATGTGACTGGGTAAAGGGACCATGTTAGCATCAAAGTCAAGGTCCTGGCTTCCCTGGTCCCTAGGAGCCAGACCACAGAGCAGAGAATTGAGGCTTCAAGCTTCTCCCAGGTCTCTGGCCATGCTGCTGCCTTAGTAGAGTTGGAAATTGGATATGGGATCTCCTCAAAGTTTCTCTAAGCCTCAGTTTTTACCTCCAGAGAATAGGTCATTGCTGATGAGAAAGCACAAAGGACTGACCACTTTTTATCTCTGTGGTCTCCTATACCACCAAGATGATCACAATGAGGCACAGCCCCCAGGGACAAGAAGAGTGAATGTGTGCAGTAGTCAGCAAGGTTCCAGGAGCCAAAAAGGGAGGAACAGTTACTTAGCCTGGCAGAAGCCGTACCTTAACTGCATGGGTGGGGAGGCGGGGGTGGAGGATGGGCAGAATACACTAAGAAGGTACTGCTTCAGGGCACCTTGCACTTGGAAATGCCAGATCCCTCTAAGAGAGAGGTTGCCGGAGGTGGGGCTGAAGAGGATTGCTTGGAAGTGGGTTAAGGGACTGTGAAAACCCCAGATCCCCTCCCGCTTCTTGCGCAGCTGGACACTGCTTTCCCCACTCTGGCAGAAAATGGGCTGGCTTACCAACAGAGACGATTACACAGCTGAGGCAGAGGATTAAGTGCAAGTCTGAACACCAAACGGTAAGTTTCCATGAGCCCTTCCCCATTCAGCATCAGAACATTGAAAACAGGTTTATTGCCCCCAGCAAATTCCAGGGATTCTCTCTAGGGAAACTGTCCCAAGAGAGGAGTCCTACAGATACAGGCATTTAAAGATTTCTCAGGGACTTCCCTGGTGGCCCAGTGGTAAAGAATCAACCTCCCAATGCAGGGGACATGGGTTCGATCCCTTGTCTGGGAACTAAGATCCCACATGTTGGGCACCTAAGCCCATGGTGGCACTAGTGGTAAAGAACCTGCCTGCCAACGCAGGAGACATAAGAGACATGGGTTTGACCCCTGGGTCAGGAAGATTCCCTGGAAGAGGGCATGGCAACCCACTCCATTATTCTTGCCTAGAGTATCCCATAGACAGAGGAGCCTGGCAGGCTACAGTCCATGTGGTCACAAAGAGTCGGATACGACTGAAGCAACTTGGCATGTACGCACCACAACTACCGAAGCCCAGGCACTCGAGAGCCTGTGCTCCGCAATGGAGAGTAGCCCCTGTTTGCTAGAGAAAGGCTACAAGCAGCATGAAGACCCAGCACAGCCAGAAGTAAATACATAGATAAGTAAATGAATCAATAAAATAAAAGTTTCTCAATGAAAAAGTCACCAAAAAAGGAAAAAGTTTGTCACCAAATCCTTTCAGCACCTTAGTTTTAAATATAAACAGACAGCCAACGACCACAGGGCATTGCAAGAGAGGTGTCACTATGAAAAAGAGAAGCCAGAAAAAAACAAATAAGGAAAAAACAACTCAAGGGATAATGTAGAAAGCAGAATATCTTTTTTTGCCTCTTTGAGATCATTAATATTCTCAGATATAATAAAAATACTGCAACCTTTGCAACAAGACTAGGATGCTAAAGAAAGTAGCATTCACAGAACAAGAAATAGCTCTTGAAAATTAAAAATAAGATAACAATCTATGTAACATCCTTGCAAAAAATATTTCACCTGGATTTTACCATAATCTAACTTCCAGTCTGCAGTAAATACAGCAGGTAGGGGAAGAGGGATAAAATTAAATGACATCATGAGGAAAGAATCAGACAAATACAGAATGAGGGCCTTCTACAAGACAACTTGTCTAGATCATTAAAATGTCAATGTTGTAGAAACAAAAAGATAAAACTATTATAGATGCAATTCCTTGAACTCCTTGGCAGTGCAGTGGTTAGGACTCAGCATTTTCACTGCCGAGGACCCAGATTCAATCTGTGGTCAGGGAACTAAGATCCAGCAAGCCACACAAGATGGTCAAAAAAAAAAAAAGAAGAAGACTAAGGAGACCTACCGACCAAAGAAAGTTAAGATAGGATCCTAGTTCAAATAGATCAGCTATAAAAGAAAAGTCGGACACAATTGGGGAAATCTTGAATATGGCTAGGATATTAAAGACATTAGGGGTTTATTGTTAATTTTCTTAAGTGTGATTATGTAACTGAATGCTCTTAATTTTAGAATCTGCAGTTTAAAGTATTTAAAAATCATGTATAGTATGGTCTCCAAATTTCTTTCTAATAATTCTGCCAAAATATACAGGCAGTTCATAGGTAGATACATCGTTAACAATTGTTCAATCTAGTCCTACACTAACACAGTAGTTACTCTTCACCATGTGGCTTCTATGCACTTGACATAGAAGCTGTGTTGACATCAGCTGGATTGAGACCCACTATCAGTATAAAATACATACTGAATTTCAAAGACTTAGTACAATAAAAAAGAATGAAAAACACCTCATTAATAATTTTGTTTTGATTGCATGTAGAATTGATATTTTGAAATAAGTAAAATATTAAATTTACCTATTTCTCAGTTTACCTATTTCACCAGTTTAATGTGGCTACTATAAAGTTTAAAATTTTAAAAAATTAAAATTACATATGTGGCTCACATTTTATTTCTGTCGAACAGTGGTAACTTAGATGGCAGGGAAAAGAAAGCTAAGTATACTTCTTTTTTCAACTTTTCTGTGTATTAGCAACTTTTTAAAATAAGAAGTTAGGAAGAAAAAGAAATAAAATAAAAATAGAGACTTTCTTTTTAACCAATAGGAAGGTGGATATAAAATTTAAAAAATCATTTGGAAAGTAGGATAAGATGACAAAAAGTAAAGATCAGAAAGTCAGAGAGCCGATCAAAGGGGTCTAATTCAAAAAGATAGAACATAACAAGCACAGAAAGGAACCAAAAGGAATGAGCTTCTAGATTAACAGGAGCCTGTGGACTCAGCACTATGCAGGAGAAAATACACCAACCAACGTACTGGGGAATAAAGAGATTCCAAAAAGTTTTCTGAGAGAGAGAAAGAGGGGAAAAAAAAGAATACAGGTCATATAAAAAGACCCAGGAATTAGAGTATTATTAAACTTCTCCACAACCATCCAGGAAGCTAGAAGACAAAGAGGAAAAACTCTCAAAATTCGAAGGAAAAAATTTCCAACCTAGAATTAGACACCCAACCATGCTATCAGTCAAGATGAAAGTAGAAAAAATATATATTTTAAGACATAGAAGCTCTCACAATTTTTACCACCCTTGCGCCATTTCTCAAAAGGCTACTGAAGGATATGCTCCATCAACCGAGAGAGTAAACAAAGAAAAACAGAAAGAACTGTTCTCAGAAAACAGGGGAGACTTCTCTGGTGGTACAGTGGTTAAGAATCCACCTTCCAGTGTAGGGGATGTGGGTTCAATCCCTGGTTGGGGAAATAAGACCCCACCTTAGGGCAACAAAGCCTGTGTGCTTCAACTAAGACCCAATGCAGCCAAGAATAAATAAATAAATATTTATTTTTAAAAAGAAAAGAAAATAGGGAGTCTGATGTAGGAAGAAGGCAAAGGGAATTCCCAATTAATGGTGAAGAGACATTTCAGGATGCGAGCTGTCCTAGACAGTAACCATCCAGCCAGGCAGGAGCAGAAAATATTTGGTTCTGAAAGCAGGTCTTTTAATACACCAAGAAAAAAAAAAACTGGGACTGGTAGATTATCCTTCTGAGGGAAGTTTTACAAATATAGCAGGGAGTTTGAGAGTTAATTAGTAACAGGAACACACCCAGTTAAGCAAACAAAAAACTTTGAAAAAAATCATGCAAGAAAAAATAAGTGTACTCAAGTACATTAAAAATATTTACATAGTTATAATAGTGTTGACATTGAGTTGAGGACTATTTTGGGTGACAGAAAAAAATATGTGTGTTGGGGATAGAATGGAGCTAATCTCTCTTTTTTGTGATAGGAAGATAATATATAGTATTAACTAAAGTAATCTTCCTTGATGGCTCAGACGGTAAAGAATCTACCTGCAATGTGGGAGGCTTGGTTTGATCTCTGGGTTGGGAAAATCCCCTGGAGAAGGGACTGGCAACCCACTCCATTATTTTTGCCTGGAGAATTCCATGGACAGCTGAGCCTGGCCGGCTACAGTCCATGGGGTCACAAAGAGTCGGACACCACTGAGAGACTAACACTTTTCACTTTCATAGCAGGATCACAAAAATAATAATGGGAGGGGCTTCTCTAGTGGTCCAGTGGCTAAGACTCTGAGCTCCCAGTGCAAGGGGCTCAGGTTTGAAAACTGGTCATGGAATTTGATTCCACATGTCACAACTAAAAATCCCCTTGTGCCGCAACTAAGACCCAGGGCAACCAAATAAATAAAATAAATTGAAAAAATAATGAATTTTCAAAAATAGCTATATGTTATTAAAGAAGTAGAAGAAAAATAGGAAGAAATGGCTGGAAAGTCTGAAAGAAGTTGCCTCTGGGGATTGGAGGTGGGGAAGGGTGAGACAGGCAATTGCTGTTTTCCGATACTCTGTGTAGTATTATTTGACTTTTCAAAAGTGTCTATATATATATATCACTTTGCTAAAAATAAAAGTTGAATTAAAAGATAAAAAAGAAAATCCAGGTCATCCAGGGAAGGGCAAGTGACTGCCCAGAACTGAAGGTCTTTCCAGGTGTCACTGCCTGGCAGCTGCCTACGTCAGTGACTCCGGACATGGCTAAAGGGAACCTTTTTGGGGAAACGTTATCCTGCCTACCCCCATGACTCATAGGCTCCCATTGTTTTCACACTCCTGCCACTCTCCTGCCATAGGGACGTGTGCGTTGATGCTGGGGGTGGGGATCAAGGAACTTTCTCGTGCTCTTTGTTTACTGTGCGCCCCACTCCCATCCCCAGGGGTACAGGCTTCCTTGCCAGGGACCAGGTGTCAGGTGAAGGGCACTGGATGCCAAGAAAAAGAAAAAACAATCTTAAAATACCTCTCTGCCCACTCATTTTGGAAATTCAGAATCATGTGGTTGAGTAGGGCATGTGAGATCAACTTGCTGACATCTCCAAGAGGAAGACATGAATACTTTGAATGACAGGGAACTCATGCTTCAGAGGGACACTGTTAAGGGTTGGGGACAAGGTAAGGGGCACCTAAGGGTCTTTGGGATAAGGCGATGGCACCCCACTCCAGTACTCTTGCCTGGAAAATCCCATGGACAGAGGAGCCTAGTAGACCGCAGTCCATGGGGTCGCTAAGAGTCAGGACACGACTGAGTGACTTCACTTTCACGTTTCACTTTCATGCACTGGAGCAGAAAATGGTAACCCACTATAGTATTCTTGCCTGGAGAATTCCAGGGACAGAGGAGCCTGGTGGGCTGCCTTCTATGGGGTCGCACAGAGTTGGACACGACTGAAGCGACTTAGCAGCAGCAGCAGCAGCAGCAGCAAGGGTCTTTGGTGCCTATAGGCTTTTGCATGAACTGTTCCCCATACTTACATTGGTCAAAGCCCTTTGAGTGTCAAAGAACATAGCAGTTACAAAAGATGAGGTTCAATGAAAGGATACAGCTATCAGGGGAAACAGAAACTGCCCGGTCATGTCTCCACCTCTCTCACCAGAGGTCTGCTCTATTCTCCTCCTCCTCTCTGCATACCTCCTTCTTCTCCCCACCCTCTGGCTTACACATGACCCCAATACCTGCCACTGCTCCCAAACCTCCATGACTTCAGGTTTAGGTCCCCACAGCTCACTGTCTTAATCCTTTAATAAATTCAAAGTGAAGTGAAAGTTAGTCCCACAGCCGTGTCTGATTCTTTGTGATCCCATGGACTGCAGCCTGCCTGGTTCCTCTGTCCATGGAATTCTCCAGGCAAGAGTATTGGAGTGGGTTGCCATTCCCTTCTTCAGGGGACCTTCCTGATTTGGGGATCAAACCCGGGTCTCCTGCACTGCAGGCAGACACTTTACCAACTGAGTCATCCTAATTTCAAATGCCTAGCCAGCCCATCTCAATGGCTCACCCTGGTTCAGGTTTCCTCTCCTAGTCCAATCAGGTTTACCAAGGTTAATCACGTGGTTCCAAGACAGCTACCTAGGTTGTCCATCTTCAGGAAGAACAATGGGTAGGAAAAGCATCTCAAATGTATCCACACACTCAGCACCTTTCTCTCTGCCCTACCCCACGTTCATTTAAGGATGCCTTTAGTACATTCTTACCAATTAACTTCATAAAGAGCACTGGGGGTGTTGAAGGTGGAGGAACCAGGCTCAGATTTGTGACTCTGGGCAAAGCAATGCCCATCTCTGGGTTGCAGTTCCTTCTTCTGTAACATGAGGGGGGGGTCTCTGTTTCAACTAGGTCAGAGGTTCTCAATCCTGGGAAAACATTAAAATCATCCAGGGAGTTTTTCTTTTAATTTTTAAAACTCATTTTCATTTTTGGCCATGCTGAGTCTTCATTGTGGTGCCTGGACTTCCTGTAGTCACACTGTGTGCAGGCTTCTCTTTAGTGGAGCACGGGCTCTCTAGTTGTCGCGCCCAGGCTTAGCTGTCCTGCAACATGTGGGATCTTACTTCCCCCATCAGAGATTAAACCTGAGTCCCCTGCTTTGAAAGGTGGGTTCCCAACCCCTGGATTGCCAGGGAAGTCCACATCTCGGAAGTTTTTAAATAAAATTCTGATAGCTGGTCTCACCTCCTTTCCTCTGCAAAGATTCTGATTTCATTGGTTGGAGTGAGATCTGGGTAACATACTTTGAAAGGGCCCCTGTGATTCTAATACACAGCCAGGGTTTACAGCTATTGGATCAGAATCTAATCATTAGATTATCACTAATACTCAATGGCTAAAATGGTACTTGGCTTACCATGGGTGCTCAATAGATTCTCTCTAAAGGAATGAATTCTCTTCAGCTGTAACATTCTGTGCTGAGAGGTAGGTTTAGGCGTTCTGGGATGCTCCAGTGGAACTCAGTTAAAGAATTTGCTCAGAACCAGGGACAGAAAGACTGGAAGGAGGGTCACCACCAGTTAAGGAGGAATCTCAAGAGTGGTCCTTTGGAGATAGGCCAAGTTGGATACTCTGATTCACATGGTACCTACTGCTGACCTGGAGGCCCAGAGGTTGGAGGGCTGCCCCCATGGTAGGGATGAGGTCTTAGAGATTTGAAGGGCAGCCCAGCTCTGTGACTTCAGGAAAGTCAATGGACCACAAGATTATCCATACAAAACAGGAATTTGAGTTCTCCTTCATTAGGCTGATGAGAAGATTAAGAGAGACAAAAGATTGGAATGTAAACAATTATTCAAATGAGGCCTCAGGTAAAGCTCACATTATCACTGCCTCCCATCTCCTGGAGGCAGCTGTAGGGGGTTGGGGAGGGGGCACTAGATGGCCAAGTTCTGACCTGGAAAATGACAGCTGTCCAAAGTTCTCACTGGAACTTCAGTGAGTTATTGTCAAGCGTTACCTAGAGTAAGTGGAAAGACCATAATGTACCCGCCATCCTTGTGGCCCTGGGCCCCACATGCTAATCTTTGAGGCAGGTTATAGTTCCCAGTTTTCCTGAGAAATAACAGGCCCAGACTGGTTTTAACAGAGGTCCAGATGGGTTCAAAATTGGGAAAGGAGTACATCAAGGCTGTATACTGTCCCCCTGCTTATTTAACTTACATGCAGAGTACATCATGTGAAATGCTGGGCTAGATAAAGCACAAGCTGGAACCAAGATTGCTGGGAGAAATATCTGTAACCTCAGATACACAGAGGACACCACCCTTAGCGCAGAAAGCAAAGAGCAACTAAAGAGCCTCTTGATGAAAGTGAAAGGAGAGTGAAAAACCTGGCTTAAAATTCAACATTCAAAAAATGAAGATCATGGCATCTGGTCCCAACATTTCATAGCATATAGATGGGGAAACAATGAAAACAGTGACAGACTTTATTTTCTTGGACTCCAAAATCACTGCAGATGATGACTGCAGCCACGAAGTTAAAAGATGCTTGCTCCTTGGAAGAAAAGCTAGACAGCATATTAAAAAGCAGAGACATTACTCTGCCGACACAGGTCCATATAGTCAAAGCTATGGTTTTTCCAGTAGTCATGTATGGATGTGAGAGTTGGACCATAAAAAGGCTGTGCACCGAAGAATTGATGCTTTTGAACTGTGGTGCTGGAGAAGACTCTTGAAAGTCCCTTGGACTGCAAAGAGATCAAACCAGTCAATCTTAAAGGAAATCAGTCCTGAATATATATTGGAAGGGCTGATGCTGAAGCTAAAGCTCCAATACTCTGGCCACCTGATGCAAAGAACTGACTCATTGAAAAAGACCCTGATGCTGGGAAAGATTGAAGGCAGGAGCAGAAGGGGACGACAGAGGAGGAGATCGTTGGATGGCATCACCAACTCAATGGAGATGACTTTGAGCAAGCTCCGGAAGATGGTGAAGGACAGGGAAGCCTGGCGTGCTGCAGCCCATAGGATCGAAAAGAGTCGGACACGACTGAGTGACTGAACAACAACAGAGAGGTTAAGTGACTTGCCCGAGGACAGGCGGCTAGGAGAGGGCTGAACCTGATATTTAAGGCAGCCCAAGATGGGACAGATACCTGTGAGACATCTATTGACAGAAAAAAAGCCAGTAGCCACAAATGTGAAGTTACCTGCAAAGTGGAGAAGAGCAGAATAGAAAACCTGGGAGAGGCAGGGACTGCTGAGAGAATCTAGAAGGTTAGTGTACAATCACGCCAACCTGTGGTGGAGGAGCATGAAGAAATGACGTCTCATTACTATCTCGAGCTGCTTCTCCTGGGGTTACCTGGTAAGACCAGAGACCGCTTTAGCTAGTCACAGAAAGAAAACGTGTGGTTAGGATTCAGCAGGTGATCTCAGGGGATCGAGAAATGGGAAGTGAAGTTGATCAGTCGTGTCCGACTCTTTGCAACTATGAGGTTCCTCCACCTATGGAATTTTCCAGGCAGGAGTACTGGAGTGAGTTGCCGTTTGTGGGACCTATAAGCAATTCCTTATGGAGAGTTTGGAGCTGGGGGCTAGAAAGCTGTCTTCTCTGTATCGTTCATTTGTCTCTCTTGCTATCTGTATCTTTATGCTTCTATTCCTTTCCCTCAGCCCCCTTTTCTCTGTCTCTGTCTGACCTCATGCTATGCATGTATACACCACATGCACACACACTCTACACCCCACATTCATGCCCCTTTGTCTTCCTCTGTGCCCCTGCCTGCTCCATCCTACTCTCTCCACTGTCTGACTTCTATGTGAGCACACTTTCTGCTATTGCTGTTGTTGGGTCACCAAGTTGTGTCCAGCTCTTTGTGACCCCATGGACTGCAGCACACCAGACTTCCCTGTCCCTCACCATCTCCGGAGTTTGCCCAGGTTCTTGTCCATTGAATCGGTGATACCATCCAACCATCTCATCCTCTGTTGCCCTCTTCTCCTTCTACCTTTAATCTCTCCCAACATCAGAGTCTTTTCCAATGAGTCAGCTCTTCCCATTAGGTGGCCAAAGTATTGGAGCTTCAGCTTCAACATCAGTCCTTTCAAAGAGTACTCAGGGTGATTTCCTTGAAGATTGACTGGTTTGATCCCCTTGCTTTCCAAGGGACTCTCAAGAGTCTTCTCCAGCCCCACAGTTCAAAAGCATCAATTCTTCGGCGTTCTGCTTTCTTTATTGTGATGGCAGCCATGATAGAGTGCCCACAGACCTCCAACTATAGGTAGGTAGGTCAATGACCCCCGTTGCTGCCTCTGAAATCCATCACCATGTTTGTGCCTAGACCATGGACTGCTCCAGACAGTGACTGAGCAGAACAGGGTACCAAGGTGGGCCCGTTCCCTGGAGACCTGGGGCTCACCAGATCCTAGCCTAACCCCCCACAGCAATCAGGGCAGTCTAGCTTGCTTCACTCAAACTTGCCTCCCTCTCAGTCACTCAGGATGGGACTTGCATTTGGTCAGATGGTGCCACCAGCCTCTCACAGATGCTTCCCCTAACATGGTCCTTTCTGGCTTAACCCAGCACCCACCTCTTGAAGAACCTGGACCAACACACGGCAGTTCCATGTGGGTCATGATGGACCCACCCACTCCAACCCTACTGACTCTCCTTCCATTCCTGTCACCAATACACACACCGAGGATGGAAGTGGACTCAAACAAAAGAAGAGGAGCCTTTTCCCTGGGGCCCCTTGTCAAGTCCCGCACAGAGCCTGTCCCAAAGCAAGTGGTCACTAAAGAATGGCAGTTGTTAGAGGGACAGCCCCTAGTCCCTGCTGTGCAGCTCACAGCATGGTTGGCCCACAACTGGCTCACTGAGGAGGGAGTGAGCTTCTGGGACGATTCTGGGGTGGGGCTGGGGGCACTGGACCTCTGCAGCACCCACTTCTAACTAGGACCCTGGGCATCCTCTGTGAAGTCACCTCTTCCCCTGCGTTGGGGGCGGGGAATTTCTTGAAAGCCTTAGAGTCCTTCCTGTGTTGGCTTAAATCATGCACAGCATTGTGTGCGTCAATGGTGTTCTTGCTCGGTGATATGATCCTTGCACCCTTAGTGAGGTTCCCACCACCCCCCCACCCCCGCCAATAGTCCAGGTTCAGTTATCACACCTAGTGTTTGCCAACAGGGTCTCTCCTTTAATTACAAGGACACCCAGGGGATGAGGACTTTGCTGAAACCACAGTGCAACTGGGACAGTATAAAGCATGTCCTGGACTAGATTTTGGGCAGCCGGAGAACTCCAGCTGAAGGCAGATAGGCATTCTACAGAAGGCCTGTCTTCCCCTTTCTTCCTCTAGTTTGGAGTGTGACCCTTGGCTGTACCCTTCTGTATACATACATGGGGCAGGTATCTGTGCCACCTGCCCACCCACTACCCTCACAATCAGCACCCCTGGCCTTGAATCCTCACCGCCTCTCAGCAATGGTCTCAGAGGCCCACAGGATTGTAAGCGGCATTTCATGAAGTATGTTCTCCCTGGAATCCTGACATTGCTTGCTCCTTCCCAAGGCAGGCAAAACCTCACTGCAGTCTATCCCATCCAGCCACACAACCCATCCAGAAGATAGGGCCACCACAGGCTGGTAAATATTTAACATCTGGCTCTCTATAGAGAGGACAGCCCTAATTATAGTGTTTGCTCGTTTCTGAGGTGTAAATACTTCTATTATGGCTATTTTAAGCTATAACATGATGTCGTAAAAATAAAGTTGGCAAGAGAACCAGTAGTATACCATTATGTAATGTGTCCACCAGGCACCTCCAGGGGATGTCAGTAACCTCAAAAGCCTGGAGAGCACTAACAGGTAAAGTAATTAGGGAATGATGCCTTTGGAATCCTTTCACCTTTCCTCTGCATACAATTTGAGGGCTTCCCAGGTGGCGCTAGTGGTAAAGAATCTGCCTGCCAATGCAGGAGACTCACACAGTTTGATTATGTAATTTACTTAATACCATCAGCTTGTAAAATTTCTGAAACTTTCTAGTTCTCATGAGCAGGTATGAATGGGCTCCAGACCCCTGGGTCAGAATCTTTCCCCTGGAGTGAACGGTTGAGGGTGGGCATGTGAGTGGACAGATACACACACACACACACACACACACACACACACACACACGGGGTGACCACCCTGTGGGTTACTGTCTACTTCTCATTTCTCTTCCCCCTCAGTCACCAGCACTACGTGTTCCAGGCAGCCCACGAGGGACTCAACAGGTACCTGTCCTTTGAATTGAATACAGTGTGATGTCAACACTCCAGATGAACAGCTCAGCTGGCCAGAGCTGCAGGTGAAGGAATCTAAGGAGGAGGAGGAAGTGTTAGCTAATTGGAAGTAAACACAGATTTCAATGCAGAATATAAACACAGGCAGGGAGGGGTTGGCAGAAGATACCACAAACACAGAGCAAACCTGCCCTCTGAGATCATCAGCCTGGCATTTCCAGAACCTGAGTGTTTCTGAATTTTACTCCACATCTGCAGGGTCAGAACCTTTTTTTTTTTTTTTTAATATTTATTTATTGGCTGCGCGGGCGCAGGAGGGCCTAGAGGAGCTAGAAGGTCAGGAAGGGCAGCTGTGAGGAGATACCCCTCGTCCAAGGTAAGGAGCAGCGGCTGTGCTTTGCTGAAGCAGCTGTGAAGAGATACCCCAAGCCCAAGGTAAGAGAAACCCAAGTAAGAAGGTAGGTGTTGCAAGAGGGCATCAGAGGGCAGATACACTGAAACCATACTCACACATAACTAGTCAATCTAATCACACTAGGACCACAGCCTTGTCTAACTCAATGAAACTAAGCCATGCCCGTGGGGCAACCCAAGATGGGTGGATCATGGTGGAGAGATCTGACAGAATGTGGTCCACTGGAGAAGGGAATGGCAAACCACTTGAGTATTCTTGCCTCGAGAACCCCATGAACAGTATGAAAAGGCAAAATAATAGGATACTGAAAGAGGAACTCCCCAGGTCAGTAGGTGCCCAATATGCTACTGGAGATCAGTGGAGAAATAACTCCAGAAAGAATGAAGGGATGGAGCCAAAGCAAAAAGAATACCCAGCTATGGATGTGACTGGTGATAGAAGCAAGGTCCGATGCTGTAAAGAGCAATATTGCATAGGAACCTGGAATGTCAGGTCCATGAATCAAGGCAAATTGGAAGTGGTCAAACAAGAGATGGCAAGAGTGAATGTCGACATTCTAGGAATCAGCGAACTGACATGGACTGGAATGGGTGAATTTAACTCATATGACCATTATATCTACTACTGCGGGCAGGAATCCCTCAGAAGAAATGGAGCAGCCATTATGGTCAACAAAAGAGTCCGAAATGCAGTACTTGGATGCAGTCTCAAAAACGACAGAATGATCTCTGTTCATTTCCAAGGCAAACCATTCAATATCACAGTAATCCAAGTCTATGCCCCAACCAGTAACGCTGAAGAAGCTGAAGTGGAATGGTTCTATGAAGACCTACAAGACCCTTTAGAACTAACACCCCAAAAAGATGTCCTTTTCATTATAGGGGACTGGAATGCAAAAGTAGGAAGTCAAGAAACACCTGGAGTAACAGGCAAATGGAATACGGCCTTGGAATATGGGATGAAGCAGGGCAAAGACTAATAGAGTTTTGCCAAGAAAATGCACTGGTCATAACAAACACCCTCTTCCAACAACACAAGAGAAGATTCTATACATGGACATCACCAGATGGTCAACACCGAAATCAGATTTATTATATTTTTTGCAGCCAAAGATGGAGAAGCTCTATACAGTCAGCAAAAACAAGACCAGGAGCTGACTGTGGCTCAGATCATGAACTCCTTATTGCCAAATTCAGACTTAAATTGAAGAAAGTAGGGAAGACCACTAGATCATTCAGGTATGACCTAAATCAAATCCCTTATGATTATACAGTGGAAGTGAGAAATAGATTTAAGGGCCTAGATCTGATAGATAGAATGCCTGATGAACTATGGAATGAGGTTCATGACATTGTACAGGAGACAGGGATCAAGACCATCCCCATGGAAAAGAAATGCAAAAAAGCAAAATGGCTGTCTGGGGAGGCCTTACAAATAGCTGTGAAAAGAAGAGAAGCAAAAAGCAAAGGAGAAAAGGAAAGATATAAGCATCTGAAAGCAGAGTTCCAAAGAATAGCAAGAAGAGATAAGAAAGCCTTCTTCAGTGATCAGTGCAAAGAAATAGAGGAAAACAACAGAATGGGAAAGACTAGAGATCTCTTCAAGAAAATTAGAGATACTAAGGGAACACTTTATACAAAGATGGGCTCGATAAAGGACAGAAATGGTATGGACCTCACAGAAGCAGAAGATATTAAGAAGAGATGGCAAGAATACACAGAAGAACTATACAAAAAAGATCTTCACGACCCAGATAATCACAATGGTGTGATCACTGACCTAGAGCCAGACATCCTAGAATGTGAAGTCAAGTGGGCCTTAGAAAGCATCACTATGAACAAAGCTAGTGGAGGTGATGGAATTTCAGTTGAGCTCTTTCAAATCCTGAAAGATGATGCTGTGAAGGTGCTGCACTCAATATGCCAGCAAATTTGGAAAACTCAGCAGTGGCCACAGGACTGGAAAAGGTCAGTTTTCATTCCAATCCCAAAGAAAGGCAATGACAAAGAATGCTCAAACTACCACACAATTGCACTCATCTCACACACTAGTAAAGTAATGCTCAAAATTCTCCAAGCCAGGCTTCAGCAATATGTGAACCATGAACTTCCTGATGTTCAAGCTGGTTTTTAGAAAAGGCAGAGGAACCAGAGATCAAATTGCCAACACTCGCTGGATCATGGAAAAAGCAAGAGAGTTCCAGAAAAACATCTATTTCTGGTTTATTGACTATGCCAAAGCCTTTGACTGTGTGGATCACAATAAACTGTGGAAAATTCTGAAAGAGACGGGAATACCAGACCACCTGACCAGCCTCTTGAGAAATTTGTATGCAGGTCAGGAAGCAACAGTTAGAACTGGACATGGAACAACAGACTGGTTCCAAATAGGAAAAGGAGTATGTCAAGGCTGTATATTGTCACTCTGCTTATTTAACTTACATGCAGAGTACATGAGAAACGCTGGACTGGAAGAAGCACAAGCTGGAATCAAGATTGCCGGGAGAAATATCAATAACCTCAGATATGCAGATGACACCACCCTTACGGCAGAAAGTGAAGAGGAACTACAAAGCCTCTTGATGAAAGTGAAAGTGGAGAGTGAAAAAGTTGGCTTAAAGTTCAACATTCTGAAAACAAAGATCATGGCATCCGGTCCCACCACTTCATGGGAAACAGATGGGGAAACAGTGGAAACAGTGTCAGACTTTATTTTTCTGGGCTCCAACATCACTGCAGATGGTGACTGCAGCCATGAAATTAAAAGACGCTTACTCCTTGGAAGGAAAGTTATGACCAACCTAGATAGCATATTCAAAAGCAGAGACATTACTTTGCCAACAAAGATTTGTCTAGTCAAGGCTATGGTTTTTCCTGTGGTCATGTTTGGATGTGAGAGTTGGACTGTGAAGAAGGCTGAGCACCAAAGAATGGATGCTTTTGAACTGTGGTGTTGGAGAGGACTCTTGAGAGTCCCTTGGACTGCAAGGAGATCCATCCAGTCCATTCTGAAGGAGATCAGCCCTGGGATTTCTTTGGAAGGAATGATGCTAAAGCTGAAACTCCAATACTTTGGCCACCTCATGCGAAGAGTTGACTCATTGGAAAAGACCCTGATGCTGGGAGGGATTGGGGGCAGGAGGAGAAGGGGACAACAGAGGATGAAATGGCTGGATGGCATCACTGACTCGATGGACGTGAGTCTGGGTGAACTCCGGGAGTTGGTGATGGACAGGGAGGCTTGGCATGCTGCGATTCATGGGGTCGCAAAGAGTTGGACAGGATTGGGCGACTGAACTGAACTGAATTTATTCATTTGGCTGCATCAGGTCTTAGTTGAGGCACACAGGATCTTCATTGTGGCTCGAGGGCTTTTTCTAGTTGCGGTCGGAGGGTTTAGTTGCCCCGCAGCACGTAGAATTGATGCTTTTGAACTGTGGGGCTGGAGAAGACTCTTGAGAGTCCCTTGGACAGCAGCAAGATCAAACAAGTCAGTCCTAAAGGAAGTCAACCCTGAATATTCATTGGAAGGACTGATGCTAAAGCTAAAGCTCCAATATTTTGGCCACCCGATGAAAGAGCTGACTCATTGGAAAAGACCCTGATGCTGGGAAAGAATGAGGGCAGGAAGAGAAGGGAGCAACATAGGATGAGATGGTTGGATGACATCATCGATTCAAAGGACATGAACTTGGGCAAACTCTGAGAGACATCAAGCCTGGTGTGCTGCAGTCCATGGGGTCACAAAGAGTCTGACTGAGCAACTGAACAACATCAGATTTTAGTTCCCTGACCAAGGATTGAACCTGCATCCCCTGCTTTGCAAGGTGGATTCTTAACCACTGGACTACTAGGGAAGTCTCCAGAAGCTCTTGAGACAGAGTCCAGGAATCCCCTGTGACTGCTGGGTAGTCACCACAGGGCTGAGATGTGCTCATTGGTTCTCACTGGTCCTGCAGAGGATGGGTAGCTGGGAGCTGCAGCCAGGGCACCCTCTCTGGATCCCCTGAACCCTGCTCTGGCAGGGGTGTGTGGTAATTACTAGCACAGGCTCTGGGGTCTCAGGTTTGAACCCAGGCTCTGCTTCTAGCTGTGTGACTTCGGGCAAGTTATATACCTACTCTGTGACTCTACTTCCAAAGAGGGATGATAATCCTGACCTCTCAGTGTGGCAGGGATTAAGTGTGTTCTGAGGTCACAGGCAAGTAAGCATCCTGTAAATGGCCAAGGTGGCCTATTTAGGATGCAAGTCTAGATGGTAGATCCCAGGCTTCCCAGTATGGTTCAGATATAGCAGAGAGGACAGGAGACCCCAAAGTAGAAGAGACTTCAATATCTTGATGGTAAAAAGCTTTGATCCTGTTTAAGGAAGGGACCTCCTGGTAAGGAGAGATCGAGTGTCAGGGCAGTAGGTGCTGTTTGTGGCCTTGTCCCACTTCCTCAGCTCACTGTGAATGTCAGTGTGGCTATAGTGGACAGTTTGTACTTGCGGCCGGAACCCCTCCCCAGGGTACCTAGGTGGCTCTCTGCGTTCCCACTCCAGGGCTTTCGCCAAAACCCGGCAGGAGGTCTCTTAGCCCTGGGGCAAGCCCAGCCTGTGTTCTCGTCAGCTACCACTGCATAACCAACCAACCCCAAACGTAGGGGTTTAAAACAATACCAGTCTTGTATTTGCTTGTGACTTTTTGATTTGGAGAATGGCCAGTCTCTTCCTGCAGCCTCAACTGAGGCCGGAATGTCCCAGATAGCTCCTCAGCTGGGCAGATCCCCTCCAGGGCCTGGGTCTCCAGGAACTTGGATTTCTTACCTTGCAGCTGGCTTCCCTGAGAGCATGAAAGGAGAAGCTGCCAGGCCTCTTAACACAGAAGAGCACCTTGAGGTATTCTATCAATCAAAACAGTCCAAGGCCAGAACGCATGCAAATCCACCAATGGACCCCACCTCTAGTTTGGGGAGTGGTAAGGTCAGTCTGCCGAGGACAGTGTGAGATGGTGGTGTCACTGGATGGTGTGGTGGGCCACATCCAGCCTGTATGGGAGGGAAGTGGAGACTGATGTTCCTCAGGCCACACTCCTTTTTAAATTAATTAATTTATTTTAATTAGAGGATAATTACTTTACAATATTGTAAAGTACAATATTCCTATACATCAACATGAATTGGCCATAGGCATACATGTGACCCCTCCCTCCTGAAATGCACTCTCACCTCCTTCCCCACCCAATCCCTCCAGGTTGTCACTTTGGGGGTCCCTGTGTCATACATCAAACTCCCACTGACTATTTTACATATGGTAATATATATGTTTCGAGGCTCTTCTCTCAAATCATCCCACCCTCTCCTTCTTCCACTGTGTCCAAAAGTCTGTTCTTCATGTCTGTGTCTCTTTGCTGCCCTGTACATAGGATCGTTGGTACTATCTTTCTAGATTCCATATATATGCACTAATATATGATATTTGTCTTTCTTTTCCTGACTTACTTCACTCTGTATAGTAGGCTCTAGGTTCATCCACCTCATTAGAACTGACTCACATGTGTTCCTTTTTATGGCTCAGTGATATTGCATTGTATGTATGTACCACAACTGCTTTATCCATTCATCTCCTGATGGACATCTAGGTTGCTTCCGTGTCCTAGCTATTGTAAACGGTGCTTCAGTGAACGCTGGGGTACACGTGTCTTTTTCAATTGTGGTTTGCCCAGGGTGTATGCCCAGTAGTGGGTTTGCTAGATCGTATGGCAGTTTTACTCCTAGTTTTTTTTTAAAGACTCTGCATGGTGGTTGTATCAGTTTGCATTCCCATCAACAGTGTAAGAGTATTCCTTTTCATCCATACCCTCTCCAGCATTTACTGTTTGTGGACTTTTTAAGGATAGCCATGCTGCCGGGTGTGAGACCATACCTCCTTGTAGTTTTGACTTGCATTTCTCTCACAATGAGCCTTGTTGAGCATCTTTTCATGTTTTTATTAGCCATCTATATGTCTTCTTCGGAGAAATGTCTGTTTAGATCTTCTGCCCACTTTTCAGTTGGGTTGTTTGTTTTTCTGGTATTGAGTTGCATGAATTGCTTGTATATTTTGGGGATTAACTCTTTGTCATGTTATTTTGTTTGCTATTATTTCCTCCCACTCTGAGGGTTGTCTTTTCACCTTGCTTATAGTTTCCTTCGTCCTGCAAAAGCTTTTACATTTACTTAGGTCTTTGGGGCCATTCATAACCAACAAGGTTGGGAACTGGTGGATAAACACAGGTCTCTGGTCCTTTAGAGGGACAATTCTGAGGTGTATAGGACAAGCTCTTCGGGGGGGTGGGGGTCCCAGCAGGATCCAGCCCCAACTGCCTGCAGTGAGACTAGCTCAACCATGCCCCCTTATCTTGTGCTCTTTAAAAAAAGTTTTTTTTTAAATTTAGTTTTGGGTGCGCTGGGTCTTTGCTGCAGCACACAGCCTACTTCTGGTGTGGTACACGGCCTTTTCATTGCAATGGCTTCTCTTGTTTGGGAGGTTCAAGGGTGCACAGGTTTGGTAGCTTTGGTGCATGGGCTTAGTTGCCCAGAGGCACGCGGGATCTTCTCAGAGCAGGTGGTGAACCGGTGTCCCCTGC
This sequence comes from Bos mutus, assembly GCF_027580195.1. Classification (NCBI taxonomy): domain Eukaryota; kingdom Metazoa; phylum Chordata; class Mammalia; order Artiodactyla; family Bovidae; genus Bos; species Bos mutus. Next base: position 36,869,206 of record NC_091639.1, on the reverse strand, counting down.
TGCACTGGCGGGTGAACTCCCTGGACCACCACGGAAGGCCTGCCCTGTGCCCCTTCCCATCTTCATCTCCCTCTCCTGCTCTGCTACTTCTTCCAACATCTTCCAGTTCTGTTCTTAGGCCTTGCTCTCCTGGACAACCAAATCCAAACAATAAATTTCCTCATGTGAAAAAAAAAAAAACAAAACACCTTAAATTGAGCTATAAAATACTACACCTGGCTCCTGGGCTGTTGAGTAATCCCACAGGAATGGAAGTGAAAGGGCTTTGTCAACTAGGCAGCCCTGAAACCAAGGTGAGGGGTCAGCGTGAGCAGAGGTATTCCCGAGGCAAGCACGGGGATCCGGGGGCTGCTGGCTGGGCTGCCCAGGCCCCGTCTTCAGGGAGTGCTGAGCAGAAGGGGCACCACCGCCTTGGAGGTGATGAGAGGTGAGGACAGAGCGGTGTTGGGGGTCGGGAAAGGGGGTGTAGACAGAGGGGCTTCCTGGAGTGTGAAGAAGTAGGGAGTGCGTCCCTGGCCTGCCTACCAGATTCAGGTGACGGCACAATTAGGTGACTCACCAGGCCAACAGAGCTTGTGACAAGGTCCCTCAGGTTCATCCACCCAGCTTTGCAGGGGCTCGCCCTCGTGGAATCAGCCTCACCTCCTGATTTGGCCTCTGGCCGGGGAAAAGAGGGACTGTTAACAATGGGAGGGTCCAGGATTCTGGTTCCCTCACTCTCCACTCAGTAAACACCGAAAAGCTGAGCCCTTTTCCATGCAGGTCAGCTTGTGGTTTGGATCCAAGGTGAACAAGCCACTCCTTCATCTCTTGGAGTCTGCAGAACAGGAGACAGGCAGTTTGAACAGCATTGAAGCAGCCAGCTTGCTGAAGGAGGGGCCCTGGGCTCAGGGGAGGGACATCTGATCCAGGATCCAAGAGCGGAGGGGGCGGGGGTGGGGGCCAGTAACCGTGGAACTCTTCTGGGAGAAGCTGAGATCTACCTTTAATCCCATAAGTCTTAGAACGCATCCCTGAGAGATGAAGGGCACCCCAAACAGAGGACTGTTAGTGCTAAGTCGTTTCAGTTGTGTCCGACTCTGTATGACCCTGTGGACTATAGCCTGCCAGGCTTCTCTGTCCATGGGATCCTCCAGGCAAGAATACTGGAATGGGTTGCCACGCCTGGAGAATGCCATGGACAGAGGAGGCTGGCGGGCTACAGTCCGTGGGGTTGCAAAAAGTTAGACACAACTGAACAACAAACATGGAGGACGTGGCAGGGTTAAACAGGGTGGCCTGGCTCCTTTGAGAAATTTCGCTATGTCTGAGGCCCAGAGACATGGACGGGGACAGGTGAAACTGGAGAGGGAGGCGGTGCCAGGAAGGGCAATGGGAGCCCCGAGGGGTTTAAAGCTGGAGATAGGGACTTTCCTCCTGGTCCAGTGGTTAAGACTCCAGGATTGGTTTCCAATGCAGGGGGCATGGGTTCGGTTCCGGGTCAGGGAACTAAGATCCCACATGCTGTGTGGTGCAGTCCAAAAAAAAGGAAAAATGAAGCAGGAGCTACAAGGGGTCAGATTTGAGTCTGGCTCCAGCCTGCTGGTTGAAGCAATGGCCAGGGAGAGGAGACCAGATAAGGGGGCTCATTCATTCAATAGACAAGGGCTCTGTGGCGCTCAACCAGGGGTCAGGCCCCATGCTGCTGAGGAGGTCCAGGTGAGGGGCAGTAGTGGCCTAGGTGGTGGCCAGGATGGAGAGAAGGGGCAAAGGTTTTGGGAGGCTCTCTCACTGCATTATATAGACACAAGCTGGCATCTGACTCCTGGACCAACTGTGTGTGAATCTGAAAACTGGGGACCTGTTATTTCCAGGATGGACAATTGATAGGCAGGGCTGAGCCCAAGCCTCAGGGGTCCCTGGGGAGAGGCAGCCATTCCTGGAGACCCACCCGGAGTGGCCCAGCCCAGCCTGCCTCCTTCCTCCCCCTGCCTCTGCCCCAGGTTCCAGAAAGCTTCCATGCAATCGAGGCTGAGAATACCCTTTCCACTAAGTGGGTGAAACCCAAACATCCCAATTTCTTTTCCTCGGTGCTGGCACGGAGCTAAGTGACTCCTCCAGGGTCACACAGGAGCCAGAGGCCCAGCTGGGATCCAGAGTTTGTGCTTGTTTCCTATTTCTGAGCGCCTCTCCCACTTAGGTGGCAGGATCTTTGAGAGCAGGAACTGTCTTCTCCGTCCATCTCTGTTTTCTAGAGATGTCTTCCCTAGCAGATTAGGAACTTTCTGAAGGGTAGAATGAAGAGTGGAAACGCAAGTCAGGGAAGCTGTTTTGCTGCCATTTAATAGTTATTTGGGGGTCCCAGGTGGTGCTAGTGGTAAAGAATCTGCCTGCCAATGCAGGAGACGTGGGTTCGATCCCTGGGTAGAAGAGATCCCCTGGAGGAGGAAATGGCAACCCACTCCAATATTCTTGCCTGGAAAATCCCATGGACAGAGGGAGCCTGGTGGGCTATGGTCCATTGGGTTGCAAAGAGTCGAACACGACTGAAGCGACTTAGCACACACATGCACAATAATTGCTTGAATTTGTGAAAAATCCTGTATTTGCCTCAGTCTCCTCATTTGTAAAATGAGGTTAATTGTACTACTACTTATTGTGAGGACTGAAAGATATATGATAGAAGAGACAAGATTTTAAGAGTCTTGGGGGTATGGAGAGGACAGAAATACCAAGCACAGACCATGAAAAACAGCCAGAAATGAGAGCAAGGGGAACTCGACAGTAGGCTCCACGAATGGGATTTCTGTTCATGTTACACGCTGGAGTTTTCCAGGTGCCCGGGACACAGCCTGGTCCAGGATGGGTGTGGTCCAGGATGGGTGTTCAGTGAGCACTAGTTGGAGGAATGAATAGAATTCCTTCTAATGGAATGAATAGAGAGTCCAGGTGTTGCTGCTGGACAGTGGGGTGCTGGCTCAGAACTAGGGTGGGAAGGCTTTTGGGAGGGGGTAGGGGAAGATCCAGGCCTGGAGGACCGCTGGGAGTGGGCATGTCTGCTCCAGAACCCATAAAACTCTGAGGGTTTGACAATCCACCCCCATAATCCTGCTCGGGTTATGGATGCAGTGTTAAGAGGGGGATTTCCCTCCCAGGATCCTCTCAGCTTCTAAACCACGTGCTCCGCCTGCTATCCCCCAGGAGTTCATGGGCACAATGGCAGATGTGTAGGCGCACCCCTCCTCCACACAGGGTACCCCTCCTCGGCCCTTGATGCTTCAGGAATCCCTCCTGGGCCCCACCCTCGGCTCCAGCTGCTGTCCCCCACTTCCTGTTGCTAGAAAGCTCCACTCAGAAAGCTCTTGACTCATCTCGACAAGTCACAGTGGCCCGAGACCAGAACTCCGCTCCTTCTATCTGTTAGCAACTGTACAAAACTGTGACTGGTCAAGTCATACTCTGAGAGCCTTTGTGTCCTTCACTGCAAAGGGGGCTAAAAGCCCTGTGCAATGGGAGTGCTTGGAGCCACTTGGGTTGCGGGTGGGGGAGCTTTGTGAGATGGCCACGTGCTAAGGTAGTAAATAAAACTGTCACTGGGTTGGCCAGAAAGTTTGTTTGGGTTTTTCTAATATGTTGAGGCTGTAAGGGCCTATAGCAAACCAGAGAAGTTTGGGTGGGTGGGTGTGTGTGTGTGTGAGAGAGAGAGAGGGAGGGAGAGGGAGGGAGGCAGGGAGGTGGAGAGATGCTTTGGCAAAGGGATGGATGGTATCAAGTCCTTGCAGAACCCGCTGATATTTTAAAGACATATGATCCTCTATAAACACAGTCACACCCTCATGAAAAATGCACTTCACTCCTGAAATCACAGAACTTTCCATTTTTCCCAACAGATTCAAACTTCTAATGAATGTCCTGTGCAGTGTGGGAAGGGGACCAGTCTCAAAACCACTGAGACCACAAAGTCTGCAAATCCTCCTCCTTAAAGCAGCGGTCTCTAACCTTGTTGACACCATGAGCATGGGAGACAATTTTTCCATGGACCCGGGGGAGGCGGGATGGTTTGGGGATGATTCAAGTGTATTACATATATCGTGCACTTTATTTCTATTATTATTCTTACATCAACTCAGATCATCAGACATCAGATTCCAGAGGGTGGGGACCCCTGTCTTAAAGGATGCAGATGGGCCCAGCTGAGCCTGTCCTTCTGACCTCAGAAGGCCTGGTCTCCAGGGTCCTTCCTGAGTTTCCCTACCTGGACACCCTTTCAGGGGACGCCAGACAAGCAATGACAAAGCAGGTGATTGCTCTCTTCTGGTCCTGGGGGCTGCATGGGTTTGAACCCAGGCTCACCATCTATGCAGGTTTGCCCAAGTCACCTCCTGGGCCCATTTCCTTGCCTGTAAAATGGGGATGTAATCCCTACCTCACGGGACTGTTGTGTAAAGTGTGTACAACAGGGCCTGGCAGACCGGTGACACCAGCCAGCCACAGTCCCCCTATTCCTCTCCCCTGGTTCCTGACTCCTTCCTGGTTCTTGGACCCCTTCTGAGAGGCTCTTCCCCGTCCTCATTTGGACCTGTCAGCTGTCACCTCCTCCACGAGGCCTGCCCCTTCTCCACCTCCCCATCTCTTTGATTAATTTGCTCCCTTCCTGACTACTCCAGTTCTCCCCTTGACCTCCAGGCTGCCCTTAGTGCCCCCTGTCCCGGTCCCTCCCGGACTGCCCCCCACCTTGTCCCCGCAGCACACACCAGGCTGGCTTGTCCATCTCACATTTTATTGTAAAAATGTTAAAATAAATTACATTTTACATCATTTCCAGTATGTATACAGTGTGTGTGATTCCAGGACAGCCAGTGACACCCCAGCCAAGTGGGGTCAGGACACTAAGACGAACTCGTTAAAACATTTCACAGAAAGACAGAAGGCCGCTCCTTCCCACCCCAATGCCAGGCCAGCACACCCCTGGGCGAGGGGCGAGTGGGGTGTGGATACCCACGCCCATCACCTTCACTGCTGCGGGTGGGCAGGGTTCCGGCCCTCTCTGGCCCCACACCACTGGAGAGGGGCCTGAGGGGCAGAGGGGGTGTTCGGGTGACACCCAGCATGCAGTCGCCTGCGACCAATGCCCTCCCCCTATTCTGACACCATGACCTTGGCTGAGGTCACCGAGAAAGGTCCAATTGGGTTGAAGGGTAGGAGAGCGAACACCAGACATCCCGATCCTTGGGACCCCACTCTTTCACCTTTCCTCCCCGCTCTGGCTCTGAAGCCAACAAGAGATGTCAGGTATTAAAAAAACAGCAGTTCATTTAACAAAAGAACAAAATGAAACATGCAGGGCAGAGGCGGCTGGCTCTAGGGTGCGTATCTCGGAGAACCAAGAATGCTGCCAGTCCCTCGCCAGAAACAGTCTGTATACAGTTTCACATTATCGTTTTGCTCCCCCCATCGCAAATCCTTTTCTTTGTCTCACACACACATGCACGCACACGCATGCATACACACGCAGCAGCTGGAGGGAGGAGCTGGATTCACATATCTAGCCGTTCCCCACTTGCGAGCCAAGAGCGATCCGGGGAGAGGCGAGGCCCTTCTTCTCAGGGAACAGGGAATGAGGAGCCAGCGGGGCAGGGGCCGGGGCAGAATAAGCCCACTCCTGCAACTCCTGGAGCCCCAGCCTCTCTTTACTGCTTTCGGCTGCCTGCTGTTGCTTGGCCGAAGGGTGACTGAGGGAACAGGGCGCTGGGCTGGGCTCCGTCCCACTAAGTCCACAAGTGGGACCGTGGGCCATGCTTGGGACTTGCCCTGTTATCAGGAGTGTTTCAGCATCTGCCTTGTTAGCTCCCCACCCCCTTCCCTAGGAAGACTCTTCCCTCCTGAGGTTTGCAGCAGGGGGTGCCAGCCAGGCTGACGAGGTGGGACTGGGGGACGGTTAAACATGAACCCCAGGCAGGGCCCTGAGGTGCTAAAGTGCCCAGTCCCCCACCCCAGGTTCTCACACCACTCTCACTCTCTCGGTGCCAGGCACACAGGAGCCCGTTAATACTGGTGAATTCACATGGCCAAGGCCCCCGACCTAAGACAGCCGTGCGACAGTCTTAACCGAACGACAGGACAATGACCCCCGTGGATGCAAGCCTTGCCAGGAGCGGCCCTGCCAGCCCACGTGTCTGTGAACCATCAGATATGCCAGCCACGCTCGGGACAGATGCCTCCTGCTACCAGGGCACCCATTCTGCTGGGTAACAGAGGCCTGTCCTGGGCGCCATGTCTGACCTGTGGCATCTAGCTGCAGGGGATGAAGGTGAGGGCGGCCCCTGGCCCCCCACTCCCAGTTCCAGGGCTGCGCCCCCCCACCAGGGGCCAGGGTCCCAGCCATGGCAGAATGCCCCAGGTTGAGAATAGAAGCCTTGGAAGCGGGGTGGGGAGCCGGCCCCACCTCACGTGCCTTCGGGGCACTTTGCCTTATTATATTCGTTCATCAGCTGTTCGTAAGGCACGGAGAGCTCCGACTCTGTGCTGGTGAAGGTGGACTCGTCCGAGGAGGGGAACTCGCCCAGGTTCAGGGGCGCCTCGGCTGTGGCCCCCTCCTGGGGCCTCTCCTCGCCGGCCAGGTTGTCCTCCAGCGAGGACTTGGAGGTGTCCTCGTCCAACAGGCCAGCCTCCTCATTCGCAAAAGTGATGTCGGCATTCTGGAAGATCAGTGGGTGGTAGTCCTGGGCATCCCATGGCTCACCCTCCTCGCTGATGCGGTCCAGCTGGTTAATGAACACCTCGGAGGTGGGGGAGCCCTCCTCGGGGGGTCCAGCCCCGGCCTCCTCTCCACTGGGCCGCGACACGTGTCCTTTGCTCCGCAGCGTCTGGGACACCTCTTCCAAGCTGGGCACCTGGCTCTTGGAGTAGACCACCAGGGGGGTCAGGGAGGCGGGCAGGGCTGGCAGCCCACCCCTGGGGGGCCCCGGCCCCGGGCCCCGCTCCCCACCGCCGCCTGTCTTCATAGCCTTCTTCCCGATCTGCTTGATGAGGTCATTGTAAGTCTCCTCCTTTTTGGACAGGAAGCTGAAGATGTTGACGTCCTTGGACGCCGCACCGCTCGCCACCTGCAGGGCCTTCCTGGAGTGTGGGGAGCTCTCGAAGGACTCTTTTCGCCGCCGACGCCGCTTCTTAATGGCCTTATGCACCTCCACGAACATGCTCACCTTCCAGTTGACAAACAGCGACAGCCAGGCCAGTCCCAGGTAGATCCAGAGCTCCACGAAGTAGCGGTACAGGGCGTGGTAGTTGGCGCTGGGGTTCACACCTACGGGCGGGTCAGGAAGCCCAGAGGATCAGGAGAGGGCCAGCGGGGACCCGGAGACACACAGGGGGCCAAAGCCATGTCACCCGAGAGCGGACGCGGCTCGAGAACACAGAGTAGGGATGGGGACACACCAGGAAAAAGAAAGGATGTCTGTGCGGGACACCAACACCCCGTCACCCCGAAGGACCTTGGCCTGGCCACCGTGTGCCTGTCCCAGACCCGAAGTCAGGAGAGTGGCTCCCTGGGGTGCGGGAGGCTCGAGGGGGAGGGGCTTGGGGGAAGGGTGGAGACAAGCCAGCACCCAGCTCAGGAACTAAGCCATGAACCTTGGCCTTGCAATGATTCACCAACACACTGATTCACAACACTGTTTTGTGTACTCTTTGGGTGTATGTGTTACAGTTCCATTAAAACCTAGATAGGAATTAAGTGAGAGGGCAGCTGGCATCCTCCTGCTGGGCATGGACTCACTCATTTAGCATAAGTGAGGCTGGCGGAGCGGCCTGGGATGTCCAAGAGCACAGGTCCTGGCAAGAATATTCTGGACAGTCTTGACTGTCCTTCCGCTGATGTCTGGTTGGCCTCCTGGCTTCCTGTTTCTACCCTCCTCCTCCTGTGGCCTGTAGGGCTCTGCCCTCTCCGTGCCCTCTCCTTCGAGGCCAGGCTCCAGACACCTGCCCCAGGGAGCCCTCCCCGGTTACCCCGCACAGCTCTGGCCACTCCCCTACCCTCCAGGATCGTGGAGATCTCACCTTACATTTCCAGGCATGTTGATCCGTATTATTATCTATCCTATGTCCCCCTTCCCGCCCTGAGACTGGGAGTAACTTGTACAAGTTAACTGCAGGAAGGGGGCCATTTCTAGAATGGGGCTCCCTTAGGGCAAGGACTATAAGCCCCACATCAGACTGGAGGGGGTCTGAAGGCAAGGGGCTATCTCCCCAGCAGACAGGAGGTGCTGTTGATCTTGCTTAGGGCTCTAGTCATAAGCAGGTTATGATGATAACCAGGGCCCTACCCTCTGCACACGTGCAGAGCAACTCATCTGATTGTTTAACACCCTGTGATTGGTGGGCGCTATTCCTTTTTTTTTTTTAAACCAATTTTACAGATAGGGAAACTGAGGCAGGGGTCTGGCATCTTGCTGGAGCTAAGAAAGTATAATTAAAACATTTTTCTGTGCTTCCCTAATGCAAAGGCTTCTCCTTAGCCTGCTCTGGGCCGCATCAGCCAGACAAAGACAAGATTGTGCCTCCGTCTAAATTTATCTCCCAGGGCAGCAGGCTCAGATCTGCTGGTGTCAGTGCAGCGTTCAGGCCTTCCTTGCTTCTCACACCCACTCAGCCGCCCAGTCCCAGCATTCCAAGTCTCCATTTACAATGGGGCGGGAGGGCAGTGACCTGTCCCTGCTTCCAAGGAAGGGGGCGGGGAGAGATCAGAGGTCCTGGGTCAGAGGTAGGGGTCAGCGGCCGGGGCAGCAGGCACCGGGCAAGCAAGGGCAAGCAAATACGGACTCAGTAAAGGCGAACGGGGCTTTTTCAGGAAGATTAAGAATCAAGATGTTGTGCAGCCCACAGGCACAAGGACATAAGTGGCTGACAAAGGGGCCAAAGAATCTTATCGTCGCCTGGATTAAGGAGGGGAGGGGTGGGAGGGAGAGTCCGGGCCAGAGGGAGCGGGGCAGCTTGGGAGGAGGCCTTTCTTGTCTTTTAAGCTGCCCGTGGCAAGAGCCAAGTTTCTGGCCTCTGAGTCAAGTGTCCAACAGCGCCCTCATCACCTGTGAGCGATGGAAGGAGGCAGCTGTGATGTGGAGCAGCCCCTGACTCAGCCCCCAGGTCCTGTCTCTAGCCCATAGTGCACCTAAGCCTCTAAGTTCAGACAACGGGGGAGAAGAAAGGAAGAGACCAGAAGCAAAACACAAAGAGAGGAGAGAAAAGCCACCTTCTAAGAAAGCAAAGGGCCTTCCCAGGTGGCGCTAGTGGTAAAGAACCCGCCTGCCAGTGCAGGAGACATTAAGACTTGGGTTCCATCCCTGGGTCGGGAAGATCCCCTGGAGGAGGGCATGGCAACCAGTCCAGTATTCTTGCCTGGAGAATCCCATGGACAGAGGGAGCCAGGCGCGCTACAGTCCACAGGGTCACAGAGTCAGATAAGACTGAAGCAACTCAGCACACATGCAAGAAAGGAAAAGGGAAAATGCCTGCAATGATTCTCTGTCTTGGTTTCCTCCTATAAGCGGCAGGGCTGGGTCAGGACCCCACTGGATGGAGACCCAGGACACTGGACGCCTACCGGGGCCCCCGGTCATGGTCAGCTGAGCTGAAACTGGAGGAGAAGCAGAGGAAGAGAGGGCAGGGAGACAGAGGCAAGGGGCAGGACTCACCGGCCACGAAGTCGCCGAAGCCAATGGTGGAGATGGTGATGAAGGAGTAGTAGAGGCCCTCGATGTAGTCCCACTCCTCCGTCACCATGAACACGAAGGGCGGGATCACCAGGTGGACCAGCACTCCCCACAGGATGAAGATGGCTGTGCACGTGATCTGCGCCTTGCGCTGAGGGATGGGCAGGGAGACCAAGTCAGACAACGTGCAGTGGGGAGACCGGGGGAACCCAGCAGAGCACCCAGAGTGCGCTGAGGAGGTAACCAGAAGGGAGGCCAGCTGGGCGCCGGGCCTGCGAGGAGGCTCACTGCCAAGGAAGGAGGGGGATTAGTGGCGTTCCCAGCCTCGCCTGGGAGGGCAGGGGGCTCTGAAACGGCTCGCTTGCCATCTGTCCCGACACTTCCGTATCGGGACCCAGGGATCCTTCCCACCCTAGCCACAGTCACTTGCCAGGGTCCTTCCCACCTCTGCCCAGGACCCAGGGATGGGGACATACCAGGCTCACGCCTCTCTTGGTGAGGAACTGGCCCAACCTCTTGGCGCGTCCCCCAAAGAACTTGCCCAGGGCACTGATCCACGTCAGACAGAGCGGCACCCCAAAGAGGCCGTAAAAGACACAGAAGAGGCGCCCGGCGGGAGTCTTGGGGGCCACGTTGCCGTAACCTGAGGAAGAAGAAGAGAGTGAGGCCAACAGGGCCACAGGATGGACCCAGACTCAGGGTGGCCCCCACCTCCACCCCACCCACCCCACACACACAGCTGGAGGAAAGCCCATTCTCAAAGATCACTTGACACTGATCTAATGTCAATACCTAAGAAATGAAATTTTCCTTGACCATGCTATGATCTTGATCATCCACAGCAAATGACGGTATGGGCTACGCCTTCTCCACCAGCCTGGGAGCTCCCTGAAGGCGGACTAAGCCTCCCCTGTTAGTAAGTCCTGTCCTAGTCTGCATGGTACCCTTGTGCAAATTGGAAGGCACAAGTCAACAGCTTCCCTGGGTAGACACTCCAGAAGCACCGTAGTAGATGGTCTCCGAAGACGGCCATTCATTTCTTTTCTTTAAAAAAAAAATTATTTTTGACTGTGCTGGGTCTTTGTTGCTGTGCACGGGCTTTCTCTAGTGCGGAGAGCAGGGGCTACTCTCTAGGTGCGGTGCGCAGGCTGCTCATTGCGATGTTTCTCTTTTTGTGGAGCACAGGCTCAGTAGTTGTGATGCATGGGCTTAGCTGCCCCGGGCATGTGGGATCTTCCCTGACCAGGGATGGAACCATAGCAAGAAAGTGAAAGTGAAAGTCACTCAGTTGTGTCCGACTCTCTGAGACCACACGGACTGTAGCCCGCCCGGCTTCTCTGTCCACAGAATTCTCCAGGCCCGAATACTGGAGGAGCCGTTCCGTTCCCTTCTCCAGGGATCCTGATCCAGGTTTCCGGCATTGCAGGCAGATGCTTTACTGTCTGAGCCACCAGGGAATAAGTTACATTCTAAACCTCTAACTTCTGGGATGGTTGGTTATCAGTCATAGATAACTAGAGCAGACACCCAGATCGGTGAGAAAGCAGGGGCTGGGGCTTATGCAGTGACTAAACCTGCTTGACCTCCCGCATGGCTCTGGCTCTGCTGTGTTGTTTCTACTCCAAGAGCCCAGGTCAGGACTTCTGGAAGAAAACAGTCTCCCACGCATGGCCAGTCACCAAGCACTTACTGATTCTCCAGGGGTGTGTCAAAAGGACAGCGTGCAACTGGCCCGATTTTAACCCCGACGAGGTCATGTGACCAGACCTGGGGCATGGAAGAGGGTATCCTGAAGATCTCAGAAGGCTTACCGATGGTGGTGATGACTGTGGCTGCAAAAATCATTGCGTTGGGCCAGTTCCAGTTGTTGAAGGTCTGGTTCCCTGTGATGGCCACGCCCTGTCCTGCAGCATCAGATACTATCTAAAAGGAGATATACAGTGAAGATCAGAGAGGAGGTCACACTTTATGAACCTCCTTATAAGTATTCTTATTAAATCATCACAATAGGAAAGTGGCAATTATTGTCTTCAATTTATAGGAGATGAAATATTTTATACAGGATCAGAGAGGTCAAGTGATTTGCCCAAGGACACACAGCTGGGAAGACTATGAATCCCGGTAAACTGAATTCAGTAGATCTGGAAGATGTCAAGAGAACGTGCCTTTCTAACAAGTTTCCAGGTGATGCTGACGTTATGGCCCCAGGACCACACTTTGAGAACCGCGCCAGACTTTATGCCTCTGAAAGAAGGCAGACATGATATAGAAAAGACAGAAGGACCTCCAGAGAAGTGCTCGACTTCGGGATTGGCCCTTCACACCCCGCCCCCCATTGTCAGGGCACTGGCTAAGGTCAGCTCAGAAGCTTGCGGACCCATGTTCCGGGGGTGGACCCATCAGCTGGCCTGGTCATTAAGGTGGTGTGTACTTTTCAGGCTGACTCAAAACCATCATATGAGTTCCCAAGAAGCTCCTGGCCACTTTGGAGAGCAGGTGAGAAGTCGCCTGGGGAGGTCCACTGGGAGGCCCAGGGAGAGGCCTTTATTATCTATTCCAGGAACACAGACAGCTGCCAAACCTGTCCACCTGGCCTCCACCCCATCCTTGAGGGTTGCCTCCATTCACTCCACCCACCATCAGTGGGGGCCGGGACCTCACGAGGCGGCTCCAAGAAAGTGCCAAGATCTGGGGTCCTGGCCCTGCCCCCAGGGAGAGGCCTGGGATGGACCATCCAGCCCAGAAACCAGGAACGTGACAAATTCCCCCTAGAAATCAAGCCTAGGACCGAGGAAAGACAGAGACAAGCATGGGAGTAGGAAGGAGACAGAAAAACTGGAGTTCTACCCATGGCATGAGAAGAGAGGGAAGGGTGGGTTGTCCTGAAGGAGTGTGCCGTTTGCAGCGGCAGAGGCCAGTGTAAGTGGATCTGCAGACTTTGTCAAGAATTTTCCATGATGACACGCTCATCTGACAGGCTGTCAAACCACACGGCTCACTGCCTTGCCTACCCCCTCCCCACCCACCCTGCTATTTCCTGCTCATTTCTCTGCAAAGTAGAAAGAGGGTGCCGCGGAGCTGGCTGGGCGCTTTACGCCAGGACATTCAGATAGGAAAGAGGCCAACTGGTCCATCCGGTTGTAGGTCAACTCAAAAGGTTTCCTAAGCCATGACATCTATGTTCTAAGCAGGAGAATGAAACGTCCCAGGGCCCGGGGTGTAAACAGATGACAAGGAAAGCAGGATCACTCAGCCGCCTTTGGCTGCAGTCTTTGCTATCTGAGATACCCATCTTATGGGGGGTGGGGGTGAGGAGAGCAGCACCGTCCTCAGGAAACACAGCCCGAGATGGCCGACACTGACCGGGAAATCACAGCATTGGAACCCCACCCCTGGTCAACCCCGTGGAGTCTCGGAGGAACAGGAGAGATGTCAGAAGTTGCCTCCCCACCTCCTTCTCACACAAAAGGAAAGGGTGGACTCTAGAAACTCCAAACTGAACTCTCGCTGACTCCTCTCTGGAGACAGCAGAGCACTTGGCGGATTCAAAGAGGAAGCAGTGGGCACTGGAAGCTGCTAGCACAGGTTCACCAGAGCAAGTCATGCTCAGCTAAGTGCATCTCCCACTCCAAAGAGACTGCAAAGCCTTGAAGTTCGGTGGAATGCAGTCAATCCAGATAGCAGCCAGGCAGCTGAACAGATGGGTGCAAAGATATTCGTGTGGAGAAGACAGAGAAATTGCAGGGATGGACTGGGATTAATCCGGGTCCACATAAAGGCAGATAAACAACCCCAAGAAGTACTGATCATTATCAGTCTGGATCGAGGTCTCCATCATCATGCCAAAGGCCAGGCCCCTTGAATCTTTTAATCCATAGCACAGCAAAGACATAGATGGCTGACCAGTTTAATCTGCAAAAGATGCAAACCTGGAACAAGGCTGGGGTGGGAAGACAGCTGACACTGCAATGGCACCATCTGGACTGGAAAAATGGGCCCAGGGCTCCTCCGCTGGCTCAGTGGTGAAGAATCCGCCTACCTACGCAGGAGACACGGGTTCAGTCCCTGGTCTGGGACGATCCCACGTGTCACGGATCAATGAAGCCCTTGTACCACAACTACTGAGCCTGTGATCGAGAGCCCGGGACCCCCAACTACTGAGCCCACGTGCCCCAGCTACTGAAGCCCAAGAACTCTAGAGCTCACGCTCCTCAACAAGAGAAGTTACTGCAAGGAGAAGCCCGTGCACCGCATCTAGAGAGTCGCCCTTGCTCACCGGAACTCGAGACAAGGCCGCACAGAGACAGAAGGTCCAGCAGAGCCAAAATAAATAAATAATCAATTTTTTTTGAGTTGAGATCTAGCTTTAAAAAAAAAAGGGGGCCAAACTAACATGATACAGCTGTCTTTTAAATTTTTCATGTCTTATACTTTGAGTTAGAAGAGACTGACCCAAAGGGTCAAAGGGAAAAGGCCTTGGGTTTTAGCTGACCCCAAACCAACAAACATTAGGGTGGCTGCCAAAACAAAGAGAGGTAAATACAATCTCGGGCAGTGTTAACACCTTATCTCTTCAGGGCTGGGAGGCAACCAGCCCACTGTCCTCTGCAGGTCAGTTCCTCTGCACTCTGCTCCACTCTTGGCTGTTAGACTTCATGATATGCTAACCTAGGGGCCAAGGTCCTGGAGGGGACAGCTGTGAATGTGTTGGATAATGAGTTCCACCAGAATGGACTGCCCTTGGTTAGGCATCCATTTCTGATCATGGGAAGCTTAGGCCCAGGAAGACCAGTACACTTCAGGGATACTGAAGGTGTGACTGCAACAGGGGTTCTCAGGTGGGGAGGCAGCACCCTCTGGGAATGTTTGCCAGTGCTGCCTGAGTGGGAGCCTCCTATGTGCTGGGCACTCACTGTTTGGGCACCAGGGGGAGAGCTTCAAGAGAGGACAGTATCCCTGTCCGTCCCATGCTGCTGGCATGAAGTAGGCAGGGACCAGAGAGGTAAGACAGCCTGGGATGCTCAGGACAGCCCCACCCGCCATGCCCACATGTGACTCCGGAACCATTTAGTTAAGTGCTGGTGACTCAGTGGTAAAGAATTCACCTGCAGGAGACACAGATTCGATCCCTGGGTCGGGAAGATTCCCCTGGAGAAGGAAATGGCAACCCACTCCAGTATTCTTGTCTGGGAAATCCCATGGACAGAGGAGCCTGGTGGGCTATAGTCCATGGAGTTGCAAAAGAGCTGGACACGACCGAGCGACTAAACAACAATAGCAAGGAGACATCACATGTAAGAGCTGGCAAAACAGGGTAACCGAAGACGGCATTATTGTTGGGAGCTTTGCAGCAGAAATGCTGGCTTCTTGCCCCTCACCCCACTGATGGTGTGTCCTTTGGGGCCTCCGTCCTGGGTTATCAGGGAGTCACAGCCCTGTGCACTGTCCTCTTCACCCCCATTATCTCTCCACGGTCACCCAGAGAGGGGCGGACAAATGGGGGCATTCCAAAGAGCCCTAAGCCCCCAGGGCCAGAAGCGCCACTCACCCTTACAACAGTCCAGTGGCGGCAGTTACGCCCACAGATCAGGTCAGGAGACAGAGGCTGAGAGCTTAACTGGCAGAACTGGGCCAGGTTCTAGGCTTTCTCTTGCAAGTCAGCTGGGCTCCTCACCTCCCTCTCTTCCCTGTTCTCTCTGCTCCTGGACGCCCCAAGCTTCTCTGCCCAGGGTTTCCAAGCAGCTGGCCTGGGGATCAGCTTGGCTCCATCCCCATGCTGGGAGAGAGAGCGGGATTTCAGTGCTGCTGTGTGTCAGATGCCTCTTGCTGGGGCTTTTATACATATTCCCTGACTGGCTCGTCCCCGAATCTGCCAGGCATCACCTGACAGGTGAGGAAAGCGAGGCTCAGGGAGCAAAGTTCTGGATGTGAACTTGGGCAGCCTGCTCCCTGTTCCCACTATGGGTCACTGTGGCTCCAGTTGGAACATCTCACTGATTAAGGTCAGGGGCAGGGTCCCTCAGGCTGGTGGGACCCTCTCCCCCAGAACAGAGAGGCTGACCCAGGATTGAGGTCATCCCTGGGTGAGGGGAGCCATTAGACACATCGTCTAGTCCTCCAGGGTTAGGGAAGTTGCTTTCTTGGGAGAAGGTGGACCTTGTTCACGCACAAGATGATTTAACTTGGCTTCCAAATTCACACAAGACAATATTTTCATTTTCTACATCACCCTAGAGAACGATGGGAGAGGGGGATCCTGCAGACAGCCTGGGCCTGGCTCTGGTTTGAGAACAGAATGGAGCTCCACCCCCTCCCCCGCCTGTCATCCTTGCAAAGAAGTGGCTGTGATTTACTGGTGAGGAGTTGGTGGTTACCATGCACTAAACGTTATGCTGAGCACTTTATGTGCCTCCAGCTCATTTAATGAGCAAAGAATCCTGCTGGGAAGTCACCGTAATTTTTTTCATTTTGCAAACGAGGACCTGAGGCTGAGAGGTTAAGTAAGTAACCTGCTGCTGCTAAGTTGCTTCAGTCGTGTCCAACTCTGTGCGACCCCACAGACAGCAGCCCACCAGGCTCTGCCGTCCCTGGGATTCTCCAGGCAAGAGTACTGGAGTGGGGTGCCATTGACTAAGGGATGCTAAAATCGAGGAAGCGGGGTGGGCTGGGGAGCCAGCCAGGATCTGGGTTCTGGCTGCAGGAAGGAGGCTGGTGCATACCTCCACCCCTTCACACCACCTGGAAAAACAGTGCCCTAAAACCAGCCCATCCACTCAGACAGAGTTCTCAGGGAGGAGACATTCACGCCTCTGCCTAGGCTTCAAGCAACATGCTACCCTGACTCCACCCTCCCAGAATCTCACTGTCCATGAAGTCTGGGTTCCCTATGGCACCTCATCCCCCAGGGATCCGGAGTTTCCTGTGCAGAGGTAGCTGCCAGGCACCCCATCCAGGAGACGCACTCTGCAGAGTTCCAGAAAGGGCCCGTCCTGCCCACCTGCGGACACAGGCAGCGGGGCTGAGGTCCAGCCTTTCCTTCATCAGGCCATAAGAGAACACTTTCGGGTGGCAGCCAGCCTGTGGATGCCAGCTACGGGGCCCCCACAGGGCCGCTCCCCACCCTGCCTCCAGCTCCATGTCAGGCCTCACACTGGGAGCACAGAGTCCCTTCCTGGCCACACAGAATCAGCCTCGAGGATGCCAGCCTCCACTGGACCCACGTGTCAGAGGCACCCAAGTGGTCGTCCCTCACCATCCCTGGCTGCATCCGTCCCTAACCCATTTCACCTCCGCTCACTTGGTTCCTCTGGCCTGCAAAGAGAACGAGGCCAATGGTCATGTGTTCACAGTGTGTGGAAGAGTAGGAAGAACATTTACTGTCTCTCACCGGCCCTCCTGGCTCCCCCAGCCACCTTGGGAGGTAGGTAGGGCATGGTTTATTACTCCTTATTTCATAGATTATGATAATTCATATTTGAATAGTAGCTGGTATTTGAGCACTTGTTTTATGACAACCACCAATCAAAGCATTTTAAATCAGCTCATTGAGTGTTTATAACCTTGTAAAGGAGGTTGTCTTCCCTCCATTTACAGCTGAGGCAAACAAGGCACAGAGGCTGAGTAACCTGCGAGGCAGTGGTGGAGCCAGAGCGTGGACCCAGGCCGTCTGGCTCTCAACCCCTCTTCTGTCCACAGACAGGGGTGACGGGTATAGGCTTCTCGGCTACAGCAGTGAACCCAGGTTTCTAGAACACAGCCAGGCAAATGCAAGGGAAATAGCCACAGGAATGTAGAGACTGACTTCCCTAGAAGGTAAGCTCCGTGAGGGCAGGGCTTTTATCTGCGGTGCACACATTTATTAAGTGAGTGAGTGAATGAATCAATGAGGGCATCTTCCCTGACCTTGACTGACTCCCTCTCCCATATCCTTCCTTCAATTCCTTCTCAGGGTTATTCTGCAGGTGGATCTCATAAACCACCCTGTGGATTATATTGTTCATCAGCAACAAGGCACACAGCTTTATCTGGCAAGAGGGTGGGAAGCAGAGTCAAACCCCAGTATGAGTGGGGCTGGCGGGGTCAGGGGAGGGACATAGAGCTGCTGGGACCACCAGCATCCAGGGGAGGAGGGATGGGGGCGGTCACCAGGTTGTGAGAACAGAGGGCAGACCCTGGAGGTCAGGGGTTTGGAAAGGGGTCAGGTAAGGGGGGCAAACAAAAGCCCCCTTGCCCAAGATGGCAGAGCGAGTGGCAGTGGGGCCAGGAGAGTCCCTGGAGTGACTAGAGGGACCGTCCTTCCTGCCGGAAGAGGAGGCCTGCCCCCTCCGAAACTCTTCTGCGGGGCAGTGGGTGTGCGGAGAACAGGAAGAGGGCTATAAAAGAGGGAGATAGGGTTCTCCAACCAGATCCGTGCCCCCACCCTGGGCAGAGGCTCATGGACATGTGAGGCGGACCTGGGGGTTACTTAGTGGGCAGGGAGTCCTCTCTCAAGTGCTGGCACCAAGTTCCTGTGTAAATCATACACTATCAGCCTTAATTTCTCCATCGGTCAAAAACGGCACCCACTCTTGAACACACCCCGGAAGCCCTGAATAAAGGTAACTGCAGTCAGGGTTGCAACCACACGGTACACGTGGCCTTCAGGAAACCAGCCCCAGCAGTGACCTGACACCCCGGCAGGGGACTGCGGGCCCACAAAGACAAATCAAAGGGCGTGGAATTTAGGTCTCTGCACCTGGAGGCCAGGCCCGGATGAGATCAGCAGGTAGGGGCCCCTGGAGTCAGGAGGCCTGAGGGTCGGGTGTGTGTCCAGGCTCCCCCCAGGAAGCAGAGGCAGGGAAACAGAGGCACACCCAGGACGCACCACCGCAGCCCTCAGACAGCCCATCTCTCTGGACCTCTGCCCTCTAGGGGCTCCCAGCCACCCTGGCCGGCCACCTGCACAGCGGAGTAAGGACACATGCTGATCCCCCACCCTGTGCCCGCTATGGTGGGGCGGAGGCCAGGCATGAGGGCTTCTCTGAACCCTAGTCTTAAAGCCCCAGTTAAGACATCCCCCGGCTTCACTGTCAGCCCAATGCCCATCCACCCCCTGGTCTCTGGGCTGGGCTCTTCCTGTATATCCACGTCTGTCTGTACATCCATCCTCAGGGAAGGGGGCTGGGGTGGGGTCACGGCCCCACAGGGAGTTTGCGGCAGTGGGTGGGGGCGGGGAGAGTCTTAACAGACAAAAGTGGGGATAAGTAAACCTATCATAGGCACTTTTCAGGCAAATAGATGCTGAACAAGTTGGGCTTGTTCAGAGCAATGCTTCTCACGTTCTTTAACACTGCAAACTGATGAGCGGATAGAGGAGAGCAGGGGGGGACCCCAGAGCCCATGCACTGGGGCGCCCTGCGGCAGCGTGAGGAGGGGAAGAGGCCGGGGTTGGGGGGGCGCAGTGGGTAGAGCTCGCCGTCCAGCTGTGTGGCCAGCCCTCCCTCTGAGGTCTTTCAGGGACTGCCGGCAGACCTACACTATCAGTATCTTGGCGAGAAGGTGAGCACCTGTTAACCTCTTATTCCCAGGACAAATCAGAGGTGTGAAGACGATTATCTGAGCCCTCCATTATCTCCACTCCTCTCACTTGCCGGGCTCAGGCTGACTCAGCTCCTCAGTTCAGTTCAGTCGCCCAGTCGTGTCCGACTCTTTGCAACCCCATGGACTGCAGCACGCCAGGCCTCCCTGTCCATTGCCAACTCCCGGAGTTTACTCAAACTCATCTCCATCGAGTCAGTGATGCCATCCAACTATCTCCTCCTCTGTCGTTCCCTTCTCCTGCCTTCAATCCCTCCCAGCATCAGGGTCTTTTCCAATGAGTCAGTTCTTAGCATCAGGTGGCCAAAGTATTGGAGTTTCAGTTTCAGCATCAGTCCTTCCAACAAACACTCAGGACTGATCTCCTTTAGGATGGACTGGTTGGATCTCCTTGGAGTCCAAGGGACTCTCGAGTGTCTTCAACACCATGGTTCAAAAGCATCAAAAGTATCTACCCCAACGGGGTGGGAGAGGGGCACTGGGCTAGTCTTCAGAGACAGTGGATGCCACCCAGCCCCTGGAGCAGGGGCTCTCCCCCGACCCAGTGGAACCACCTGGGAGTTTAAATAAACACAACACCTGGACCTCACTCACAGGTATTCCCTGGGGTTGACCTAGGTGCCCAGCAAGCAGTTAACAAGCTTCACGGGTGATTCGTCCCTTCATCTGCTAAGTGGGGGTGACGCGGGTGCGGGGCTCAGCCTTCCAGCTCCCCAGCCAGGAGGCAAGATGCGCAGGATCCTCGGTATTCCCCCGCCCCGCTCCCCGCAGCCCAGGTGACCAGGTGTGGCTCGGAGGGCAGGACTGGTTTAGGAGCTGGGCATTGGCCGGGGCCCAACGGCACCACCCTGACACCTGCCTCCCAGCTGTGGGCCCGGCTCCCCCGGCCCTGACTCTCCCAGGCGGACAGCAGGTGTCTGTGGGGCAGGTGCAGGGACGTGGGGGCAGGGCCCCATCTTGTCTCTGTTAAGACTTGACCCGGGCCCTTGCAGTGTGGACTTTGTAGACTTGTGTTTTGCTTATCTGCATTTTCACTTTTGCTCCAATCCTGCTTATCTGCTTTTTCGGTTTTGCTCCGACGTCTGTTGTTTAGTCGCTCAGTCGTGTCCGACTCCTTGCGACCCCATGGACGGCAGCCTGCTAGGCTCCTCCATCCATGGGATTTCCCAGGCAAGAATACTGGAGTGGCTTGCTATTTCCTACTCCAGGGGATCTTCCCAGACCAGGGGTTGAGCCTGAGTCTCCTGCATTGGAAGGCAGATTCTTTACCACTGAGTCACCAGGGAAGCCCGCTCCAGTGTCTACCCGAATACCTATTACGTTTTCAGTAGAAAGAAAGTGTTAGCCGCTCAGTCATGTCTGACTCTTTGTGACCCCATGGACTGTAGCCTGCCAGGCTCCTCTGTCCATGAAATTCTCCAGGTAAGAAATAACAGGAGTGGGAAGCCATTCCCTTCTCCAGGGGATCTTCATGACTTGGGGATCAAACCCAGGTCCCTGGCACAGCAGGCAGATTCTCTGCCATCTGAGCCACCAGGGGAGCCAAGAAGGAAAGACAAATTGCTGGAGACTTGGTTGGTACACTAGGAAGTTAAGGTAGGGTCTGAAGACCTTGGTTCAGTTCAGGTCACTTACTGAGTTTCTCCAGGAACCAAAGTTGGCTTAGGACCACAGGGGTCCCCCTGTCTAAGCAGGTGACACTTTTGTATAATTCATATTTTCCTTTGTCCAGAACTATAACTTCTGAGCCTAGTTCAGCACCTCCCAAGCTCCATTCTCCCTGTCTCCCCCGCAAAAAAAAATCCACAGCCTATTTGAGAAAATACATTTTCATTCTCAGGATTCAGCCTACTGGCCACCAGCTCCAGCTCTTCCCGAGGCCCCAGCAAGCCAGGCTGCTTGAGTCAGAAGCGAGTCTTATTCTTCACCCCACTTCCTTCCTCGATCCCCCCAGACCCCACTGCAGGATGAGGAAGGCGCCTCACTGTGCCTTGGTCCCTAAAGGACTGTGCCTGGTGCCAGCCAGGCTGCCCTCCCTCAGCCCAGGGAGGAAACAGCAACCGGAGGATGCCCTGGGGTACAAAATACAATCCCTCCCCAACCCCAGAAACCCACACATCCTCATCAGGCAAGGTGGAAAGAGGCACCCCACCCCACCCGCAACACATCTCCCAAAGGGAGGGGTCACCAGTACTGCTTCTTAACCAGGCTGCAGGTGGAGACCACCAGGGGTTGGGGGCAGCTTGGGGAAATACTCCTGCCTGGGTGCTACCCTGGGAGATTCAGACAGAAATGGTCTGGGGTGTGGACTGGGAACCAAGTTGCTGAAAAGCTGTCCCAGATAACTAATATCATGTGCAGCCCATTTCAAAACCACCGTCCCAGACCCAAACCATCCTCTCTTCTAGTTACGGGGAAGGCCCAGTCCAGCCCGCCCCAGGGGTCAGCACGGCAGCCAGCGATGGATGGCTGTCCTCCCATCTGCCCTCGGGTTTCCCCTCCAGGGCCATCTCTCAGCAGCTTGCGGAGCCCAGAGGCACGGAGAGGTCTCACGGTCGGGAAAGCCCGGGCCAGAGGTAAGCGCGTTTTCAGCAGAAACCTGGGTTTCCGACTTTCTCAGGCCCGGGAGCCTGTCTGCTCTCAGGAGGGACAATGAAAACAAGGCAGGTGACCCTGCCCCCATTGTTCTCAGGCTGGGTCGGTAACACGCCTCCTCCTCCCCTGGGGCAGCTGGGCGCCTCTCCATGAGAGCGGAGGCCAGGGCAGAGCCCTGCAGGGATCGGCTGCCCCACTGGAAGGCTGTGGGTTTGGCTAAAGCAAACAGACTAGGGCTGGAGGGGCCGGAGCTCAGGATGGGATGTCAGCAAGTGTTCTCAGGCACCTGGAGGGCCGAGCTGATGAGTGACGCTGGAAATCCCGGTGTGAGCGGACACAGGGGACCTCCAGGGCCAGTTCTGGTGCCACAGCTGTGCTGCCCGAGAGCGACCCGGGGGAGTAGCAAAGAACCCCCGCCCACCCAAACAGAGACACCAGATGACCCGCAGAGCTGTGTTCTCAGACTCCACTCCCTGCCTCATTTTCTGAAGGACTCGGGGCAGGTGGCACGTCCAGTGAGGCTTAAGTGACAAGAAGGACACCCTTCACCCACCTGCAGCTTCCTGATCCCCAAATCACAACCACTGCCGTGCTCCGGGGTGGCTGTGACCTGGTTTATGGCCTTATGCTGGCATCTCTGCCCTGTCTGGGATGCTTGGCCTGGATTCATGACCAGGCCCCTTCCCTGGCCCCAGAATCTGGATCCTGGGGATGTGGATGTCTTTCTACTTTGATGGATACCAAGAGACATCTCCCAACTTCTGGGCCAACAACTCAAAGGCAGGAAATTAGTCAGCCAGGACCCCTCCAACAGGCTCTCCTTCCCCATAGGGGTGTGGGTCGCCAGGGAGCGAGAGGTCCCTGCGGCGGATTTGGCTCCTGGCTTATTCTTTCCAAGCTGACAAACCTTTCTGGGCCCCATTCAGCTCCTTTGTAATAAGGCTCTGGAGGAAGAGCCAGCATGTCCCTCCTTCTGGCCAAAACCCCATTCATCAGGTATCTTTCCTACCAGCAACTCTTCTGGCCCTAATTTCATTCGAGACTCAAGACCCTGTAGGCTAGGCAAGCAACGTGGACACTGTATTTCCATTTCGTAGCTGAGGAAACTGATCAGAGAGGGCTAGTGACACAGAAGAGGTCACACAGCAAGCTCACTACAAAGGACAGAGCAGAACCAGCCGAAAGCCCCCTGACTGTCAGTGGAGGGCCCTCTCCACCAAACAAGCTGACTATCCATCTCGCCCCCCACCTGGGGTGAGGCTCAGAAATGCCAACCAAAGTGGAGCAAGGAAGGTGAGTGACAGGAGAGGGGCAGACACGGGTGATGGAGAGCTATAAAAGGGTGTAAGGTTTAATCCTGCGATTCTATCAGATGAGTGTTTGCTTGTGTCCCCCGCCTCCTCCCCAGAGACAAGGAGCAAGCAAGGGAAGCCACCAGCCCCTCGAGGGTTCTAAAAACCGCGCTCAAGCAGGCCACAAAGGAGGTCACAGGAATTGCTGATCCGCCATCTCCCGGTCCTGGGCTGACGACCTGACTGAGATTGGGCTCATCAGCAGCCCCCTCCCTGTGCCAGCTTCCCTTCCCTGTCTTCACAGCAGCCTGGACGACACACGCTGGGACAGCTAACCCACTGGGAAACCACACCCGTCAAGTCGGGACCCTCTGCAGGCAGCCCCGGGGCAGAGGAGCTAAGACTGGACTTTGGCGCAGACACACGTGGCTTCAAGCCCTGGCTCCATGGCCCACCAGCGGGTCACCTGGGGCATGCCCTCTCACCAATCTGAGCCTCCCCTTCCACCTCTGGAAAGCGGGGGCACCAAGACTCTCTTGGGTTGGGATGCAGATTACGTGAAATGATGTGTAGTGGTGCTGGGCATACAGGGCGTGTGCTGGGCAGAGAAGTAAACTGGGAAGAACAGGGGGCTGGTGAGGTCCTCTCCATTCCTGGGGTTTGTGCCCAGGGCACAGGGCCTCCAGAGCTGTAGACACAGAGCTGGGCAGGGGTCACCAGGAACGCCCCCCCTTCCTGGCGGCCACTACCTGGAAGGAAGATCAGAGCTTGGGACAGCACTTATCGCCCCACACCCCACGATGCTCTATTAGGATCTGCTGTCTGGTTGGTAGACCACAAGCTCTGAAGGCTTTCAGAGAAAGAGGTTTCGCTCATTCCTCATTCCCAGAACCTGGCACTGGCAGGTACTCAGTATTGGCCAAACGAGGGACTCAGTCTCCGAGACATACGCCTTCCAGGGCACGGAGGTGGGTGCTGATTCTGTTATTTAACACAGGTTCCGGCTGGATGAGATGGGCAGTCCTGGCAGAGATGGCCGGCCCAGGGTGATGGCTTTGTGTTTCTCTGCCCAGTGTGCCTGTCACCCCACCCCACCCCACCTGTCTGCAAGTCCGGAGCCCCCAGAGGTCCCAGCCCTGGTGACTCAGCTGCACAGCAGACTTTGGAACCATCAGGATTCCGGAGGGAAGAGGCGGGTGGGTGATGAAGGGTGGGGGCCTGGAGGCAGGGGAGGGGGAAAAAAATGAAGCTCTGTTCCTCCTGGGATCCTGAGGACAAGGCTCCCCCGCAACCAACACCCCCGGATCCCCCTCTCCAGGAGATGAAAGCTGCCCCCACCAACCCCACATTCATGCCACCCGGGTATGCCCGTGCCCTTGGGAGAAGGATGTGGCTGACACCCTCACCTCTGGCCCTCAGAGGACCACACCCCAGACCCCCAGCAAACTGTCCCCACCCAGGGGCCCTGAGAGCGGTCTCTCCATCTGCCTCTCTTCCTTTCCCGGTCCCTTCGCTGTGGCCGCAGCTCCGGGTAATAAGTAACTGCCCATCCTTGAAGTTTAGGGTTCTGACGATAAGGGATTATTAAGTCTACCCATTTATCATCATTTGTTTAAGATGACCAGGTGGTTAAACTGTAAACCTCTTCACTACTGAAAACAAGAAAAAGCCAGAAAGATACCAGGCGGTGGTATTAGCCCTGCATGAGGGGTAGCAGCAGAGCCGCTCCATACCTTGAGGTCACCCTCCCTGTCGGTTTATTACAAACCACCCCTGTCCGCCCCAGCCTGGCCTTACTGCCTCCACGCATGACCTGACCTGACCCTCTTCCCTCTCCACAAAGCCCCCTGCAGGAGCCCCGAGAGCCAGCCACCTGCCACAAAACCCTTCCTTATTGTCTGCCTCCAACCTAAATCCCCCCACCGGCTGCAGTCCAAGCCCATTTCCTTTGGTTCAGTCTCCAGCTGGAGACGGACACCAGCTGGTCTCCATCGTCTCTGGAATAAATCGCACAAGGAACCACCAGCGTGCTGGCACAAGCGTCTTGGGGTGAGTGGTACTCTCTGCAGGGTGGGGAGCCTTCTGCCTCGATGGCTCTCACCGCCAGAAGACACAATGAGAGACCAGGGCCAAGACCACGCTGCTGACAACTGTGAGCATCCCTGGGCCGGATGCCCTGAGGTGCAGACTCCTCAAGCCCCCGGCCGGGCGGCCGGACACAGATATGGCACCATACCAGGTGAATCAGGGCTCCAGCCACCAAGGGCCCTATCTGGAGATCACAGGGATGAGAAACGAAAGAGACCCCCAAATAGGGGGAATGGAACAGAGCCCGATACACGCAACCCGTGCCCCCCACCCCGGCCACTCCACCACCCTTGCCTTTGCTGCCCAGCATAAAGCACAAAGGCGCAGCTACCTCTGCTTTTTCCACCCTGGGGGGACAGAAGGCCACCCCACTTCCGCCACCCCATCGTGGGCTGACTGGGGCATGACCAGGGTAAAGCAACACAGAACTGTTTTGTACGAAGGTATGGAAAAGTACAGCCAACCCTCTTCACACCTCTAGAGGCTGAGCTGAGGGGAGGGGTTGCGGTGGGGGTTAGGAAAACCTCCCGTCCTCTGACCTGGGGCCCAGGACCAGGGACAGGCGAGGACACAGGAAATGGAAACTCCCCCAGTGGTGCAGTGGGAGAACCCAGACTCTGAGACAGCCCCATGGTGAGACACCGGGAGGCAAGAAGGACCAAGACCAGGCCACACGTTCTCTCGTTCTCCTTCACCAGGGCTGTGATTTTAAGCAAGGGCCTTTTCCAAGCCTGCTTAACCCCCCTAACACCCACCCAGGCTCTGGCAGCCCTTAACCTTCCTAGGATCGTGCAGGAACTTTTGACACCCAGGCCTGCACAGTATCAGCTGTTTCCTGGCCCTCCTCATCATGACTTCAGTTTCTTGACTGATCTGATGGAAGACAGTGCTGCCCCCTCGCCTCCCCCATCAATTCACAGGGTTATGGGTCGAAAGGCTCAATAGACATGAACGTGATGAGCATGAAGCAGGTGCGCCAATAAAGCTGAAGACGCCCCCGACTTGGAACTCCTAGTTTCTAAATGCCTGCTGCTGTCGGCGGTAAGGCTTTCTCCCAGCCTCCCGGTGCATTGTGTGTGGCCAGGGGAGGCTCAAAGACAGGAAGGCAAATGCCAGCAGATTTCCAAGTCACGCAAGGGTCAGCGGGGGAGCGAGACCTGCTCCTCAAGTGGCTACATCCTGCCCCCCTGCAGAACCGAGTTTCTCATGAAATACTTTGAGTGGCAGCTGGCATGGCGACTTCTCAGGTCTGTCCAGGGAGGTCCGTTTACCCCCAGGTCTGCTGAAGATGGCAGTCTCATCTGGACCGCTTAGGTCTAAACTAGAGACCTAGCAGTGGGCTTCCAAGACACAGCCTGCCCTCTGCCCCATGGGTCACCTCCCAGAAACAGCAGGGTGACGTGAGGACCAGATGGAATGGGGCTCCTTTCACCGTTCCTCCCACTAGGAGGCCCTGAGCCATTCCCCTTTCTGGAGTTGTTCCCACCCCTACGTTGTGGTTCAGTCACTAAGTTACATCCGACTCTTCTCGACCCTACAGACTACAGCACGCCAGGCTTCCCTGTCCTTCACACACGCCCAGTACACACGCCACAGCTGACCAGACACCAGCCCCCAGTGCCCGTACAGAACCAACCACCCAACCTAAGCTAACCCAAGGAGGGATGCGACCAGAGTCCCAGGCAATCTTTCCTCGCACTACGCAGCTCAGGTCGATTGACTCCTTAAGTACTTGCTGAGCACAAAAGAAGAGACAACAATACACAGGCCCTTCCCAGTTGGACCTCGCATCTAAGGACAGACAGGCAGATGGGAGGCGTTACACGACATGGGAAGACAGCAGGAGGGAGCAGCAGGCAAGCCAAGGCGAGGCCGGGACAGTCCCTGCCAAACACACTCATCTGAGTCTGGAGGGACGGAGTGGGCAGGACAGTCAACAGACCCTAGCAAACCCACGCTTTCCGTCAACCAGTCTGGGGGATGCTCACCTCCGAGGAGCTTGCAAGTGTCCCGCCGAGGGGGACGGGGCAACCTGCTCCATCTATGGGTTCTCAGCACATCACCCTCCCCACTCCAAGGCTGCCGGCCAGCTCTGCCCTCACCCACCCCAGAGCAGGACGGAATCTAACGAGACACCAAGAGAAGCCAATGTGCCCTTAGGAACCTCAACAGACTCCACTAGCATTCTAGCACTGCCCAGTAGGACTCTCTGTGCTGAGGGAACCCTGTGGCTACTGAGCCCTCGGACCGTGGGCAGTGTGATGGAGGAACTAAGTTCAAATTTTATTAATTCTATTTTTTTTAAATTTTGGGGCCATGCTGTGCGGCATGTGGAATCTTAGCTCCCTGACCAGGGATCGAACCCACACCCCATCCTGCACCGGAAGCACAGTCTTAGCTGCCAGGGAAGTCTCTAAATTTTATTAATTTTAATTAAAAACTAAACAGGTACAATAGTTAGTAACATCATGTTAAAACCGATTTGTGGCCTGAGTGGTGATTACCATACTGATGCAGTCAGACACAGAACATCTACTTAGGCAGGGAGGGCCTGCTTTCCCCCGGACCCCCAGGGCTCACCCAAGCCTTGGATCACGGTCTGTAGCGTACTCTTGACTCTGAATGACATGTGTGGTTGTGGGCTGTCCCAAATCTTTCCTTTGCCTGTGGTATATTTTTTTTGGTGGTGGTGGGGTTGGGGGGAACGGTCCATCCCAAAAGGCAAGGAGGCAAAGTCTTCCTGGGCCCCAGTGGGAATTGTAAGAGCTGAATATACACTGAGGCCTTGGTCTCTGGAGCACCCCTTTCCTTGTAGGAGACACTGACCCCAACACAGGGGACAGCTCCTGGGACTCCCCCAGCTCTGCAAGCCTTCTCCTGGGGAACCATTCTCTCTTCTTGGTGACTACCAGACTGTGTCCAATCTCAGACTTCTTGGTCTGCACACTGAAAGCCCGCCTGGTTTCCCCAGTCTTTGAGACCCTTCTCTTCAAAGTGGTCAACAGCCCTGCTGCCCAGGAAGTCAGCCCTCTGGCAGCTAAACTGAAAAACAATCACACATTGTTTAGCAATTTCAGAAGTGATACTGGTTTTCAGAGTGTGCGCCGTGGTTAAACCCATGTTTATTTGTGCTTTGTGTACCTCACGCATTAAAAATAGCCAGGGTAGAAGCGGCTGATGCATCTTACCCTTTCAGAAAATCCAATTTCTCACAGTACAATTGCAATACAACAGCATTTCAGAAAATTAGGGAGGCAGAGAAAGAAAAGGCATCAATAACCCTGCCTCCAATTCAGCGCTGCTCGCCTTCTGATTTCACATCGAGTTTCAGTGATTCAACCCTAACTCGGCACCAACTCCGAAAACGAGTCTGGGCTGCCCTCACCCCCATCTCGTTTCTGTCTCACTTCCAGTCTGGCTCATGGCTCAGCCCCACCGAGAACACCAAATTGAAGCCCTGGAAACCCCCACCCCCCTATTCCAGGCCCCCAGCAGATGCCCCTGCTGGTCTGTCTGAGGGTCTTCCAGTCCCCAGGTCAGAGCCCACCGGGTCGCTCAGTAAGCAGGGATCCAACTATAAGCAGAGCAGTGGGGTGGGGCAGGGAAGCGTGGCGGGGTGCTGTGGGGGTGGGGAGTGGAGAGTGTGTGCACAGATAGAAACCAGCTTCAGGAAGGGAAAATTTTCAGACTTGTACACAATGACTCCAACACAGAGCAAGTAGGAGAGACAGGGGATCAGGCAGCTCTAGGCTCTGGGGCATTCCAAAAAGAGCAGGCGTGCCCGTTCACTGAAACCTGTGAACTCTGAACCCCTGGCTTGGTGGAGGCGGGCACTGTCTAGAGCAGGACTCAAAAGTGCCCCCTCTAGCCTCCCCACATGACTTGGAAGTTGCCCTGGCGTGGGCCTGGGGAGCCAGCTCTGGGTCCAGACACGCACACCTGGGGTGCGGAGGGGGCAGGGCGTGGGGGAGGGGGACTGACGCACTTCTCCAGGCAACCTATGGACCTACCCCAACAGAGGACAGAGTGCCCGGCTCAGGTGCATTGTGCACAGCAGCAGGGTGGGGTGGGGGTAGGGGGCCGTCCCAGAGTTCTTGTGGGGTCGGGGTAGAATCTGGCCAGGCACGGCCCCCTCTGGAATGACAGGAGTTTTCCAGATTGGAGGTGGGCTCTGACGGTCCTACCTTTGGGATGTGGGGACTGGGAGACAGAGGCCAAAGGAGAGGGAGATATGGCATCGTGGCTCGGATGTCCATTAATCATTACCCTCTCACACAGCGAGAGTTCAGATCCAGTGGGGCACAGTCGAGGGCCTGATGGGAGGGGGGAAGGGGTGCAGACAAGGCACAACCCCAGAGCAATGTGCTCTAATGTGGGGGCAAGGAGGTGCTCAGAAAATGAGGGGGCTCAATAGAAGGCAACCCTCAAGGTCAGGGGAGCCCTCCCTGGCATCTCCCCCCAACCCCCACCTACAGCAACATTTCTACCTCGGAGCATATGAAAGGCTGCTGCACCTGCATAATCCTTCATATACATGGCAGGGCCTTAGGTAGGTAGGTAGGTAAGTCACGTACAGCTCTTGTGACCTCATGGACTGTAGCCCACCAGACTCCTCTGTCCATGGAATTCTCCAGGCATGAATACTCCAGGAGTGGGTTGCCATTTCCTTCTCCAGGGGATCTTCCTGACCCAGGGATCGAACCTGAGTTTACCGCATTGCAAGCAGATTCTACCAACTGAGCCATCAGGCCTGGCCCAACCTCAAAGGCAAGGCTAATGTCTAAATATGGCTCATAATTCCCACAAACCTTGAACTAGCACTGGGCAAAGTGCTGGCGTTCAGTGAGACTCTAATTGGCCTTAGTGAAGAAATCCTTTGGCTCAGAGAGAGGCGGGGATCCTGCCTAGTCACACAGCAAGTCCGCTCAGCCAGGCCCAGGACCCGGCTCTGTCTTCGAGTCCCCGGGGGCTGGGGAGGTAGGGTGTTGAAAAGCTGATAACCAGGACACCCTCCCTTTTCCTGCTCCCCGGGGGGTGCTGACAAGACATTACTGCACCAGCGAGCTCAGCCCACTCAGCACTCTCCCTTGGCCAGAGGCAGCCCTTCCACCCGCTGCTCCAAAGGGGGCGGGATGCTGGGGGTGGGGGTGGGCGGTGCAGGGCACACATCCAAAGCTAACACTGTCAGGATGCATTCCTCGACCCGGGAGGCAGGCGAGAGAGTTTTATTTGAACAGGAGCTACGGGGAGGGCACGGGGCTGCTGTTCTTTCTCCTCCGGAGAGTCTGAACAGGTGCCGTCCTGCAGCCAGAGGCATGGGGGGAGCAAGAACCTTGAATGAGACACAAGGGGCACCCAAGCCAAGGGCTCACCCACCCTGGGGGTCCTCTGCTCGCCGTAAAATAGCCAGCCTGACCCCAGTCGTGCAGACAGATCTGAGCGGGTGGCGGGAAAGGCAAGGCAAGAGCTGTCCCCTCCCCAGGGGAGACCACAGTCCCACGAGGGGTTAGCCCTGGGGAAGCCAAGTGGGGGACGAGTCACAAGTGTGGCTGTAGCTGCTGGGGAGATTCAGACAGGAACCCCATGGCCAAGAGGCAAGCTGTACTTCCCCCTTCCAGGTCTTTGATTTTTTTTCTTGAAAGCTTGGACTCTGGGTGCCCTGACCCACAAATCCTGCAGGGTCAGGGCCTGACAGGTCCATAAGGAGGCCAGGGGAGCGGGCTGGGGGGCAGGGATGGAGCTGATGGCACCTGCCCTGAACTGTGGCACCTACTTACCTAACCCAGGTTTCTCCTGCTTTCAAACCTTTCACACTGCAAATGGTGAACAGCCCTGAACCAGGTCAGGAAACAGCGATGTCAGGACCCACAAAGGCTGAAGAGAGCGGTGCCCAGCAAAGGGCCAGTGAGCAAGCCCGGTGTGCTTCGGGGCGGAGGGGGCGGGGAGGGGGCGGCCAGAGCCAACAGGGTCCAAGGAGAAAGCCAGTCTCTAGGAGGGGCTGGTGGCCCAGCACAGCTGGTAAAAGAGGCCCTGATTTAGGACACCACGGAGTCTAAACGGGGCAACTCTGCCAGGCTCTGAACCCAGAGGCTTGGGTTCAGGCCGACTAACTAGCTTTTGCGTGACCCGGAAAGACTTATTTAATCCTCTGCCTCAGTTGTCTTATCTGCACATGAATTTGCACAGCGCCTATGGTCCCCGTCGGGAGTCCCTGCGGTGTGGGGCGGCTCCCACCTGCCCTTCCTTCACCAGGTGCCAGCTGCGGTCCCTGCTGTCGAGTGACGGCTGGAACGCCTCTCTCTGCCACCAACTGCAAGGTGACTTACATCATCAGCGGACACAGTCCTGAGTTCCTGGTAAAGGTTGAGACGTGCTGTGGGCGTGCAGGGTTTTAGACAGCCCCCTCACCCTAGGGGCATGGCCTCCAGTCTGCAGCAGGGATCAAGCATAGGGATCCAGACAGAAGCAAGACCCCACGGGGAGCAGAGTCTAGATCTTTTGGGGCCGCTGCAAGGACCCTGGCTCTTGGCAAGGATCGGACTCAGAGCCTAGGTCTGTGCAGTGGCCCATGTGCTCTGGACTCTGCTCCCCCCGTGTGGTCTAAGTCTGCGGGGGAAACCATGACAGGTTTTCTGAATCGGTGGTCCTGATGCAACTCTATCAGAATCCCTAACTGCTGCAGCAGTGATCACCTCCCACTTTCTGAGGCCATTGCCTCCAAGAAGCCTTCCCCAACTGCCTCACTTAGCAATACCTACTCCTTTATTGTACCTGCCCCACCCTGGAAAGCACAGTAACCTTGGAAAAGTTACATAACCTCCCAAGGCCTTGGCTCCAGGACTGTAAAGGGAGGCTAGTTAGATAACCACTAAGCTCCCTACAGCTTCACATTTTATGACTTGCTGCCAGGAGGAGCACCCAGAGCCAGGCCCTCCTCCTCCCCCGTCCCTGCCAGCCTCCAAGAAACCAGCCAACAACACCTCCTTAGGCTCAAACCCTTGGGGAGCAGGGTCCTGTGAAGGACCAGTGAGGCATCAGGTCATTTCTGCCCCAGGCTCTGGATGGCCCCCCAAACCCTGTGTGGTGAGGGGGTTGACCACAATTTCAACCTCTGCCTCTTATTCCAGAAAAACTCACTAGTGGGTAGGGAAACTGGTGCTCCAGGAAAGGGTGTGCTGGGGTGGGGCAGGTTAGGAAATCAGGCCAGGTTAGTGTAAGTGAAATAAAGGCTCTGCAATCCAACACACATGAAGATTTTTGATTTAAAGGCTGTTCAGGGCTTTGATTTAAAGGCTGTGGTCCAATGGTTAAGAATGTGCTTGCAATGCAGGGGACACAGGTTCAATCCTGGTCAGGGAAGATCCCACATGCCGTGGAGCAATTAAGCCCGTGTACCACAACTACTGAAGCCTGTGAGCCTAGAACCTGAGCTGCACGAGAAGCCACTGCAGTGAGAAACCTGGGCACCGCAATGAAGAGGAGACCCCACTCATCACAACTACAGAAAGCCTGCACGCGGCAAAGAAAACCCACCACAGCCAAAATAAATAAGTGAATAAACGCTTCTCACCAGGCCTCAGTTTTCCCATCAAGCAAATGGGATGACATTCCCCAGTCAGACCTCAGAGAGGTCACAGGAAGGCACCTCAGAGGACTGGCTGTGCAGAAGCCTGTAGTAAGGCCAAGGGTGGGAACCCAAGGGGGGCAGGGGGTGCAAACCCTAGAGGTCACCCAGGTGCTGCAGGCAACACTGTGCAACAGTCCTGCTCCATCCCCTGGGGCCGACGTCCCAGTCAGCCCAGTCAGCTCAGCCCCGGGAGGCCGAGGGGTGGAAAAGGCCCAGGGCAGGCTGCAGTCATGCCAAAGGGCCAGCAACAGCCCTGCCTTCCTCCTTCCTCCCTGCCTCTCCCCCCGCCCCCCTGCACGTCCGCGTGCCCCCATGGTTTCCAGGGCATGTGGTCTGGGGACATTCCCCGACAGGCGGGAGGACCTGCTCATCCTCTTTGCGGCAGGTTTCCACCAGGCCTGCACACACACTGGGTAAACATCCGCACGGACGAAGGAATGGGTCTCCGCTCTGTCTCAAGTTCCTTGAAAGCAGAAATCACCCCCCGTGGGGAGGACAGGCCTGCTACGCCTGCTCACTAAGAGGGGTCTTGCTAATCCCAGGGGAAAGGAGTAAGGGGACTCCTGGAGATAAACAGACCCAGAGAGGCAGAGCTGTTGGTCTTGTAAACTCCCTCAAAGGAGAAAAGGTCGGAGTGCACCTTCCACATGAGTCCTTGGGTGGTCTCTGTGCCCAGCGAGATGGGAACCATCACTTTCTGATGAAGCCAGAGGCTCGGGGTCCAGCTTTCGAAGGCTGTGTGACTTGAAAGCCTATGCTTGACCACCAGGCAACGTGGCCCCACCTCATGCAGCTTAATTTTGATAAAGCCGCCTCCCTTCTGCTCCCTGGGGCCAGAGCCTGTCCTGGCTCAGTTTACCCAGGTAACCACCTTGACCTTACAGGAGGCTTGTTGTTGTTCAATGGCTAAGTCATATCCAACTCTTTGCGACCCTATGCACTTGAAGCACGACAGGCTTCCCTGTCCTTCACTATCTGCCAGAGTTTGCTCAAACTCATAGCCATTGAGTTTGTAGGAGGTTGGGTCCCTTGTGACTAGACTTCCAACCCAAAGGCCCACACAGCTGTCTGCCTCCCAACCAGAGCCAGGTACATTGCTTGGGTACCCAGGGGTCCCACAGACAGATTCCAAGCAAGTCGCTTACCAGGCTAGAACCCAGGTAGGGAGGCTCCTGTTCCAGGGTGTGGGGCA
The DNA here is from genome assembly GCF_027580195.1 of Bos mutus. Lineage (NCBI taxonomy): Eukaryota > Metazoa > Chordata > Mammalia > Artiodactyla > Bovidae > Bos > Bos mutus. Next base: position 36,835,150 of record NC_091639.1, on the reverse strand, counting down.
TGCCCACATGGAGCTCCTGTGGTCTATGCTGGGTATGTGTGTGCTAGTCACTCATCTGTGTCCGACTCATTGTGACTTCATGGGGATCGAACCGGGGTCTCCTGCATTGCAGGCAGATTCCTTACTGTCTGAGCCACCAGGGAAGTGTGCAATCTAGCAGAGAAGTATGCAGTCTAGCTAGGCCTAATTTAAGAGGCCTGCTAAGCCTTCTTGAATGAATGGATGAACTTACTCCAAGGAAGTGGGACTTCCCTATAGCTCAGATAGTAAAGAATCTGCCTGCAAATGCAGGAGACCCAGGTTCGATCCCTGGATCAGTAAGATCCCCTGGAGAAGGAAAATGGCCACCCACTCCAGTATTCTAGTCTGGAGAATCCCATGGACAGAGGAGCCCGGCAGGCTATAGTCCATGGGGTTGCAAAGAGTTGGACACGACTAAGCAACTACCACACACACAGAGTCCAGGGAAGTGGAGTCCAGAGAGGCGAAATCTGACCAGGTCACAAGGCACAAACCAGTACTGCAGGGAGAATCAGAACTCCAGTTAGCACCAGCTATTCCCTGCACAGTGGTTCAGACAAGGGCTTCCCAGCCCCAGCTCTGGCCCCAAGCACTGGGCACACACGCAGAGGAAGGGGCTCCACTGAGTCCTCGCCAGCTGCTGTGGCCTACCAGTCCCCAGGCAACCCACAGGACCAGCCACTAGGCTACAGGAAGAGCCAGGCTGACCCTGCCCCCAGGTCAGCCCCTCCCTGCCTCTTCTCAGAGCTTGGGGGCAAGCCTCTTCCTAACAGGAGGGGCCAGCTAGGCAGCCTGATTACAGAGTGCCATGGGAGGTGACAACAGCCAGAAGTACACAATCCTGCCTAAATATTTCAGCAGGAAACCCAAATATTTAGAGAGAAGGGGAAAAACAGAATGTACACTTCAAAGCCAATCAACAGGACCTGGCTATCAAGGACCCACGGAGAGGGGAGGTGGGTGGTGTCTGACCCCAAGGAGGGCACAACTTAGACCCCACATCCGGTGTGACCAACCCTCCAGGGATGTCACCCGTGAGGTCATCTGGACCCAGGATCCTCCAGAAGGGAAGAGGTTTAACCCAGGCCTGGGATAAGCCAGGACTCGTCCCCTTTCTCCAGAGGAGGAGGCAGGGCTCTGCTGGAAGGCAAGAGGCGATACACCTTCCTTTTCTCCTGGGAGGTGGGTGAGTCTGCAGGAAATGAAAAATGGTGGGTGACTCCACCAGGAGTTCTGGTGGGCTTTATCATCCGTGTCTCCATCCCCAGATTGGGAGCTCAATAGATGGTGGGGCCTGAAGTAGGCATCGGGAACAGCCCCTAGCCCAGAGATGGAGGTGCCAGAGTGAAACCAAGTACGGCCCTGTGGGACTCCCAGGCTTGGACGTCTTTCTGTCCCCCATTTCTTGTAGGCAAGACTCCAGCCTCCATGACCTTCCCCGAGTTCCAAAGGGCAGATTTGGAACAGCGGCTAATCAGGGAAGGAGCAGCCAAGAAACAACCTGAGGCAAGATTAAAGGGACCAGAGAAACTTATCAATATTAGGAGTTGACCACCCGAAACTCTGCACACCCTAATCCCATCAAAGAGACCCCACTTTCGACTCACTATTCTAAACCTTTATCAAGTTCTTTGACGAGAGACACCTATTTTTTCGAGAGACACCTATTTTTTTCGAGGCAGAGGCTCAGTGTGTTTCCCTTTGCCTGGCAAAACACAATAAAGCTATCCTTTTCTACTTCAGCCAAAACTGTCTCTGGGATTTGATTCAGGACTGGTGTACAGAGAGGCCAAGCTTTGGGTAACAAGAGCAGCAGCTAACAGAGGAAATCACCAGTTGCTTGGGCTGCTCAAGTGTGTTTACATGGATTCTGCAGGAATGAGGGTAATGCTATACTGTAGTCCCATTTCACAGATTAGGAGACTGACTTGCTCAAAGTCACATGGCTAAGTATTCAGCCAATTACACAGAGAACCTCCCGATGCACCCTAGGGTTCTGCAGCCACCACACACACCCTGTACTTTCCCACCTCCATGCCTTTGCTCCTTGTTTTTGTATGTTTCATAGTGTGGGCTCTGGGTTCAAATCCATTTTCTTCCACCTCCTAGCTGTACAGTCTCGGGCAAAAGAGTGAAGTTGTAGGAGCCACTCTGCTGCTCTTACCCTAAGGTGGGGTTGCTAACCCTCCAGCAGAGGGTTGCCCCAGGACTACGAGATGATGCACACAAACCATTCCCACTGCCAGTGGTGAAGCAAGTGCTCAGTAACTGCACCCGGGGCCCCAATCCCTGCTCACTCTCATCACTTCCACCTCCTGACTCTACCTCCCTTCAGATCCAAGGCTCTGAAATCAGCAAGGCAGGGTAACTCTCAGCCTCTAGCTAACCATGCCATCCTGGGCAAATCCCCTGACCTCAGCAGAGCATTAACACCTAACCCACAGAACAGGTTCAATGAGATCAGGTAAGAACCAGCCTGGCACCTGGGAGGTATTTGGCAGAAAGTTCACGGGGGCTGCAGCCCACTCCACTCATCGCTTCTGCACACCTCAATGCTCTCCCCTCCACTTTAAGTTCAAGAGCAGAAATTCACCTCTCAAGAGTACACGCCTGGAACCTCCAGTTGCACCTATGAACACCACTCAGGTAACAAGCTCTTTACCTGTCTTTCTCTAGAGTAGGGGCTCCCTGAGGGCAAGCGCAACATTGTGCTCAGAGCCAGATCCCTCCCCACCACAGGCCACAGCGCTCTACAGGCAGCCCTCAGGAAACAGGAACTGACTCCTCCGAGGCCCCCTGACCCTCGTCCATCTTTCCAGCCTCACCATCTGCAACCCATCACTTGGCACCAGGACTATATTTCCCCTCATTTCACCACCACAGCCCTGTTTCTCTCCCCAGCTAGACGGAGTTCCAGAGGGCTAAGCCCCCATCTGGTTTCTGGGGCTTTGAAGTTAGGTTTCTGTCACACCAAAGTGACAGCTGGCAGGCAGGGGTCCCCCTGTGATCCCCCAACTCTGCCCAGGTCTCTGAGGTTTGGGGTGTCAGATGAATTGCTCACAAAAAGGCGAGACACCTCAGGCAGCTATACAGAGCTGGAGCACCCCACCCCCCACGATTACCAAAAGAAGCAACTAAGGCGGCCTCTGGGAACTGGGAACGTCATCAGTGGAGGGGACCCAGACCTGGAGCAACAAGGAAGGGAGAGCGGTGCCCTAACTGCAAGCTGGGTAAGGGAGTGTGGGTGGGCTCTTTTATGGGGCTGGGAGCTCTGTGGGCTTTGGCAGAAAAAACCACACTCCCTCACATCAGGAGAGAGGGAGGAGACATCTTTATCAGAACAACAAGGGGGTAAAAGGATCCGCCCACAGAAACGTTAGTTTAGAATAGAATGCTCCACTTCTTTTAAGTTGCAAACAGCTGTTGAAGGAAGAGGAATCTTTCTGAAATGCTGTTTACTCCCTTACTGGAAAATTGCAAAAATTTGGTGAGTTCAAATTCTTTGGCTCAACCCAGACAGCCTGGTCATCTGACCCTCACCCCTCTGTCCAGTGGCTGCAGCCCAGAACCATCAGGCAGTTTCACACCTCCCCGAGGAGGGCTGCAATGAAAATGGATGCTCCATCCTACCCTCTCTCTAGCTTTTTTACAAGGGTGGCGGAAGGACTTCCCTGGCCATCCAGTGGTTAAGACTTCGACTTCCAATGCAGGGACAGCGAGTTCAATCCCTAGTTGGGGAGCTAAGACCCTACAGGCCTCCTAGCCAAAAAAAAAAAAAAAAAACATAAAACAGAAGCGATATTGGAACAAAGTCAATAAAGACGAATGGTCCACATCCCCCCTCCCCCCAAAAATCTTCAAATAAATAAATACAAAGGTGGTTCACCCAGAAGTGGAATTACTGGGTCATGTGAGCTTCCCTGGTGGCTCAGACGGTAAAGCATTTGCCTGCAATGCAGGAAAGCCAGGTTCGATCCCTGGGTCTGGAAATCCCCTGGAAGAAGTTATGACAACCCACTCCAGTATTCTTGCCTGGGGGAGCCTGGCAAGCCTTGGTCCATTGAGTTGCAAAGAAATAGACACGACTGAGCAAGGAGCACAGACACACACTTGGCAGTCTATTTTTAATTTCTTGAGGAATCTCTATACTGTCTCCCATAGCGGTTGCCCCATTTTACACCAAAATACAAACATTATACAATTCCACTTGTAAGGTATCTAGAGTAGCCAAATTCACAGAAACAGAAAGTAAAATGGTAGTCACACAGCCCTGGGTGGGTGGGGGGAAGGAGAGCTGTTTAACAGGTCTAGCGTTTCAGTTTTGCCACATGAAAAAATTTTGGAGATGTTTCACGGTAACATGAATACACGTAACACTACTGAACAGCACTCAAAAAAAAAGGTAAAAAGTGTATACTTTGATATGTGTTTTTCACTATAATTAAAAGAAAAGAAAGTCAGTTGCCCTTTCTTCTGCTCTAGGAAGACCTGACTCCGTGCCCTCTACACTGGGGTATGGAAGGGGCATCGCGTAGAAGTGGCATTTAGAAGCTCAGTGGCAGCGGCAGCTAATACTTAATGAGCTTTCCTGTGTGTCAAGCACTGTTTCCAATAAGCAACCTGTGAAGGTGATATAGTGCCATGCATTCAGAGGCCACCCGTCACCAACAGACACACAGCTTGGATGGTGACTCTTTCAGCAACAGTAAGGGGCCCACACTGATAAGCCAAGTGGCACGGGGACAAAGACCCCTGCCGAGAGCAGCAGGTCCTCTTATCCGTGTCAACGCACCCTTGGGGAGAACGAGGAGGTCAGGGCTCCTCCACTTATTCCAGGGGTCCGGACGGACTCTCAGCAAAAATCTCCAAAGGGATTCGCCTCTATCTTCTCCACTCCCCCAAAGGAACATCTGGAGGTGTTCACATGCTATTTCATGCTCTCCTACAATCACCGGCCTCACCGGGCCTCTCTCTATCACCCCAGCGATAGAGGCCACTCCGTTCTCTCTGACTCTAGCATCTCAATTTGTACAAAGACTCTCCTTGGGGTTCCGTCTCAGGAGCCTGGCTTCCCTGTTCCCCAAAGCCTTGTACTTCCCTGTCCCCTGCTTCCTCCGCCCCCTCACCACACACAGGCTGAGGCCAATCTAACAGCAAACAACCAAGTTCAAGATGAAAGCTCTTGGCCTGAGGTCAGAGCCAGCCAAGCACGCCTCCAAAATCGGAGGACTGTGTTTCTTTTAAACGCCAGACTATAAATAGGGGAAAACCCCAGGAAAACACTTAGAAGCCGCAGTCATCACCTCCCTTGTGCCCCCCTCCTATAGGACTCCCCCAACCCCCACGAGAACCTTTCAACACTTGCTAATCTCTGCCTTCAATAAGCCTCTATTACTATGCCATCTGTAGTCATCCTAAGGGCTCTAGTAAAACTCTCAAAACGATTCAATAAAAATTCACCTTAACTGTTAAAATTCTAACCAGAGTAGTTAACGAAAGCAGATTTATCAATCTGAGAATTTTTTTTGGTTTTGGCTGCCCCCGACGTTGAGCTGAACAAAAATAAGAAAACGAGAGCCTTTAGGAAGGAACCTCTTCTGTTTCCTCTCCAAAAAAACCAACCTCTCCACTTCCCAGTTCTGCACTCCTAGACGGTGAGAGTTGTTTCGAATGAATGACCCGGAGGCTTCTGCGATCCTGGATAATCAAAAGATCGATTGTGCGCTCTTTACTTACAAAGGCAGTTAAGTGGACCAGCGCGCTTTACAATTTCCAGCAAGGCTTGAAACAAAAGAGGCTTTCATGTTAACCCTAGGTTCCCCCCCGCCCCCCACCACCAAATTCAAGTCATGTGCCCAGTCTGAGCATTCGGTCAGATGTAATTTTACATGATTCGTAGTTAAATTTTTTAAAACTTTTAGGAGGAGGATTGGTGTCAGAACCTCAATGTTGGAATCAGCCTTACTCTATGGACCAGAATATGTGTGGGGGAGTGTGAAGGGCCCAGAAGATAAAAGGAGAGCGACTGGGCACAGACAGAAAACCTCAGAAGAGGACAAGGCAGGTAAGGAGGTCGGTGGGATCCAAGAGGCTTCCAGGAATGGGTCAGCTCTGTGAGCAGTCCAAGAAAACCTGGTTAGGGATGGGGCCCCAGCAGAGGGCAGGGCCTGGGGTGACCCCTGCACCCCCAGGAAACAAAGGATCCCCAAGAACCACATCGTGAAGCCTGTGGTCTCCCTCCTGGCCCTCTGCTAGGTTCCTCTTCCCGCTCTTCTCCTGCTTTGTTGTTGATGTTCAGTCACCCAGTCGTATCCGACTCTCTGCGACCCCATGGACTGCAGCACGCCAGGCCTCCCTGTCCCTCACCATCTCCTGAAGTTTGCCCAAGTTCATGTTCATTGCATCGGTGATACTGTCCACCGATCTCATCCTGATGCTCTCTTCTCTGACACCCTCATAAATTCCCAGTTCCCACTCTTGGGAATTCCCTGGTGGCCCAGGGGTTAGGATTCTGTGCTTCCACTGCAGGGGGAACGGGTTTGATCCCTGGTTGGGGAACTAAGATCCTGCATGCCGGGGTGTTCTCAGTCACTCAGTTGGGTCCCACTCTTTGGGACCCCACAGGCTGCAGCCCATCAGGCTTCCCTGTCCATGGGATTTTCCAGGCAAGAATACCAGGGTGGATTGCCATTTCCTACTCCAGGCTGTGGGGTAAGGCGCTGCCAGAAAACAAAACCATATAATGATCAAGATCCCACTCTGGCTGGAGGGCATCTCCTCCTGAGAGTGCCCCCTAAATCAGGCTGGACCTGGGGGCCCTGGCGCACTGTCTTGTCAAGGTGGATTTTTCCATCCTTCTCCAAAGCAGGCCAGTCTGAGCCTGGCTGTGTCTAATTCATCCTTGCATTCCCAGTGCTTTGCCCACTGCCGCACACGCAGCAGGCGCTTAATAAAACACTTGTTGGCTAATTCCCATATACTCTGCAATATACTTCAGTTTCACTTCAGTTTGAAACCTGACCCTGTACTGTAAGAACCTGGGCAAATTACATCATCTTTTCAAGTCTTCATCTTGATTGAAAAGGGAAGACTAGATTAAAATCAGAGCATAGGTAAAGTGCTTATTCAGAGTCCTGGCACACAGTCAGCCCTGGAAAACCTTCCTGTTTAGGATCGCTGCAGAGGTGAAGGTTGAGAAAGGTTCATTCCTGCCCGGCATCCCAACCCTCTGGTTTTCCTGTGCTTCTCAAGGAGAAGTGGGGTGGGGTGGACGGCTGCTGTAAGGGAGGAGGTGCCGACTCAGCCAGGCACAACACAGGAGACGCCTGCGTGCCCATGCCTGTTCGAGGGGAAATAGAAAATAGAATTTCCCAGCCGACCAGAGTCCAGCAGAACCAATTTATTAAGCTCACCGACAGACCAACAGCTTCACATGCCTAAGTGGGAGGACGAGGGTGTATGGACAAGGAGCAGGCTCTGGTGGCAGATGTCCAGGTCTTAGCCAAGTCCGTGTGTGCCCTCCTGGTCATTCCCTTGAGCTTCAGCTTCCTTATCTGAACACGCAAGGGTGCTGTAAAGATTACCTGACTAAGGCAGGTAAAGGGCCGAGCAGGTTGCCCCGGTCAGTGTCCTCTAGTGTGTGCAGCGGTGCAAGGCTCGGTGTTTTCACTTACACCTGTACACACCCAATGCCTGATGCTTCCACTTATTAGACCCTCGCCAGATTCAAACCTTACTCAAACCTCACTTTGCAGATGAGGAAAGAGAGGCCAAGTCAAATGGTTTGATGGGTAAATGGCCAAGCCAGATGGCAAAACCAGCTTAGGGCCTCTCTCGTAAAATGCTGATTGCCGCCCACAACGCCCAACATGCCAGGTGCTCAGCCAATGCCAACTCCTCTTGTGGGAGCCTCTGCAATTTAGGAAGAGGCTGGGGGAACGGGTCACCCAGCAGCTGGAGGAGCAGGCTTGAGAGCAAGGGTTCAAGATGGTTCCGAAGGCTGGAAGGAGGGCGACCACGTGGCCTGGGGCCAGTGTGGCACAGAGCGTTTGAAAGTCAGCCTCCTCCACGTCAGTTCAACCACAGCATGCAGAGGGAGGAAGCAACTGACAACTCGGGGTACTATTTCCAAAGATCTAAAGAAGGGGGCCTTAACTCCCTTTCTCTCTTTGAAAGAATACACAAAATTTCCACTCTAAGAGAAACATCAAACCAGGTTGCACCACCCCCTCCCTTCCAACAGCCCCCTTGGGGCAGGGGGTTGGCTCCCACCCCAGGAATTCTTAACCAGGGACTCTGTTAGGATTACAAAGGTGATTATTCTGAACTTGATAAAAAACACAGAACTCAGGTGGAAAATGCCGGAGCAGCTAGACGGGTAAGAAGATTTTTGAGTTTTCATTTTCCTTAAAGCAATTTCCTGAGACCTGAAGCAGCGCCCAAGTCCCAGATCAGAGAGCAATGCCAGGCAGGTTTCTGTGGACAGAAAGCGATGCTGAGTTAGCGCCTCCACTGGTCCATTCTCATTTCTGGGGTTTTTCCTATGAAGGGAGGGGACTCGCCATGTTGGATATGGCTTGAGAGGCTGGCCTGTCTATAAGCATGTCCCAGTCAAACTGGCCTGAGGCCCAAATCTTTTTCCTAAAGTTACCTGCTGGATTTGGGGGAGGGGGACAGGGGGATGCTAATTGCTGGCGGGTTTAAAAGGACCTCAAAAATGTCAGGCTTCTTGCTTGCTCCAACACCTTAAGAAAGCTGTCTAACCTCCAAAGCTATAACCACCAGCTGCACCCGGGTGCCTCGCCCAGACCACCACCACCCCCCCTTCCCCTACTCCTCGTGTTTTGAAGTTTATTTTCCCACATTCAGCCTTGAATTCTTTCCTTCCTTCCCCTGCAGTGGCGGAGGAGCAGCAGAGAGGGAAACACTTCGAGGGCAGCTCGATTCTTTATCATCCCCGCCTGCCTTCCTCCCCCTCTAAACAAAGCCCTGGAGCAAAGTAAACAACAACTCTTCTCCAGAGGAATTGTTTCCTCAAGGGAAATTATAAAGTGACCCCCCCCCTCCCCAACACGCACACACAGGGCAGACACCCATTCCAAGGAAGGCGCAGCCACCCAGATCTCCTGCTTTTAGGAGCGACATCACCCAGCTCCCTCCTGAAGCGCATCCTGCCACCAAACTCATCTCCCAACAGCCCCCAGCCCTGGAAACTGCTCCCAGACAGGAGACTCTCCACTAAAATCCAACACCCAACCTTCTAATCTAAACCTTTCACTGGCTCCTAAGAGGACAAATCTATTTGACCAGCTGCCAGTAGGCACCTATAAGCTCACCAGGGGTATTTAGGTGTCCATCAATTTGGGGACAAAAAGGGGAATCCACAGGCAAGACATTGTCATGCTTTCTAATGCTTTCAACCTGCCAACAGACCAGAGCTGGAAAGACAGATGAAGACGGGTTCGTTCCCATTTTACATACAGGGACATTGCTTCGGGAAAAATGAGAGACAAATACCCAGCCATAGAGGATTGGGGAGGCAAAGTAGATTAAACACTGTTACTCATTAAAGTTCCTTTCTGACCTCTTTTACCCCAAGAGAAATGTCACACCTTGGACAATATCTGTACTCCACCTCACCACCTAGAGCCTTCATCGGCTCTTATCCAGGTCTGGTGGTTCTACTGAAGGGAGGCCATCACGGTAGGCCAAGGAGGGTGAACGGCTGAAGAACCTTCGAGAAACAAGGGTAGAGGCCTTCGGTCCCCAAACAAGTCCCGCAGTTTATCCCAGTGAGATTAATGTCAACTATAGTACATACGAATCTACCAACGCGGAGTTTCTCCCACCACCTCCCATTCTGCACAACCTCTCCTCCCTTCCCCCACCCTCGAAAAGGGACGCCCCGGGTGCTGTCCTTTTGTTCCACTGGTTACTTTCACAAAGTTGAACTCCAAGCCCTTCGGGGATGTCTCCACGAGATAAGCCTTCCCGGAAGCCTGCGCGAGTCTCCAGCGTTCCAGCCACCGGCCCGCATCCCGGAGGGGTCAGGCCCGACAGAGCCCCGGACCGCGCCCCCCCAATCCCGAGCCCTGCGAGGGGCGAGGGAGCCTCGCGCCATTCCCCCGGGCTGGTGAAGAAAGGCCGAAAAAGAGCCGGCGGGGTGCCGCTCTGGCCCGGGAGCTGGGAGGTGGAGACGCGAGGGGGTGGCACCCGGCGGGTGGCCCGAACTCCGGGAGCGTCTCCAAGGGAAGATAAACGCCCTTATCCGCCCCACAGCCTCCTCCAACCAGGGAGGTACCCGCGCACCCACACCGAGCCACCTCGGGGCCTGGTTCACCCGCGGGTCAAGCCTAAGTTCTCTTTCGGCACAAACTGGGTTCCAAAGAGTCTCCGCGCGCGTGCGTTGATTCCTGTGTCCATGGGTGAACGACGGATTCCAGTGGTCAGACTCACGGTGAGACATCCTCACCGATCACCCCCCAGGACCACCCACAGAGAGTGAGGGTCATCCAAAGCTGCGAGGGGCTCCCCTTCAGCACTCCTAAACCTCCAGCTCACCTGCAGGATCTTGTCCAGACCATCCTGGCCCAGGCACGGGAACTCCTTGAGCAGATGCACTTTCTGGGTATAGTAGTTTGTCTTGGCCTCTTTCCAATGCGGCTCCTCTAGTACCTCGAAGATCGCCGCCCCGATGGCCAGGTAGAAGATAATGGCCGAGGTAAGCAGAGGGCCCCGGTCCACCATGGCTCCCGAGAGGCCGCCTCCTGGAGAAAGCCTCCCCTAGCCCCAGCGACTCCCAGTCCCACCCGCCCTCCAGCCCCTGGAAACAGCTGTTTGAATTTGGAGCTCCGCATGCGCAGTGCTCCGTTCAACCCGGCTCGGCTCCACGAACAAAGTTGCGGCTCCAAGTTGGTCCACTGAGCGCGGGGGAACTGTGCGGACCCTTCTCACTCGCGCCAGGTGTGGGCGGACACAAAAGGGGCCGGGAGAGGGTCCCCGGATCGCGGGAGGGAAAGGAGCTGAGGGAACCCGGGGCAGAGATCCCGGAGCCACGTGCACCACTCCGCGCTTAACAGCAGTGTGCACCGCGCCCGCCTCTGGGAGTCTCTTTTACACGGGCCTGCAGCTCTCGGCCCGGGAGGAGGGGCCGCCGAGGGCCCGCCCCCGTGCAGGCCCCGCCCCGCGCAGGGCTGGCGGCGGGCCTCAGAGTCACCGCTAGGTGCGCGCTGGAACCAGCTCCCGACCCCGTGCGCTCTTTACCCCCAGCCCCCGGCCACAGCCAGGGTCCGCTGCGTGCCCCGTCTGCCCGCAGAGGTTGTGGTCTCATGGCCTCACGTTTCTTACTAGTGCTGGTGTATGAACTAAAATGAGTGTGTGCCAAATGACTGGGGTCAGGAAGTTATTACTACTGCTATTTTCCTTATAAGCCAATTTTCATTTGCTCATGTTTCTGCCAAGAACACCTGATTCTGTCTCTGTCTCACACACCTTCCTGTAAGACAGGGGAAAGGCCATTAGAAAGGGACTGGGGAGGCTGTAGAGAGTCAGAAGGTATCAGGAACTAAACCAGTCAATAAGGCGTGCATGGCTCCTCCCTCTCATTTCAGTCTCACCTGCCCTGGTGAGAGCGCCCCTCCAACCCACCCCCACCCCTCCATACCAAGGAAAGAGCAGTAAGAGGCAACCCTGTGCATACCCCTCCCGGCAAACACGCTGTGACTCTACAGGAAACACTTGACCTGTTTCATACTCCCAAACATATTTAAAATGGCAAACACCCCCTCCCACATACACACAGACGCATAAACACACACACTCACACACTCCTTATCCCCCTTGTTGGTCTTATTTTCTTCCTGGCACTAAATTCCTTCTGATATAAAACACTAAAATGATGACAGCTGTGGAGTCTGGACTGTTTGCTGACATAACCCCAGTGTGTGTTACATAGCAAACATTCAAACATTTGTGAAATGGAGTGAATGAATTTATGAATTTGTCGAAAGCACACACCCAAAGCCAGAGCACTTAGGCAAGAAAAAGAAATAAAAGGCATCCAGATCTAGATCAAGATCCTTTGGCCCAACTTGGTCCTGTGCGGCTGATCAGCGAGAGTAAGACCTGTAGGTGTGGCTCTGGTCACTCCAGGACTCGCTTCAGGACAGAACATTCCAGAACTGTGCTGCTGTCATAAGGCCTCCAACACAAGATGGGGACCCTCCTGAGGAGCTTCAGGGTACCATCCTCAGTTATCTGGGGGCGCTGCCCGACTCACATGGCCTGGGGACCACAAATGTCTAGTCTGCCCGCAAGGGTAGTGCAGAGCTAGGGAAAGTCGTGGCCTTGGGAATGTCCTCTGATGAAGAATCTGAAGGGTTATAAGATAGTTTTGTGTGGAATGTTGGTGTGCTGAAAAATAGTTGTGTGTGTTCTAGGCACGCCTGCACTTCTACCCCTTTGGTGTGGATCAACAGGGCTGAGGGAGCAGGCATGTACAGGAGTATGAGTAAAGACCATTTGGAATCTGAAAAACTCCAGGGAAACTAAAGATGATGGAAAGTCTAGTGGAGAGGACAGAATTGGGGAGGGGGAGTGGTGGTGGCAGCAGGAGTCCTATCTCCAGTGACAACAGCCCAGCAGGCACCCCTTGGGGTCCTCATCCTAAAATCCTCCAGCCTGGTAGTTGGATAAGCTGCAAGATCTTGCGTGGAAGGATGTTCCCATGTTGGCAAAATTAGCGAACAAATGGGTCTTGAATTAAAAAAAAAAAAGGCATCCAAATTGGGGGGAAAAAAGTGAAATTGTCAGTGTTTTCAGATGATGTGTTGTTATACATAGAAAGCCCCAAAGATTCTACCAAAAAAAAAAAAAAAACTGCTAGAACTAATCAATGAATTTAGTAAGGTTGCAGGATAAAAAATATGTTGTGTTTCCATACACTAATAATGAGCTATCACTAAGAGACATAAAAGCAGTTCTGTTTATAATGACATCAAAAAGAATAAAATATCTATGAATAAATTTAACTAAGAGGGTGAAGGATCTGTACACTGAAAACTGTAGGACATTGGTGAAAGAAATTAAAAAAGACACAAATAAATGGAATGGAGGGATAACCTGTGCTCATGGACTGGAAGAATTACTATTGTTAAAATGTTCATAGTCACCAAAGCAATCTCCAGACTCAATGCAACCCCCATTGAAATTGCAATAACATTTTTCACAGAAATAGAACAATCCTAAAATTTGTATGTAATCACAAAAGATCCAGAATAGTTGGCGCAATCTTAAGAAAGAAGAAAATAGCTGGAGGCAACACACTTCCTGATTTCAACCTATATTCCAAAGCAACAGTAGTCAAAACAGTAAGATATTGGCATTAAAAACAACTCATGGATCAATGGACAGAAAGGACAACCCAGAAATAAACCCACAATGTGGTCAATTAGCTTACAACAAAGGAGTCAAGAATACACATTGGGGAAAGGATAGTCTCTTCAAATAAAAGTGTTGGGAAAACTGGACAGTCACATGCAAAAAAGAAACTAGACTACTATCTTATACCACCCATAAAGATGAACTCAAAACGGATTAAAGATTTGAATGTAAGACCTGAAACCATAGAACTCCGAGAAGAAAACATAAGTGGTAAATTCCTTGACATCAGGCCATAATTTTTTGGATCTGACTCCAAAAGCTAAGACAGCAAAAGCAAAACTAAACAAGTGGGACTACACGGAATTAAAATTTCTACCCAGCAAAGAAGATTATCAACAGTGAAAGGGCAACATTTTGAATAGGAGGAAATATTTGCAAATCATGTATCTGATAAGGAATTAAAATCCCAAATGTATAAAGAATCCATATAACTCAATATTATCAGAAATAAACAATTCAATTAAAAAGTAGACAGAAGATCTGAATAGACACTGTTCTAAAGAAGACATACAAATGGCCAACTGGTACATGAAAAGATGCTCGACATCATGAATCATTAGAGAAATACAAATCAAAACCACCGTGAGACATCACCTCACACCTGTCAGAATGGCTATCATCAAAAAGACAACAAATAACAAGTGTTTGCCAGGATGTGGAGAAAAGAGTTCACAGTACCTGCCAGCACTGTTGGTAGGAATGTAAATTGATGTAGCCACTATGGAAGAGAGTATGAATGTTCCTCAAAAAGTTAAAAATAGACCACTATATGATCTAGCAATTCCACTTCTGAGTATGTATCCAAAGAAAATGAAAACACTAACTTGAAAAGCTACATGCACCCCTATGTTCACTGCAGTATTATTTACAATAACCAAGACATGGAGACAACATAAGTGTCCACTGATGGATGAATGGACAAAGAAACTGTGGTGCGTATCAAATTGGGAAAGGAGTACGTTAAGGTTGTACATTGTCACCTTGCTTATTCAACTTATATGCAGAGTACATCAGGTGAAATGCTGGGCTGGATGAAGCACAAGTTGGAATCAAGATTGCCAGGAGAAATATCAATAACCTCAGATGTGCAAATGACACCACCCTTATGGCAGAAAGTGAAGAGGAACTAAAGAGCCTCTTGATAAAGGTGAAAGAGGAGAGTGAAAAGGCTGGCTTAAAACTCAACATTCAAAAAACGAAGATCATGGCATCTGGTCCCATCACTTCATGGCAAATAGATGACGAAACAATGGAAACAGTGAGAGACTTTATTTTTGGGGGTTCCAAAATCACTGTAGATGGTGACCGGAGCCATGAAATTAAAAGACACTTGTTCCTTGGAAGAAAAGCTATGACCAACCTAGACAGCATATTAAAAAGCAGAGACATTACTCTGCCAACAAAGGTCTGTCTAGTCAAAGCTATGGTTTTTCCAGTAATAATGTATGGATGTGAGAGTTGGACAATAAAGAAAGCTGAGCGCTGAAGAATTAGTGCTTTTAAACTATGGTATTGGAGAAAACTCTTGAAGTCCCTTGGACTGCAGGATCAAACCAGTCAATTCTAAAGGAAATCAGTCCTGAATATTCATTGGAAAGACTGTTGCTGAAGCTGAAACTCCAATACTTTGGCCACCTGATGCGAAGAACTGACTCCTTGGAAAAGACCCTGATGTTGGGAGATTGAAGGCAGGAGGAGAAAGGGATGACAGAAGGTGAGACGGTTGGATGGCATCACTGACTCAATGGACATAAGTTTGAACAAGCTATGGGAGTTGGTAAGCCTGGAGTGCTGCAGTCCATGGGGTTGCAAAGAGTCAGACACGACTGAGCAACTGAACTGAACTGACTGGAATACTAAAAAAGAATACATAAATGAGAAAGAAATACATAGAAAAGAAAGAAACCTTGCTATTTGCAACAATATGGATGAACTTTAAGGGCATTATGTTAAGTGAAATGAGTCAGACATGGAAGACAAATGCTGCATGATCTTACTTATATGGAGAATAAAAAACACATAATAAATTCATAAATACAGAGAACAGATTGGTGGGTTGGAGGTTGGGTATAGGGTGTTAGAATGTATAAACTTACAACTATAAAATAAGATATGGGGATGTAATGTACAGACAGCATGGTGACTATAATTAAATAATACTGTATTGCATATTTGAAAGTTGCTAAGAGAGTAAAAAAAGATCTTCATGACCCAGATAATCACGATGATGTGATCACTGACCTAGAGCCAGACATCCTAGAATGTGAAGTCAAGTCGGCCTTAGAAAGCATCACTACAAACGAAGCTAGTGGAGGTGATGGAATTCCAGTTGAGTGCTTTCAAATCCTGAAAGATGATGCTGTGAAAGTGCTGCACTCAATATGCCAGCAAATTTGGAAAACTCAGCAGTGGCCACAGGACTGGAAAAGGTCAGTTTTCATTCCAATCCCAAAGAAAGGCAATGCCAAAGAATGCTCAAACTACCACACAATTGCATTCGTCTCACATACTAGTAAAGTAATGCTCAAAATTCTCCCAAGCCAGGCTTCAGCAGTATGTGAACCATGAACTTCCTGATGTTCAAGCTGGTTTTAGAAAAGGCAGAGGAACCAGAGATCAAATTGCCAACATCTGCTGGATCATGGAAAAAGCAAGAGAGTTCCAGAAAAACATCTATTTCTGGTTTATTGACTATGTCAAAGCCTTTGACTGTGTGGATCACAATAAACTGTGGAAAATCCTGAAAGAGATGGGAATACCAGACTACCTGACCTGCCTCTTGAGAAATCTGTATGTGGGTCAGGAAGCAACAGTTAGAACTGGACATGGAACAACAGACTGGTTCCAAATAGGAAAAGGAGTACGTCAAGGCTGTATATTGTCACCCTGTTTATTTAACTTATATGCAGAGTACATCATGAGAAACGCTGGACTGGAAGAAACATAAGCTGGAATCAAGATTGCCGGGAGAAATATCAATAACCTCAGATATGCAGATGACACCACCCTTATGGCAGAAAGTGAAGAGGAACTAAAAAGCCTCTTGATGAAGGTGAAACTGGAGAGCGAAAAAGTTGGCTTAAAGCTCAACATTCAGAAAACGAAGATCATGGCATCTGGTCCCATCACTTCATGGGAAATAGATGGGGAAACAGTGGAAACAGTGTCAGACTTTATCTTTGGGGGCTCCAAAATCACTGCAGATGGTGACTGCAGCCATGAAATTAAAAGACACTTACTCCTTGGAAGGAAAGTTATGACCAACCTAGATAGGATATTCAAAAGCAGAGACATTACTTTGCTAACAAAGGTCCGTCTAGTCAAGGCTATGGTTTTTCCTGTGGCCATGTATGGATGTGAGAGTTGGATTGTGAAGAAAGTTGAGCGCCGAAGAATTGATGCTTTTGAACTGTGGTGTTGGAGAAGACTCTTGAAAGTCACTTGGACTGCAAAGAGATCCAACCAGTCCATTCTGAAGGAGATCAGCCCTGGGATTTTTTTGGAAGGAATGATGCTAAAGCTGAAATTCCAGTACTTTGGCCACCTCATGGGAAGAGTTGACTCATTGGAAAAGACTCAGATGCTGGGATGGATTGGGGGCAGGAGTAGAAGGGGACGACAGAGGATGAGATGGCTGGATGGCATCCCTGACTTGATGGACGTGAGTCTGAACTCCAGGAGTTGGTGATGGACAGGGAGGCCTGGCGTGCTGCGATTTATGGGATTGCAAAGAGTTGGACACGACTGAGCAACTGAACTGAACTGAACTGAAGAGAGTAAATCTTAAAAGTCTTCATCACAAGGAAAAAATTGTAACTGTGTATGACACATGTTAACTAGACTTACTGTGGTGATCATTTTGCAACATATACAAATATCAAATCATTATATTGTGTTGCTGCTGCTGCTAAGTCACTTCAGTCGTGTCCGACTCTGTGCCACCCTACAGACGGCAGCCCACCAGGCTCCTCTGTCCCTGGGATTCTCCAGGCAAGAACACTGGAGTGGGTTGCCATTTCCTTCTCCAATGCATGAAAGTGAAAAGTGAAAGGGAAGTCGCTCAGTCGTGTCCGACTCTTAGCAACCCCACGGACTGCAGCCTACCAGGGTCCTCCATCCATGGGATTTTCCAGGCAAGAGTACTGGAGTGGGGTGCCATTGCCTTCTCCGTTATATTGTGTTAGGTTAGTGAAAAAGTAATTGCAGTTTCAGACTGTGAATTTTAAATCATTATAACTAGGTTCGAACACATATTTATTAATCAAAATAGGAAAAATTACAGTCAACACACTTTTGCCAATGAGAAATAAGATTGTTTATTCCTGTAGCATAAAAATCCATGCTTTGGGATTCAATAAACTCTTGGAAAGCATTTTCTGCCTCCTGTTGGTTGTGGAAGCATTTTCCCTGCAAAAAGCTGTTGAGATGTTTGAAGAAGTGGTAGTTGGTTGGCAAGAGGTCAGATGAATGTGGTGGACGAGGCAAAACTTTGTAGCCTAATTTGTTCAACTTTTGAATCACTGGTTGTGTTACCTGCAGTCAGGCATTGTCATGGGGAAGGACTGGGCCCTTTCTGTTGACCAATGCTGGCTGCAGGCGTTGCAGTTTTCCATGCATCTCATCGATTTGCTGAGCATACTTCTCAGATGTAATGGTTTTACCAGGATTCAGAAAGCTGCAGTGGATAAGACGGGCAGCAGACCACCAAACGGTGACCATGATCTCTTTTTTTTTTTTGGTGCAAGTTTGGCTGTGAGAAGTGCTTTGGAGCTTCATCTTGGTCCAACCACTGAGCTGATCATTGCTGGCTGTCGTATAAAATCTACTTTTCATCGCATGTCATGATCAGATTGAGAAATGATTTGTTGTTGTGTACAGTAAGAGAAGATGACACTTCAAAACAGTGATCTTTTGATATTCAGTCAGCTCATGAGGCACCCACTTATCAGACTTGTTCACCTTTCCAACTTGCTTCAAATGCCACACAACCATAGAATGGCCAACATTGAATTCTTGGGCAACTTCTCATGTACAGTCAGCTTTGATGATTCTCTCAGTTGGTTGTTGTCACCTTCTAGTGGCTGGCCACTACACTCCTCATCTTCAAGGCTCTCATCTCCTTTGCAAAACTTCTTGAACCACCACCACACTGTACGTTCATTAGCAGTTCCTGGGCCAAATGTGTTGTTGATGTTGACAGTTATTTCTACTAATTTACAACCCATTTTGAACTCAAAAAAGCAATTGAATGTGCTTTTTGTCTAACATCATTTCTATAGTCTAAAATAAATATAAAGTAAACAGCAAGTAACATCATTAGCACAAATCACAAATTGAGAAATGTGTGTTAAAATGATGTATATGTGTATTTACTTAGTCACTCAGTTGTGTCCGACTCTTTGTGACCCCGTGGACTATAGCCTGCCAGGCTCCTCTGTCCACGGGGATTCTCCAGGCAAGAGTACTGGAGTGAGTTGCCATGCCCTCCTCCAGGAAAATGATGTATAAACACATTTATTTAAGAATGTATTCCAATAGCAAATGGCAAATTTCAACAATGCAAAGAACGCAATTACTTTTGCAACAACCTAATATAATACATCGGAGGAGGCAATGGCACCCCACTCCAGTACTTTTGCCTGGAAAATCCCATGGATGGAGGACCCTGGTAGGCTGCAGTCCATGGGGTTGCTAGGAGTCGGACATGACTGAGCGACTTCACTTTCACTTTTCACTTTCATGCATTGGAGAAGGAAATGGAAACCCACTCCAGTGTTCTTGCCTGGAGAATCCCAGGGACAGGGGAGCCTGGTGGGCTGCCATCTCTGGGGTCGCACAGAGTCAGACATGACTGAAGCGACTTAGCAGCAATATAATACATCTGAAATTAATGTTATATTTCAATTATCCCTGAATTTTTTTAATGAACCAAATTTATTTTTTAAAAGAACAAACAAAACAGAACAACAAAAACAAAAAACACGGGACTTCCCTGCTGGTCCAGTGGTTAACTCTCTGAGCTCCCAAAGCAGGGGGCCCAGGTTCGATCCCTGGTCGGGGAACTAGACCCCACATGCTGCAACTAAGACCTGGTGCAGCCAAATAAATGAATAAATATTAAAAAAACAAAACAAAAACACTTACCCAGGTTTTTTTCTCATTCAGCTTGCTAATATTTACCAAGTGGTGGCTTAGGGGTTAAGAATCCACCTGCCAATTCAGGAAATGCGGGAGATGCTGGTTTGATCCCTGGGTCAGGAAGATCCCCTGGAGGAGGAAACAGCAACCCATTCCAGTATTCTTCCTGGAGAATTCCCTGGAAAGAGGAGCCTGGCAGGCTGCAGTCCATTGGGTTACAAAAAGTTGGACATGACTGAGCACAGCCTAATAATAAATAACATAAGCCTCAGGCTGCACTATATCCTTTCCAGGCATCTTCATCAGGGCCTGTCATTACACCCACTTTGCAGTGAGGAAACTGAAGCCTGTGTGGGTTAGTTTGTTCAAAGTCAGAAGTTAGGGAGGGGGCACACTCCCTCCAGCACTCTGTAAGAGAGCTAGCCCTGACCCGGCCCCTCTATGGGGGCAGGCATTGCAGCGGGCTGCACACTGACCCCTAGCCAAAGCCTTTTTTTCTTTCACACTGGGGGAGAGGGGCCTTTGCTCAAAGGGTCAAAAGTTAGCGTAGTTCTTCCTTGGGGGCTGGAAGATGATAAAGTGATATCTTCAAGTCAGACTGGAGCCCAGGGACTAGGGATGCAGGTTTGAAGGAACGCCCTGGGTTTGTGCATGTTTCCATTTCTCCTTTGTGGAACCGTGTGTGTGTCCCCTGCAGGTTGAGACAGGAAGCTGGGAAACCCCAGGTTCTGCGTTCTTGAAGACTTCGGGAGCCTTATCCCCTCAACAAAGGCCTTGGGGTGGCCCCCTCTGGAGACCACCTACTCTCCATCCAGAGCCCCTTACCCACTCCAGACAGACACCTCTTTCTTAACCCCTGCCCCGCTCTCACCCTGCACATCGACGCTCCAGGGCTCAGCCTGGAGGGAGAGCAGACCCCTCTCTCTGGATAATGTCGGGGACTGCAGTGTGAACAGTTTACCCAGCGTGGGGTCGGGGCAGTTGGGAAGGCCACAGGCTCTCTCTTTGTTTGGAAAGTTCTCTCCCATTCCTTTCCCACCTCCGGTCTGCGTTCTCTTCCTAAGAAAATAAAGGGCCTCTTCCTATTTCAGTCTCCCTGTCTCACAAAAACACTGCAGAAGAGTTTGGGGTGAATTGGCTTTTATTTGAAGATTTTTTTTTTCTAATCATTTCTACTTTCCAGGCTATTTCTCCATTCCCTGACCCCTTCCTCTTTCTCGCCCCCTCTATGTCACTTTCATTCTCTCCTCACCCTCTCTTCCTGCGGGCCCCCTTCCTTACCTTCCTGCATTTCCCCAACCCCCTTAACCCAGCCCTCCGTTCTCCCTGCTCCAGCCTCTCCCTCTTTCCTTTGGCTCCATCCTACGTTGAACGCTCTCCTCCCCTCCTCCGCCCTCTCCCTGGCCCCATCCACACATTTGGATCAGCAATTTCTGATGGAGATCAGGAGCTGTGCCCATTCTCTGCACAACAGACAGTGGGGCTTTGGGAAATAGAAACTGTACTGAAACCTGTGAATGTCTGGACGGCTGGAGCCTCAGGGACAGAAAAGGAAAAAGTAGGTATATGGGGGGAGGAGGTGTATTTTCTTATACCACTAATAAAAATACATTCCAATGGCGTTATTATTATGCTTATGGGTGGTAATTGCTTTGGATTGCTATTCTTTGCAAGGCAATCAGCTTTGAGAATGATTGACTTTCACTTTGGTACTAGACTAGCCCTTCACTCGAGTCAGCTGGGTCCCAGCAGAAACTGGTAGAGCAGATGAGTTGTTTTCTCCAAGGCCATGCTCCCAAACCCTGGCCGCAAGATGATCCCAACTCACCTTTGTCATTTCTTCCTCGGTTCAATTCGATGAAGGGTTTATCCTCTTGGTGAATGAATGGTTTGATGATCCTTTAATAATGTTAAGATATTTACTGTTTTATTTCTGCTTAGGATTATTTCTGTTTGTATTTTGTTTAGGAATTTCAGAGGGAATAATCCTCCTCTGAAATTCATGACTGATCTAAAGAGGCATATAAAACACCATTGAAAGAATAAAAAGTTGTTCAACATCACCTGAAGACCTTGTATCCTTAAACAAACAAACAAAAAACTATAGCTCTCAACTCAAAAGGTTTTATTTTTATTTTTGTTCTTGTCATATTACTTGGAAGAGAGACAGTTACAAATGCTTATAAAATAGCTTGCACTGTGAAAGACTATCAGTTAATTTATAAACTTGCTTTGTTTCTAATGGATCATTTGGAAACCTGGGGAAAGTATCTGTTAAATTTTCACATCTACAAAGCCTCTGTTTATTCAATTAGAAAGGTTTCTGAGTAGTAAATTCAAGGTACGTGATAAGACTACCTTTATGTTTTATACCAGGAAACACAAAATAAAATCACAGCACAAAATGAAATTTCAGAGCAATATAGTTGTACCAATAAAAAAAAGTAGTGAAAATGGTATACACAGATAATAGAATATTATTTGGCCTTAAAAGAGAAGGAAGACTTGTCATATGCTACAACATGGATGAATCTTGAGGACATAATGGTAACTGAAATAATCCATTTTCATAAAAGACAGGTACTGCAGGCTTCCACTTACATGAGGTATCCAAATTGGTCAAACTCTTGGGAACAGAAATTGAAACAGTCATTTCCAGGGCTGAGGAGAGGGAGAAAAGAATTATTCACTGCGCATATAGAGTTTCAGTTTTGTGAGAGAAAGCAGTTTAGAGATCTGATGTCTAATGAGATACATATGGTTAACTCTACTGTGCTGTCCACCTCAAAGGGGTTAAGATGAAAAATTTTATGTTATGTATAGCTTAAGGTAAAAACACAGTTTTAAAAAAAGTAGTGAAAATTAGACTTGTAAATCCAGTGTTAGCTATTCGAAGGGACAAGAATTAGCTGGGCATTGAGAAAAGAGATATGGCTAAGTAATCATAATAAAATCACATAAGTGTTGCCTTATCAGGGTTTCCATCACTCTTTTTTTTTTTGTTTGTTTGTTTTTAATTTTATTTTATTTTTAAGCTTTACAAATTGTATTAGTTTTGCCAAATATACACCAAAGCTACTTGTCCTTTTCTGAGAGCCAGTTAAGCTATGGAGAAACGAGTCCTCATAAATTAAGGGTTGAGCTTGAGCATGGATTTTGAATTATTTATATTTGAAGATTTCTGATAGGTCTCCATCGCCCTTTTAATGTATCTTCTTTTATGTATATGTGTATATTTATATGTATTGCTACGATATTTGGCGTGTGGGATCTTAGTTCCCCAACCAGGGATTAAACCCAGAGCCTTGGCAGTGAAAGCGCAGAGTCCTAAACACTGGACCACCAGGGAATTCCCAATGTCTTTTCCTTTGAAAGGGAACATGATAATATTAGAATTTCATTGCTGTGTGGCAACATCTGAAATTTCTACTGCCCCCAAAACAACTCCGTAACAAGAGAGGCCCCCACTCCAACCAGTTTAGACATCACCTGAAGCTTTTCCTTAGATGGGGTCATTTTAAGAGTAACACAGCAGGGCGTGAGTTATGGGACCTACCTCCAAACTTTTCTCTCCAACTATCATTGACCCTTGAAATTCTACCATTTGAGAGTCATCCCTTTGTGTTAAACATTGTCCTTCCCTCTAAGATCTCTTTTGAAACTCAGGGAAGGAGTAGGGCATTAAGACTCTGTGCATCTTAGCCTTTTTTTTTGTCTGTTTGCTTTGAGCATTTATGGACATTTTCTCAGAAAAAAAATGCACTCATGCAAAAACTGAAAAATTTTTTACAAATTCTGATGGTTCACAGGAACACCCTACCCTGACCACCCGCCAAAGTTGTTCCTGGCTGGGTGACTCTGTAAGCACCTTGGGCAGGGAACCCTGGGGTGACTGAATGGGGCTAGGAGGGAGGCTCAAGAGGGAGGAGAAATGTGTATACACATGGCTGATTCACATTGCTGTACAGCAGAAGCTGACACAACATTGTAAAGCAAGTATACTCCAATGAAAAAGTAAATGAATAAAACTGGCAAGTGAAAAAAAGAAGAAGAAAAGGTGAGTGGAGAGGATGGTGGGCCCAGGGAGCCAATTTGTGTTTTTAAATTTGCCTGTAGCAATACCAATTAGGTGCTTTTAAGTGTTCACTATGTACTAGAAATGCAATAAACACTCAATGAGATAATACAGATCAATAAAGCACTTAGTCATTATTTACTCATTTGATGGTTGCAGTGACACCATGGGGATTATTGGCCCATCTTACATGTGAGGGATGCTGAGGTTCAGGGAAGTGAAGTAACTTTGCCCAGGTTCCTTGCTCAGGGTGGTCTGAGCCCACAGGGTGTGGCTTTCCTTGCGACCTAGGCAGGTGCTGTCACCACCTGCTGTCCCGTGGCCTCCTTCACCTTCCCTGCAGCCTCCTGGTTTTTCCTTCTGGGCTGAGAATCCTCACCCTGCTGGCTCAGGTCCCCTATGCACTGTGGGGCTGACCGAGAATGACGGGAGGGCCTGGCGGCCCTGTGGGGATACCTCTGTTGTCTCTGTCTTTCAGTGAGCAACTTCCTCTGTAGCCTTCCTCTTTTGGAGATGGTGGCCTGTCCCCACTGGTCCCTTCCAGCCTGCTCCCTTTGGGTCACACTTAACACAGATAGGAGCTTTAGAGATAAGAAGAGTGGATGGTCAATGGAAGAATTGCTCTTTGCCTGTAGGATGATGGTACCATATTGACCCTACCAGAGTGGTCAGGTGACTGCTCGCAGTGCTTCATATTCATACATTCATGTATTCATTCATTCATTCCTTTGATTTTTTTTGTTTATTTGTTTGTTTTTGAGCAACTACTTCATGCCTGACTCTGTACCCAACACGGGGAATATAGCACAGTATGGCACTGCCCTTGTCCCAGAGGGCCTTCACATGACCAGGAGACAAAGCAGCAGGAAAAGTCTATCCAGGGTTGGGAGTAGGAAGCATAAAGGAGAGGGTCAATTCTATCTGGTAGAGTCAAGTAACTTCAAAGAGAGGGTGGCCTTGACATTCACTTTGGACTCTAGGTAAGAGTTCGCTAGGTGCACTGGGCGGGGACGAAAATCAATCATGAACGCAGAAGGCAAAGACACAAGTTGGACGCCACGAACTTGAACGCAAAAACATTTTATACCTTTATTTGAACTAACCTCTACCTGAACTTTAGCATCCTCTTCAAGGGCAAACTGCAGTCGTGCTAACAGCCCCTGAGACTTGGTCACCCACAGACAGCATGGTTCTTTGGCTATCACAAGGAGAGGGTGGCAGATATTTCAAAACATTGTCACAAACAAAAAGATGTCAGTTATTAGACCCACTGATATGCCTTGTAATACTACATGTTATTTCAAAACCACATATATTACTATACACAAACTTTATTTTTAAGAACTATTTTGATAATGGTGTTTTGATATAATTGGTTGCCTTTGGGACACGGCACATTTTATTTTAGGCATTGAAAAACATTTTACTAGGAAGAAGTCCACGGGCTTCACCAGACAGCCAGAGGAGTGTACGAAACAAAAGTAAGTTTAAGCACTGTGCCTGGGAGTGCTTTAAGCAGCAAATGTCCTGATCCCTGTAGTATATTCAAGAGCTCACCCAGGCAGCCGTGTCCTTTAGGAGGGGATGGCCACAGTCCAGAGGGGAGACAGTGGGAGTGGAAGAACAGTAGAATGTTCTGGAGTCTGGCACCCAGGATATACTGCCTCCCATCCCCCACTGCCCGAGTCCTTGGCTCACACAGGAGCCTCTTCCCTGCCTCCCTCACCCCCTGGCTGCTCTAAGCCACCCTGGAAGCCTTCCTTCAAACCTACTGTCTCATGCCTGCGACAGCCCCATCTGGCCCCACCACTGCTGTACCCAAGAGACATAAAGATCTCAGAGACAATTGGCCACTTGTCCCCCAGATGGGAGAGGTGCCTGGGGATTGGTGGAGAAGGGGGCGGGGAGGGGAGGGGGAGGTGGAGGAGGACGATGCCAAGGGGAAGGAGGAATTGGGATTCCTGGAATTTCTGCCTCCTGAGCCAACACCCAAGAGCAAGCCGGGCAATAACCAGAACTTAGCTGCACACAGGACTTTGGCCTTGGGGACCTGAGACATGAGTATCTGGGCGATGGCTCACCAGGCACTGGGGCTGCAGAGGCTCAGAGCCCCACACCTTATTATGGGATTCATAACACATAAGGGGCTATTCATTTAATATCGTAAGGGGCTGGAATCTCTGCCCTGGTCACAAAGCACCTCAGTCCTCAAACCAGCTACCCAAACCTTCTCCTATCCTTGTGTCGGCGACCCAAGCTGACCTGATCTGGAAAAGCCTTTGGTTGGAACCTTACTGAAGGTGAACATGTTGGGTGCACAGTCCAGCCCCTTTACTCTTTACCACCGTACTGTCAGGGGACAGAGGGGGCTAGTCTAAGCCACGCTGTGATAGGAGTCACGGGCACTGAGTGCTTCTCACATGTCAGGCACTGCAATCAGATCAGCGCTGAAACACGTCACTGCGTCTAACCTCGCAAAGACCCTCTAAGGTGAGCCTGGTAATTATCTGCCTTTTACCTGCGAGGAAACTGTGATTCAGGGAGGGGAAGTAACTCACCCAGTCTGGTGGGTGAGGAAGTCAGGATGGGGACCCAGGTTGGTCTGGTGGCAGAGACCTCTGAGTACTTAGACAAGGTGGGACCCTAGTGAGTTTTGTGCCTCCAGCATCAAGTCCCATATCCCTGCAAAGTCAGAGTTTTACCTACTGGGGCACAGCAGTGCTGGCCCTGCTACTGATTTCGAAGCTGAACACCTAAGGCACAAGGAAAGCCCAGCTGAGGGTCTCTTCATTTGCCAAGAGGCGGTACCTACACAGGAAAGCTTCCCTACCTAGGGTGAAAATTATTGGTGCTCAGAGGTAGTGGAGACAAAAATGTCCATGGACCACAGCTGCCCCTTTTTTCCAGCAAGCCCTTCCCAGAGGGACAGGGAGAGACTGCAAGCCACCTCGGCCTCCAACCTGCTCTCCCCTCCCTGCCTGACGCCAGGGGGCCATTCCTGAAGGACTGGTGTCCTAGGCAGTGAGTGTCAGTGGCTGTCAACCTCCCCAGAAGGGAGACAAAGTGGTACCCCCATGGGAAGTACCCAACACCACCCTGAAATAGACTTGCCCTAAACTGAACTTGAATCTGATGAAGTCTCTAGCTACAACTACATTCCTAGGGACTACAGGGGACAGAGGAATGTGTTAAACTAAACCATAGGGGTTTAATTGATAAAATCCAAGTCAAATGACTTGCTTTCTTTAACAAATAAGTCACAGGGGAAAAAAAAAAGAAAAACAGAGAGGCAAGGAGAAAGATTCAGCAGAGATCTACGGATTTCAAGGGACTTTAAAGAGAGCAATTACATGTAGAGACTTCATTTGGTTCTTGACTCTAACAGTAATAAAAATAAAAGAGCTTACCAATTTCTAACTTTTAAGAAATAATTAGAGCTATTCTGTATAAAATAAGCTACAAGGATGTATTGTATAACACAGGAATTATAGCCAAAAGTTTGTAACAACTATAAGTGGAGTATAACCTTTAAAAATTGTGAATCACTATACCATACACCTGTAACTAACATAATATTGTACATCAACTATACTTCAATTAAAAAAAAATTTTTTTTTAAAGAGACAATTGGGAAAGTGAACATCATCAAATGGACTTTTGATGATATTAAGGAATTTTGGTTAATTTTTTGCTGGACCACTGGCCATCTGATACCTATTTTTTTTTTATTGTGACAAAATATAGTAACAAAATTTACTACTTTAATCATATTTAAGCTTATAATTCAGTGGTCTTAAGTACATTCCCAATGTTATTAGACCATCACCCTATTCATTCCCAGATAAAATCCCTTATGATTATACAGTGGAAGTGAGAAATAGATTTAGGGGATTAGATCTGATAGATAGAGTGCCTGATGAACTATGGAAGGAGGTTCGTGACATTGTACAGGAGACAGGGATCAACAACATCCCCATGGAAAAGAAATGCAAAAAAGCAAAATGGCTGTCTGGGGAGGCCTTACAAATAGCTGTGAAAAGAAGAGAAGCAAAAAGCAAAGGAGAAAAGGAAAGATATAAGCATCTGAATGCAGAGTTCCAAAGAATAGCAAGAAGAGATAAAGAAAGCCTTCCTCAGCGATCTGCAAAGAAATAGAGGAAAACAACAGAATGGGAAAGACTAGAGATCTCTTCAAGAAAATTAGAGATACCAAGGGAACATTTCATACAAAGGTGGCTCGATAAAGGACAGAAATGATATGGACCTCACAGAAGCAGAGGATATTAAGAAGAGATGGCAAGAATACACAGAACTGTACAAAAAAGATCTTCACGACCCAGATAATCACGATGATGTGATCGCTCACCTGGAGCCAGACATCCTGGAATGTGAAGTCAAGTGGGCCTTAGAAAGCAACACTACAAACAAAGCTAGTGGAGGTGATGCAATCCCAGTTGAGCTATTTCAAATCCTGAAAGATGATGCTGTGAAAGTGCTGCACTCAATATGCCAGCAAATTTGGAAAACTCAGCAGTGGCCACAGGACTGGAAAAGGTCAGTTTTCATTCCAATCCCAAAGAAAGGCAATGCCAAAGAATGCTCAAACTACCACACAATTGCACTCATCTCACACGCTAGTAAAGTAATGCTCAAAATTCTCCAAGCCAGGCTTCAGCAATACGTGAACCATAAATTTCCTGATGTTCAAGCTGGTTTTAGAAAAGGCAGAGGAACCAGAGATCAAATTGCCAACATCTGCTGGATCATGGAAAAAGCAAGAGAGTTCCAGAAAAACATCTATTTCTGCTTCATTGACTATGCCAAAGCCTTTGACTGTGTGGATCACAATAAACTGAGCAAAATTCTGAAGGAGATGGGAATACCAGACCACCTGACCTGCCTCTTGAGAAATCTATATGCAGGTCAGGAAGCAACAGTTAGAACTGGACATGGAACAACAGACTGGTTCCAAATAGGAAAAGGAGTACGTCAAGGCTGTATATTGTCACCCTGTTTATTTAACTTATATGCAGAGTACATCATGAGAAACGCTGGGCTGGAAGAAGCACAAGATGGAATCAAGATTACCGGGAGAAATATCAATAACCTCAGATATGCAGATGACACCACCCTTATGGCAGAAAGTGAAGAGGAAGTAAAAAGCCTCTTGAGGAAAGTGAAAGTGGAGAGTGAAAAAGTTGGCTTAAAGCTCAACATTCAGAAAACTAAGATCATGGCATCTGGTCCCATCACTTCATTGCAAATAGATGGGGAAAGAGCGGAAACAGAGTCAGACTTTATTTTTGGGGCTCTAAAATCACTGTAGATGGTGACTGTGGCCATGAAATTAAAAGACGCTTACTCCTTGGAAGGAAAGTTATGACCAACCTAGATAGCATATTCAAAAGCAGAGACATTACTTTGCCAACAAAGGTCCGTCTAGTCGAGGCTATGGTTTTTCCAGTAGTCATGTATGGATGTGAGAGTTGGACTATGAAGAAAGCGTGGTGGTGAAGAATTGATGCTTTTGAACTGTGGTGTTGGAGAAGACTCTTGAGAGTCCCTTGGACTGCAAGGAGATCCAACCAGTCCATTCTAAAGGAGATCAGCCCTGGGATATCTTTGGAAGGAATGATGCTAAAGCTGAAACTCCAGTACTTTGGCCACCTCATGAGAAGAGTTGACTCATTGGAAAAGACCCTGATGCTGGGAGGGATTGGGGGCAGGAGGAGAAGGGGACGACAGAGGATGAGATGGCTGGATGGCATCACCAACTCGATGGACATGAGTCTGAGTGAACTCCTGGAGTTGGTGATGGACAGGGAGGCCTGGCGGGCTGTGATTCATGGGATCGCAAAGAGTCAGACACGATTGAGCGACTGAACTGAACTGAACTGTTGGCATTGTGGTTTTAGAAAAAGACATTCTTGGACTTCCCTGGCAGCCCAGTGGTAAAGACTCCACACTTCTGTTGCAGGGGGGTGGGTTCCATCCCTGGTCTGTGAACTAAGATCCCACATGCAGCTTGGCCTTAAAAAAAAAAAAAAAAAAAAAAGACATTTTTCGTTTTAGAGATTAAATCAAACATTCAAAGAATCTTGTCACTTCTCTGGTTTTCTGTTGCTTGAGGATAAAGTCCTGCATACCATGACCTCTGGATCCATCCCCTGCCTGCCCCTCTGGTCATCTCTCCCACCACCATCTCGGGCCACGGTCTCTGACTCAGCCATGCGGCCTTCATGCCAGGACCACATGGTGAGTTTCAAGGGCATTTCTGTCTTTGTTGGGGCCCCTTCTTCCATACATTACATTTTATAAATGTATTAATATGAAGAACAATGCATGAATATTTACACTTAAAACGTTTTCTTCAACCCAAAGTCCATTTCTTTTCTTCTGATTTTAAAAGAAATTAAAATATTTGCATGAGCTCCTTTCAGTGTGGTGGGTCCCTGACAGCGTATCCATGATGGCTATCAGCCTTTTCACAAATTCAGTCTCTACCTCCCCAAACATTCTTCCCCCACCACTTCCATCTTGGTGAGCCCTACTCTTCCTTGCTGGCCTTCCATGGACTTCCCTGGTGGCTCAGATGGTAAAGCGTCTGCCTACAATGCGGGAGACCTGGGTTCGATCCCTGGGTCGGGAAGATTCCCTGGAGAAGGAAATGGCAACCCACTCCAGTACTCTTGCCTAGAAAATCCCATGGACGGAGGAGCCTGGTGCAGGCTACTGTCCATGGGGTCGCAAAGAGTCGGACACGACTGAGCGACTTCACTTTCACTCTTCCTTGGAGAAGACTTCTCTGACCACCCCAAGTCCTCATGATGAGCTCACGGCCCCATCACACGTACTCTTGCTTCCCCACCCCCTGGCTTCACGAGCAGCATCACAGTTAGAGAATCATGTATTAATGTGCGCTGTTCTTTTATTTTTTGGTTGCGCTGGGTCTTTGTTGCAGCTCACAGGCTTTCCTACTTGCTGAGAGCAGGGGTTACTCTTGTTTGCCGTGCGCGGGCTTTTCATCGCGGTGGCTTCCCTTCTTGTGGAGCACAGGCTCTAGAGCGAGGGCCCAGTAGTTGCGATGTGAGGGCTGAGTTGCCCCGCAGTGTGTGGAATCTCCCTGGACCAGGGATTGAACCCATGTCCCCTACATTGTCAGGTGAATGCTTAACTGCTGGACCACCAGGGAAGTCCAATCGTGTGCTTCTTTGTTGTCTCCCCCACTAGGCTGTCTGTCTCTGTGATCCAGGCACCCAGTCCTGTGCCGGATGCTTAGTAATAAACATTTGCTGAGTAGATAAATACATCCGAGGTGGGAAGGGATACCAGTGGTGTTTTAAAACAATCAAATAAGAGAAAGAAAAATGTCTGAAGAGAAATACACCAAAAGGCTAACCATATTTTTAGGGGGTGGGGAGGGGGTTAGGGGAGGATAGTAGGAGTTTAGAAAGAGTGGTAAGTTGAAGAGTGAATTTTACGAAGTTGCTAAGAAACTAGATCTTAAGCTAAATGTCCTCACCACAAAAAAAGTAATGATAATTATGTGATTGAGGGAGGCTGTTAGCTAACGCTATGGTGGTAATTACATTGCAATACACAAACGTATTAAATCAATGTGTTGTTTACCTTAGACCTGCTCAGTGTTATACGTCAACTGTCTCAACAACAAAAAAAGAGAGTGATATTCAGTTTCCTGGTTATACTTAAGTGCATTTTCAAATTCTATCTCAATGACCACCTGTGTCTTGTGTCTTAAAAATATAAAAACCAAACAGCAGAGAAACATTTTTTCCAGATAGTGCTAAAAGAAAAACTCTATTGTCTACAAACTCCTTGAAGCATGACTGTGTCTGTCTTGTTCTCTGTGATATCCCTTGCAATGGGCATATTGTTGTGGTTTAGTCACTTCAGTCATGTCCAACTCTTTGCAACCACACGGACTGTAGCCCACCAGGCTCCTCATGGGATTTTCCAGGCAAGAATATTGGAGTGGGTTGCCATTTCCTTCAGGTGCTCAGTCATTATTACTGACTGACCAAATGCTGATCCTTGGGGTCTGGATTAGAGATGGGAGCCGCTGACAGCAGGAAGGAGGCTGTTGTTTTGCCTGGATAAGGATGAGAGGGGAATGATGCACGGTCTGCTGAAGTTGGAGAATATGGGACCTCTTAGAGGTAGGACTCTCAGGACTGAGAGAGAAGGAATTCATTTAGCCTGGACAACTGCAGAGATTGCAGAGAGAGTCCGGTGGAGGGGGAGAGATAATGAGCTGACCTTGGGCTTTTTACAGGTAAGATGCTCTTGGCACACCTGGGAGAAGAGGCCCAGATAACAGTGAGGATGAAAGACCAGGAGTTCAGGAATCTGAAGAACCAGATTCGGGGGTCACAGCACCCAGATGGTGTTTGTTGGCAACTGCCTTCTCCCCAGTGGATCAAACTGGCCCGCTCCTGATCTCAGGCTGGAAAACCAAAATGTTGGCAGCTGAGGCTTGCTTCAGAGCTCTTGGAGAGGAAGAGGACGCTTCACTGAGACAAGGATGCAAACTGATCCCAGGGGTAAGACAGAAACTGGGGAGAACTGGTTCAGCCTCTGAACTGAGGACCAGAACCAAAACAGCCATCAATTACATGTACTGAGTCAGAGTCCAAGCTGAAGTTTAAGAAAACAAGCACACAGGGACATGGAGAGGCAGCTCTTTCTACTCAGTAACAACCATTACCTAAGATCAACTGAATTGTCTTTCAGCTCATGCCCGGATGGGAACCACTTCTCATTCCTAGCACGTCCTTGCTCTGAAATGGGCCTATGAGTCACTGGGAAAAGAGGATTCGATTAACCAAGATTCAATTCGACTACAGCTGTGGCCAAAAAGTGGGGTGTGCCTGCAGGACAAGCCTTCTCCTTGGGCAGCCAGGTTGCCTCGTACCCTGTTCAGGCCTGCTGTCTGTCACCGTGCCCCGATCTCACCATCAGGGGGTGTGCCACTGGGGAGAAGGCATGACAGCCTCCAAAGATCTTATTTCAAAATGCAAACATCCCATTAGGGTAGCACATCCCAGAGGCTAAGAACTTGTTGCGAATTTACTTCTCAGTTCTCTTTTCTCCTGGAGGGGTTGCTAGGACCAGCACTCTGAGAGAAAGGAATATTAACGAGGGAGAAGGAAAGGACAGAGGTCGTCGTGCAATTTGTTGTAATGCTGGAGTGGGAGAGGGTTGGGTGGTGCGGCTTGACAGCTGTGGGCATGAGGCGGGGAGGGGTCTGCAGGAAGTGCAGTATGCTATTCCAGATGTGTGTGGGGCCCAGTAGAGCTGATCCTCTGAGCAGCTCACCTCCTTCCTGTGCCTGTGTGGACTGTTCTGAGTGGTCCACGAATGGTCCATGATTGTTCCTCAACATTATAGAAAGCCTCTTCTTCCAGCAGCCTTTCCTTATACTGACAGTGAACTCTGAATCTCTTGGCATCACACCGGACAGTCTCTTTCCTAAGAAGGGCCCATTGTTAGCTGGAAGAGAAAAGCCCAGCCAGAAACCAAGCATCCAGAAGGTATAGTAATTACTTTCAACAGATTTTGCACACACCTATTCACTCTAAGCTTATAATGTCTTTAACAAACATCCTATATTCCCTGGTGGTTCAGAGGTTAGTGTCTGCCTCTAACGCGGGAGACCTGGGTTCGATCCCTGGGTGGGGAAGATCCCCTGGGGAGAATCCCATGGACGGAGGAGCCTGGTGGGCTACAGTCCACAGGGTCGCAAAGAGTCAGACACAACTGAGCAACTTAACTTTCACTTTTCATAGCATCTGCGTATAAGAAAGAGCTCCACCAACAGCTGTAGTCTCCAGGCTCTGCAGCGCTAGGCTCTGCAGACACCTTCAAGTTCGGCAGACAGCTATATATTTCAAAGCAATTACTCTTCAAAACTGTGATTTGAAATTGAAAAAACACTTAACAGGATTTCCCTTGTGGTCCAGTGGTTAAGAATCTGCCTGCCAATGCAGTGCACATGGGTTCAATCCCCAGTCTGGGAAGATCCCACATGTCTTGAAGAAACTAAGTGTGTGCTCCAGAACCATTGAGCCCACCTGCTGCAACTACTGAGACCTGTGCGCCTAGAGCCTGTGCTCTGCAA
Organism: Bos mutus; assembly: GCF_027580195.1. Classification (NCBI taxonomy): domain Eukaryota; kingdom Metazoa; phylum Chordata; class Mammalia; order Artiodactyla; family Bovidae; genus Bos; species Bos mutus. Next base: position 36,801,338 of record NC_091639.1, on the reverse strand, counting down.
CGAGAGAAGCCAGCGCAACAAGAAGCCCGCGCATGGTAACCAGAGAGAAGTTCCCACTCACTACAACTAGAGAAAGCCCACGCGCAGCAGTGAAGACCCAGTGCAGGCCCCTCCCCACTAAACCAAACAAACAAACAAAAAAATCAGTGAAAAATTTATAGACCAGAGGCTCTGCAAATAGGGGTAGACGCCGCAAACAGCTGTGCCAGCTGTGAGATGTGTGAAGAGCTACAGGCTTTGCGAAAGGAGACAAGCTCTGTGAACATCTGCAGTCTACAAGTGCCTGCAGATTCTGCAAACAGCTATAGGTTCTGCAAACAGTTAGACAATAGGCTAAAAGTATCAATCACAGGCCCAAACCCGAGAACGCTATTAGAGCTTTTGAAACTGATCATCCCTTTAAACAGGAAATACTTATTAGAATAAAGATGGGAAAGGATGGGAGAAGGGCAAGTAAATTTGATAAAAAACAGTTAGGGGCTCTGGTTGGGTTGAAAATGTGCCCACATAATTCAACAAACATTTGGTTGTGCTGAGAACAGTGCCAGGTACAGTGAGAAATGTGGAGAGCTATGTGCTCTCACTGATCTTGGAAATTCAGACGCCCCCTGGGCCCTTCCTGATAGCCCTTGGGAATACCTGCACGCAGCCTGGTTTCCTTCTGAGTCATGATTACTGTGTACCTGGCTAATGCCCTGGTTACCAACTAGAGCAATAAAAGCATATCACAATCCACTTGAATACTGGATGCAAAGGTGATTGACACTTCTGCCAATGGCTGCTGGCATTGGGGCTGGGACAACCTTGCCTGTGGGAACACAGGTAATCTAAGGGCAAAGAATGGACCAGGACTGGGGCCAGGACTCCACGCAAGGCATCACCCCAGTACATGATCCCTGCATGCTCCTGTGTCCCTAGGTTCTGGAGAAGCATGGGAATGAGGCTGAACCATTTGCTTGATTAAAGCAGGCTTCTGGGAGGAGATGATGGGCTTGGAGCATAGACACACCAGCTGACAGCTGGGGAGAAAGACGGCTGTCCCTGGTGGCTCAGCTGGTTAAAAAAACAAAAAAACAACAAAACACACCAGCCAGTGCAAGAGACAGAAGAGATGCAGGTTACATCCCTGAGTGAGGAGGATCCTCTGGAGAAGGAAATGGCAACTTGTTCCAGCATTCTTGCCTGGGACATTCCATGGAGATCTGGGGGGGTACAGCCCACGTGGTCGCAAAGAGTTGGACACGATTGAGCATGCACAGAGTGCCATATGTACGAGCGAGAGGAAAGGAGTAGTCCTGGAGGAACGTTGAGGCCAATGCACAGACGCCTTCTGGCTGTGTGGCCTTGGGAAGATGATTTAACCTCTCTGAGCTTCAGTTGCATATTCTCTGGAAAGTGGGGATAGTAATACAGGACCCACCTCATAGGGTTGTAGTAAGGATTAGAGAAGTAAAGTGCTCAGAATGGCAAGAAGCTTGGAGTTCTAACCACTGGACCGACAGGGAATTCCCTGTCTCATTGTTCTTTACTGTCGCACAGTACACGCAAGTCTGAGGTCAAGGTGTTGGCAGGAGTGGTCCCTCCTGAGAGTGTGAGGGAGCATCTGTTCTGTGCCTCTCTCCTAGGCTGGATGGCAAGCGTTGGCATTCTTTGACTTGAAGACCCCTTACCCCGATCTCTGCTTTCATATGGCGTTCTCCTAGTGTGTGTGTCTATGTCCAAATTCCCCCTTTTTATAAAGACACCAGTCACATTGCATTAGGGCCCACCCTAATGACCTCATCTTCTCTGACCATCTGTAAAGACTCTATTTCCAAGTAAGGTCACATTCTGAGTAGCAGGGTTTCAACGTTTTTGGAGAAGACACAACCCATAAAAGTAATGATGAGGATGGTGATGGTAGTGGTGATAATGGTGTCTTTCCTTCCTTGTGCCTCTCTTTGCCTGATTGAACAGTTTAAAGAAATGCCTGTTCACTGCCTGAAGTTAGGCCTTGTCCATTTTAGGTTCAGAGTAAACATCTACAGCAGGGCTTCCCTGGTGGCTCAGTGGTAAAGAATCCACCTGCCAAGGCAGGAGATGCAGGTTTGATCCCTGGGTTGGGAAGATTCCCTGGAGGGCAACCCACTCCAGTGTTCTCGCCTGGGAAATCCCATGGACAGAGGAGCCTGGCAGGCTACATACAGTCCATGGGGGTCACAAAGACTCAGACACAACTTACTGACTAAACAACAACAACCACAAAACATCGAGTGCATTGAATCGCAGTTGACCCCACCCCACCTGATCTTGCTGAGTGACTTGAAGTTGGAAATTCCCTACTCCTTGTTCTGGGTCCCCTCTCCAATCGGAGACAGAAGACTACATGGGGTGCGAAAACTCAGCCCAGGAAGCAGGAAGCAAGTTTTTTGAGCCAGCATCACTGTATCGATATTCCCAAGGTTCTGAGCAAGCAAGGCAGGAGGCCATGTTGTTTTACACATGTCTGTATAAACAGATGGCAGGGAAACACTCCGTTGTGACAGGAAGGGATGATAAGGCATGAAGAGTCATAAACACTTTGGCACAACCTTCATCCCAGCTGAGCCCGGGCTCCATGTTTGCTCAGGTGTGGTCCTTCTCTTGCCACAGCTCGGATTGCATCACCTGTTGCCCTAGAAGAGAAGGGGTTAATATGGGGGATGTAAAATAAATAAGCACACACTCCTTGGCAACACTGCCACCCATCCTCTTACACGCACAGCATACCTCCTGAGAATAATCACACATTCTAACGCGTTACATAACAATAGTCCCCTCCTTAGCTTCCCTGCAGTTTGCAAAGCATTTGGATACACTTCATTTTTACATATCTTAAATATTTCAAGATCATTTCAACTTTACAGAAACTCTGCAAGGACAGTGCTAAGAACGCCCTTGTCCCTTTTATCCAGATTCTTCAACATTTCTCCACATTTGCTTTGTCACCTTCTCTCTTTTTAACATATTTAATTTAATTATTTATTTGGCTGCATCTAGGTCTTATTTGCATCATGTGGGATCTTTTCCTGTGGGCCCAATAGTTGCAGTGTGCAAAACTCAGTTGCTCTGTTGCATGTGGGATCTTAGTTTCCTGACCAGGGATCGAACCCCTGTCTCCTGCTGTGGAAAGCAGATTCTTAACCCCCGTACCATCAGGGAAGTCCCACCTGTCTTTTAATAGACACCCATTAGGGCTTCCCTGTTGGCTCACTGGTAAGGAATCTGCCTGCCAATGCAGGAGACACAGTTTAAATCCCTGATCCCGGAAGACTCCACGTACTGCAGGGCCTTTGCACCACACCTACTGAACTCTGTGTCTCGAGCCCGTGAGAAGCAACTGCTGAGCTGACATGCCACACCTACTGAAGCCTGAGTGCCCGAGAACCTGTACTCTGCAACAAGAGAAGCCACCAAAACGAGAAGCTCGTGTACTAGCGAGTAGCCCCTGCTCGCCACAACTAGAGAAAATCCCTTGCAGCAATGAAGACCCAGTACAGCCAAAAATAAATAAGTAAATAAAATTTATTAACAATTAAAGCGTTATTTGTTTAACCATATATTTACGACAGACTTTAATAGCCCAGACGGTAAAGCATCTGCCTGCAATTCAGGAGACCCAGGTTCGATCCCTGGGTCGGGAAGATCCCCTGGAGAAGGAAATGGCCACCCACTCCAGTATTCTTGCCTGGAGAATTCCATGGACAGAGGAGGCTGATGGGCTATAGTCCATGGTGTTGTAAAGAGTCAGATATGACTGAGTGACTTACACGCACACACACACACACACACACATAATTCTCTGAGCATTTTGTTATATTCTGGCACAAGCAAATGTCCCAAGCTCATTTGTACTTTCCCTGCTCTGGCCCTGGAATCAGCCATTGCTACAGGAGCCCTGGTTTGTTTTAGTGGAGGGTGGTGTTTAGAAACTGTGATCTGGGGGCTTCCTGGGCTGCTGTTACTGGGGTGTCATTACTTCTAGGCCTTAGGAAGGAGCTAGGACATGTTTGTATAAACAGCCACTTTTCTTTATTTGCAGTGGTTGTGTTTTATAAAGAAACTACAAACACCAAATGGACGATTTAGGGGAACCCTGGCCCATTTAGGAGAAATGGGAACCAACAGCCTCAACACAGGCCTAAGTGATCTTCTGGCCCCAAAGGAACTCATTCCAATTCAGGGCAGACGCAATATGTGGAATGAAACTCCAGTTGTGCAATAAATACTCTGCCTAGTCGTCGAATGGTGGTGATGACCAACCTGATGGTGAAGGAGAAGAGTTGGCTGTTTAAGGCAAGTGCTCCTGGCTGGCGGCAAGTCCACTGGGGAAGCCCAGTGGCCTCTGCCAAAGGAGAGCAGGCCTTGTTCACCGGTCCAGCTCGCATTCTCTCTTCTATGACTCAGCTACACTAATTCTTACTATTTTCCACTTGCCTGGGCCAGGGGACTTTCATGGGTCAGTGGCTCCGTGCCTGGGAGAAGTCTAAGGTCCTGGAAAGGCAGAGGCCCATGAACTGGCCCGGTCAGGAGATGGCAAAGGGATGGGAGTAGAGAAGCCAGATAGCTGCATACCCCCAAAGAATCTGACCCCAGAAAAGAATCAGCCAAACTCTAATGCAGTGCCCGGTCCCAGCTTAGCCGATCTTGATTGGGACATGAGTGGGAAAATGAGTTCCTTGCTAGGAACGGCTCAGAGCAGGACTTCTGAGCTGGGGCCTTGCCAGCTGACCCTGCCGCCCTTTCCTGGCCCTTCCTGGCCTTGGAGGAGCAGGATGGAGGTGAGGGCAACCACCCCTGGGGGTACAGTCTCTGTTTCTGTGCTTCTTGCACTTGAACACCCTCCCCTTACCCCCTCAGTCCCAAGTCTTACTGCTTACCACCACCACCCCACCCCCAGTGCTTAAACATTTACCAAAGCCTGGTCAGGCAGTTTTCCAGGGGCTTTGGCCCCGTCAGGCACTGCTGAGCACTGAGCGTCACTGAGCGGTCCACGGAGCAGAATTGCTGATGCTGACTTAATGCCCCCCACACCCTACAAAGGTCCCCACTAAGGCCCTTGCCACTCGACAGCCCTTCAGCCTTGGCCTACCTCCCAGACCCCAGGCACCATTGTTCCGAGTTACTTTATCACCAAAGCACCAGGCTTGTCTCCAGATTACAAGGAGAATGGGAGGAGAAGGCCGGGGCAGGGAGGCGGGGAGGCTGGGGTTGTTATAGTCACAGCCACATCTGAGTGACAGGTCAAGGAGCTGGAGATCTGGCTTTCCACATCTTAGGCAAGTGATGTCAATCTCTCTGGGTCTCAGTGTCCTCATCTATAAAGTGCAAAAACCTAGATACATAGATACTAGAAGTTTTTTTGTTTGTCTCAATATGACTGAGCGACTAACACACAGAAGTTTTGCAAATCTGAAGCAAGATCATGAGTATTTTTAAGTTGCTGAAAATAGGAATGATCCAGGAGAAAAAAAAAGTTTAACTCTCACTTGACTTCTTTTATCAGCATTTGTGTAGCTGTGGTACCAAATGCTAAGGAATCATATGTCCAGCTGTGAAGTCCTAGAAGCCAAGAATGTCATAAGTTGGATAGCATTTCTTACTTATTTAAAAGTTTCTGACATTTTCAACACTAATATGTATTGAGAATTGCCAAAAGAAAAGTTTTAAAGGGCATTTCAGCACTTTTTAAAATTTAAGTGTTTTTCAGTAATATATATATGTATATATTAGAGATGTATTATTAAAGTTTTATAGTAGAGTTCATTTTAACTAAAGTGTGTATGTTAGTCACTCTGTCATGTCCAACTCTTTGTGAACCCAATGGATTGTAGCTCACCAGGCTCCTCTGTCCATGGAATTTTCCAGGCAAGAATGCTGGAGTGGGTATCCATTCTCTTCTCCAGGGGATCTTCCCAACCCTGGGATCAAACCCAGGTCTCCCACATTGCAGGCAGATTCTTTACCGTTTGAGCCACATAATGTATAAAGAGTAATGCTGAGTTTTTCCAGTGTAACTGCCACTTACTATCTAAGCAAGAACATGATTTGTTGGATAACTTCAAAATGATAAGTTATATCACGTTTAGGTAGGGATTGAATGTATTTAAAAATGGATTGATACCATTTTATATGTTAGAACATCAACAATTTCAGGATGTGGTGCATGGAATTCTTGCATTTTCCATCATGAATAATCAGCAGGTTCCCTGCCATACATTTTAAGCATGGTTTCTACTCAGTGGGAGAGAAACTTTCAGGCTGGTTTTTCTAAGCATGTCTCCGTATTTAACACTATACAGTCTCCATTTCCAATAAAAGCAAAGCCAAATTGGAAGAAATCAGCATTTGCTTTTTTTTGGAAGAACCCAAGATGTCTTGTTGTGTTTTAAATACTGGGTTGGCCAAAAAGTTCTTTTTCATTGGTGAACATGTTGCTCAATAAAGTTCTTGGTGAGAATGAAAAATACGTCTTGTATTTTCACTTAGAACCGAACAACCTTTTTGGCCAACCCAATAATTTCAATCAAAGATGAATGCAAATTATAAACCTGGCGATGAACACTTTGAGGCAAATTGCAAGATTCCTCGTGAAGTTGCTATGCTTCAGCATCAATATTTTTTCTCTTTCTCCTTACTAACCAACCAGCCATTGTGGTTAGACATAAAATGATAAATGACGGTATTGAAAAACTATTTAAAGTTGTTTAATGGTCAAAAAATACACATCGACTATCATGTGCTGCTGAGTAAGAAGCTGTGCCCTGGAGAGGCCAGTCACAAGAACTACTTGCTCACTCCGTAAGTACTCCCATTGCTCTGGGGGAAGCTTTTTAATTTGTTCTAATTTATTTTTAAGCAGTTAATAGGGTTAGCTGGTTTTAAATGTAAAAACTACAACAGCAAAGTGGAATTACGGGGTTGAATTCAACATGCATTTATAATTTCAATAGCTGCTGCCAGACTGTTCTCCAGAGGGTTTGTTCCAATTTACATGCTCAGCAGAAAGATCTGAGTGCTGTTTCTACACATCTTTGCCAACTCAGGGTACTGATCAATGTTTGATCTTGGCTAATCTGATAGGTGAAAGTGATATGTTAGTGCTAGTTTAAATATGCAGTTCTCTTATTGCAGGTGAGATTGGCATCTTTGCAAATGTTTGAGTCATTTGAATTTTTTTCTGCCTGCAGATTGTCTGTTGATATCCCTCGTTCATTTTTTTCTATTGAGGTTTGTAGGTTTTGGTGTTTTTTTTTTTTTTTTTTAATTGATTTGGAAGAGCTCCTTATTTATGATCTGGAGAAGAAAATGGCAACCCACTTCAGTATTCTTGCCTGGAAAATACCATGGATGGAGGAGCCTGGCAGGCTACAGTCCGTGGGATCACAAAGAGTCAGACACGACTGAGCAACCAACTATTTATGAGGGAAAATTAGCTGTATGTTTATGACATTAACCACAAATACTTTTTCAAGTTTGTTGTTTATCCTTTAGTTTTGTTATCATAGTTTCTGTCATGCAGAAAATTTTGAAATATATATGTATATTTTTTTGGAGTGGAGTTTATCAAGCTTCTATTTTTACGACTTCTGGGTTTGTGTCCTAATTAGAAAGGCCTTCTAATTAGAAAGGGTGAGGAAAATGATTATTTAATTTAGTAAAACTGCATGAAATAGAATGGGACTAGACACCATCATCTCCTTTAAAAGTCCCCGGCTAGGAAGACGTCACTCTGGGAGATAATGAAGGACAGGGAAGCCTGGTTGTGCTGCAGTCCATGGGGGTCACAAAGAGTCGGACAAGACTAAGACACTGAACGACAGCAACAAAGAAGACTGGGAGACCTTGGGCTCTCACAAGCCTTTGGTTGGTACAAACGGATTTATCCCAATCTCTTCGTTGAATCAGCGTGAAGGCTGAGACCCAGAGAGGGAAAAGTCCAGTCAGGGTTGGTGTAGAACCAGCCCACCCGCTTTCCCTCAGGGGGCACTGCTTTCTCTTCTCAAGGCACCCCCTGGTGAGGGTAAGCTCAAACTGGGCCGTATTTCTGCATAGAGCAAGCCTCCCTGACTGCTGGGAAAGGGGAAGAGAGGCTGCCTCTAGCTACAAGGGCAGAGGCAGATTCTTTGAGCGCTGAGCCCGTGGGGGTGCGGGAGAGGGCGGGGGAGGGAAGGTCAGCCAGGTGTGGCGGGAGCCTCAGGCACCGCCCCTTCCTACCATCTTCTCGAGGCCACGCCCCTCCCGGGCACTCTCCTGACCTGTTAGAAAGCAGTTCCTCAGTGCCCAGCGCCTTCCTAAGAGCCTCATCTGGAGGATCAGCGCTTTCGTTCATTTCTGCATTTCTAAGAAGCAGTGAGCTGGGTTTACCGCAAAGCTCAAGAAGCTGCGGCTTCAGCATCTGCCCCGGTTTACAACAGGTCCTTCCCAGACTGCGATGGACCCCGGCGTGGTGTCCCCAGGGTCGCATATTTTTGTAAAAATCGTCTTTTGAATTCTCTTTCTGAGAGAGCTCCCTCCCACACTGGGGCTTCCGGTCCCACAACCCACTGCGGATCTACAGTTAAGCTTCAATAACTGTGAGGTTTGAGGCCAGCTCAGGCAAAAGACCCGCTTGTGGGAGGGGATCTTCCCTCCACGTCTAAAATCACATCGAGCCAGGGGACCATCTTTAGTCACAAGTTCTGCAGAACAACGTCAGCCTCCCAGCGAGCCTGGGCCCCGAAAAGCAGGGCTCTCACCTCTGAAAATTCTTTTCCAACCCGTGTCGGGACCACGACCCTTATTTATATTAAAGGGGGCATGATATAGTGACCCACTAAACATAGTTCTGATTTAAATAATCTACTATACAATGGGCTTCCCTGGTGGCTCAGATGGTAAAGAATCTGCCTGCAATGCAGGAAACCTGGGTTTGATCCCTGGGTCAGGAAGATCCCCTGGAGAAGGCAATGGCAACCCACTCCAGTATTCTCGCCTGGAGAATTCCATGGACAGAGGAACCTGGCAGGCTACTGTCCATGGGGTCGCAAAGAGTCGGACAGGACTGAAGCAGCTTAGCACGCAAGTAATGTGTAATCAAGAACCACTCTTCTTCATTAAAAGAGAAGTGGGAAGCCCACGTGCTCTACAGACACCTTCTCAGGGTTTTTTTTTTTTTTTTAACAGCCCTTTCTTTCTGCTCAACTTAGATCCCTGTCTGAGAGTGACACTCCCCACACAACACTCTGCTCTTAGCTTTTACCTAAATGCCAACAGTTATCAGGGAGCAGAGAGCCCCTAGTCTGAGGAGGGAGGCACCAGTCCCACCAGGAAGGAGCCCCCAGCACGACATGGGGCGCAGGGAATACAGAGCCTTGGAGGGATCAGAGGAGACAGAACAGGAGCGAAGGAACAAACGCAGATTAAATCACATTCCAGATTCCCTGGAGATTATGTGGAAAAGACTTGTTAGTTAGGAAGGGTGGGAAGGGCAGGGTGACAGAAGGGAAGGGAAGAAGGGAAGTACCACCCAAAAGCACATGGAGGGAGGCAGTGGTGAATATATGTGGACTGTGGGGAGCTGCCCCCCATCTCCTTCCCTGCCTGCCAGGTTCCTCTGTGCATGGGATTCTCCAGGCAAGAACACTGGAGTGGGTCGCCATGCACTCCTCCAGGGGATCTTCCTGACCCAGGGATCAAACCCACGCCTCTTACATCTCCTGCATTGGCAGGCAAGTTCTTTACCACTGGGTGTAAGGAGTGCTGAGTGACATCTGTCTCCCTCAGCCCTGTCCTCCAAACACCCAGTTCCCCTCCTTCCCCTCAAACACTATTGCCAGCACCTTCCTCCCACCACACAATGTAGGAAATGGTGGTGGTGAGAATGCAGCTGGTTATATGAGCTTAGACTTTCTCTTGTATTTAAAAAATAAAGGTTGTGCAACCACTTTTGAAAACTGTTTGGCGATATCTTGAAAACTGACCACTGGCATATCCTATAACCAAACAGTTTCTTTTCTAGGTTTCTTTCTGACAGAGATGCATGCCTCTGCTCACCATGAGACTGTTCAAAAATGTTCATCACAGCATCAGGTCTAAGAGTCAACCATTGGAAACATCCAACAACTCATGGAAGGCAGAATGGATAAATAAGTTACAAAATGTCTCTCTAATGAGCTAGCAAACAGTAATGAAAATGAACCCATGACTGGGTGTGTCCCAGGAATGTGCTGAGAAAGCCAGATTCACAAGGGGCATATGGAACTCTTTGTGCAAAGATGTAATGCAACAACCATGAATCTACAGTGCTTGGTGTCAGGTTATGGTGACCAATGAAGGGAGAGAAAGCGGTGATGGGGGTTTCTGAAGTGTTGTCTGTGTTCTCCTGGGCTCAAAATCCTGAATCCCCCCTGGGCCTGTCCAGGGCCTGTGGTGCCCCAAGGTAGAAGAACAACATGAAAATGGGGATGAGGGACAAACTGGCGGAGGGAAGTCATCATGTATGAGAAGCGTGGGGAGCCCCACAGGGACCGAGTGAGCTGGACGATCAGCCCCACAAACTGGCCTGAGCAGCCTGTTGGCTGGAGCAGGGCTGGGAAGGCTAATGTGCTTGCTAAATCAAATTCAGGAATTGAGTCCAAAGACTTTTACACAGCCTGGGTTGGTTCTCTAGGATACGAGAGGAGTGAGACCTGCTCTCAGCTCTCACGGGGCTTGCAGTTTGGTGGGAGGAAAATGTGGCGTCTGGATGAACAGCTTGAATGCAACACAGTGAGAGCCACCAGGGAGGGAGGTGTGGGCCCGTGCCACAGGAGCCCTGAGGAGGAGGCATCTCTCAGGCTGAGGAGCTGACACAGGAGAAGGAACAGGAGCCCCAGGGCCAGCGGAGGGCCAGCAGAGTCAGAGGATCAGGGTTGGGAAAGCCCGTGAGCTTTGGGCAACTGCATTTTCTCTGGAGCAAAAAGTTTATGCAGGGAAGGGAAAGGAAGTGAGGCAAGAAATGGGCAGGACAGGACCCCGAACTGTGACCAGCTTGGTTTATCTCACTTGGGAGTCAAACTTTCCCTTCCTTCCTTCCTTCCTTTCTTTCTTTTTCTCCCTTCCTTCCTGACCCTCTCCCTCCCTCTCTCCCCTCCTCGCTTTGTTTTTTCACTTTTTCTTCTGCCTTTAGAAAACCAGTACCTAAAATAACTTAAAATAACCTTCCCTAAAATAACTTTGAAATATGCAAAAACTGAGAGTGTGAGCTCCGTAAAAACAAGAACTTTGCTAATTCCCCATCATTTCCCCAGGGTTCATGGTTGGTACATGACATTAGGTAGATGCCCCAAAAATATGCATTGATGATGTGTTGATGACAAGGGTACTGGGCTGTACCTGTGATATAACATAGGCAAGATGGGGATTGACCGTCTTGAATCATTATAGTTAACCAGCAATCTTGGCAAATGCCACAGCAGGGGATGGGGGCCAAAACACCTTACCTTGGGGTGGGTGGGGAGGAAGGCTTCCTGGAGTGAGCAGTACATGGTAGGGGCTAGTCAGGGCAGGTTTGTTCCAGGCAGAGGAAACAACACTGGAGAGGCCCAGAGGCAAGAGAGCCCTGGCTGGGGTTGGGGGGAGGTGTTTGTGCATGGCTTGGGGGCAGGAGTGAGTTTGAAGAGGACAGAGCTACGAGGTTGAGTTGTAAAAGGGGAGCAGGGATGGCTGCAGAGTAGGGATCATACTTGAAGGCCAAATTAAGAATATGTGGCTTTGACAGGGAACTCTGCTCATATCATAATGTCATGTGGCAGCCTGGAAGGGAGGGGAGTTTGGGGGAGAATGGACACAAGTATATGTATGGCAGAGTCCCTTCGCTGTTCATCTGAAACTATCACAACATTATTAATTGGCTGCATTACAATATAAAATAAACGGTTAAAAAAAAAAGAATGTGGGGCTTTGTTTTAAGGACAGTGGAGTTCAGGCAGGACAATGCTGTGATAAATTTTGTGGCAAAATGAACAGATCTGAGAAGGCAGGGAGAGGGGAGCCAGGCAGGTAAGAGACTGTTAACACCAGGTGATGGAGCGGAGGGTGGTCTAGGCGAGGGCAGAGGCCATGGGGGCAGGAAACAGCAGGACTCACAGAGTCTTCTGAAGGGAGACTGGACTTCCCTGGCGATCCAGTGGTTAGGACTTAGTCTTCCACTGCAGGGGACATGGGTTTGGTCCCTGGTCAGGGAACTAAGATCCCATAAGCTAGTTGGTATGACCAAATAAATAAATAAAGGGAGACTGGTCTTGGGGACCAAGGATGGGTGAAGGAGAGAGAAGAGCATAGCATGACTCCCAGGTCTCTGGCCTGGAAAACAGGCTCAATATGGGGAGAGGGACATTATGTAGATGCTACACAAGTGTTATGTAAATGCTACACCGGGCCTGCCTGGTGGCTCAGACTGAAAGCATATGCTTGCAATGCAGGCGACCGGGTTCAATCCCAGGAAGATCCCCTGGAAAAGGGAATGGCAACTCATGTCAGTATTCTGGCTTGGAGAATTCCATGGGCAGAGGAGCCTGGTGGGCTATAGCAACCAACACACACTTAAGTGTTACTTCCACTTATTCAAATGTACTGTTTGCCTGTGGCTCCTCTTCAGTGATGACTGATAGAAATGACAAGTGGCCTGGCCGCAGGCTCTGCCGGCTCTCAAGGGCTCAGACCTGGTTCTTAGTCTGTGGATATCTTTCAGGCTCCTTTTTCCTCCCTCCACCCTCCAGCTCTTAAGGAAGCAAAAATTTTTCCTTTCTGGCCCTGAGCCCAGCTTTCAGCCAAGGATTGCATGAGTCCCTCTCCAAGTCACCTGCTCCTTACTCATTCCTGCAGGGAAATGCCCCACCTGCCATAGAAGTGAAGTCGCTCGGTCGTGTCCAACTCTTTGCAACCCCATGGACTGTAGCCTACCAGGCTCCTCCCTCCATGGGATTTTCTAGGCAATAGTACTGGAGTGGATTGCCATTTCCTTCTCCAGGGGATCTTCTCAACCCAGGGATTGAACCCGGGTCTCCCGCATTGTAGACAGATGCTTTACCATCTGAGCCACCAGGGAAGTCCTGCCATGGGGCCTGGCTTTTGACTCAATTTCCCTTTCTCCCACCCAGGATTTTCTGCTCATCTGTCAGGCCTCTTGCCCAGCAGCCCCTTCCTTCCTCTTGGCTTCCTTCACCTTTCTCCCCAAGCTGCAGCTTCTTTGAAAATCTTCCCCACCCTTCTGGAACCCCTTGATTGTGCATCGGTGCCTATACCTCTTGGGTGCTAAGCTGTAGGTACACTCTGATGCGGGCAGGTGGTCACCCTGACCTTGATACAAGATATCAGGGTACATACTCAGGTTTGTGCAGAGAGATGGGCTAGACTGGAAGGTCTCCAAGGCAGAGTCTGGTCTCATTGAAGAGCCCCAAAGCCTGGCACTCAGTAAATATTTGTTGAGAAGAAGAATACAGCAGACATGGAGGTGTGTTTGCAGACCTCCCTCCAAGAAAAGACTTGCTATTTGCTGCCAGGAGTGTGGTGAGCTGACGGGTCCAGTTCTTAGCCTCTCCCTGGTCCCCAGGGCTGGGACTAGGCTGAGGAGAGCGAGGTGCCCAGCACACACAATGTGAGGTGGAGCTGGCTCCCAGGGTCATCCAAACACCTCCTTTTATTTTGTGCACCTCGCTCACCTCTCTCTCATCCTGGCACTTGAGGGCCAATGGGGGCTGAGCACAGCTGTGGTCCTAGGTCCCAGTCATCTCTGCCCAGCTCAGGCCTGGCTCCTCCCATGGGCTGACTATCTTTGCTTGGGAGTTGCACATCAGGCTTGTGGAGAATTGGCAGATCTGCCCAATCCTGTTTCCTTTCACTGCAGTGACTCCCCAGGGACCCTTTCCCATGCCTATCTTCATCTCAGCAGCTGCTTCCTGGTGAACCTGACCTGATGAGCAGGTGCATCCAGATTACAAAGCAAAGCACTGATGCCCCTGGGAGAACTCACGCCCCGTCTTGGACCTAGTGCCTGGCATAAATCACAAGGACTGACTGAACGGTGAGGCGATCCCCAAGGGTCTGAATGCCTGGTGGGAGTCCAGTGACTAGATATGCTGGCCTTGGCACCCCTGTAGGTAGTCATGAAGGTGGCAGAGCTGTTTCCACAGTTTAAATGTTCTCCTGAAATCTATGCTTTTAGAGGAAACAAGGCCACTCAGGTTCACAAAAGGACCCAAACTTTTTGCTTTTGGTGGGAATGATATCAGAGCGGTGTGGCAACATCGGCTTATCTTGGGTAAGCAATAATTCCCATTGGCACCTGTATATAAACATGTTTTTCACTGGGCATAATGGGAGCAGAGGAGAGCAGTGGGAAGGTCAATGGCTTTGGACTGTCGCACCAGGTATCCTCAGGCGAATCATCCTACCTCTCTGAGACTCAGTTTCCCCATCAGTAAAGTGGGATCTAGGAATGTCTGGTTATGGGGACTGCAGGGATTAGATCAGATCACAATATAAAGAGCCCACCACAGTGTTTAGCCTAGCATGGAGTGGCAGCTACTATTATCATCAACTAATGCCCATCAAAACCTTTTTTTACTATTTGGCCATGCCACTCAGTGTGTGGGATCTTAGTCCCTGACTCGGGATCAAAACCAGTGCTTCCTGCAGTGGAATTGCAGAGTCTTAACTATTAGACTGCCAGGGGAGTCCTGCCCATCAAAGCCTTTTCAAAGATGGAGTTGATAGGCATGAATGTCACAAGGTCGTGAGTGGCCTAACTGCTTTGCAAGGACCAAGTCAAGACAATGCCAGTGCCAAGCCACTTCAGCCATGTCCAATTCTCTGTGACCCTATGGACCATAGACTTCTCTGCCCATGGAATTCTCCAGGCAAGAATACTAGAGTGGGTTGCCATACCCTCCTCCAGGGGATCTTCCCAACTCGAGGATAGAACCCACATCTGCATTGGCAGGCAGGTTCTTTACCACTAGCGCCACGTGGGAAGCCTAAGTCGAGACAGAGACCATTCATTTTGAGAATAAGAGAGCATTCAAACTCTGAGGCCACAGCAAACACGGACATGAGCTGAGCCAAGCTCCTTGGGAGCCAGGGACAAACTGGAAGAGTGAAGTGCAGTGGGAATCTTCAAGTTTCCAGCCAAAGGCAGAGCTTGGTGTGGAGTATGGGAGATGGAATAACCTCTGTATTTACAGGATTAGGGTTTAGTCAATGTCCCAGGGATGCTCATGTACATCAGCCTGAAGGATCAATACATACAAATGACTTGGTAGCTGGATCCACCAGGAAGATTCACAGATCTACATTTCTGTGGGTACCCAGGGCTTTTTAGAAAGGAGACTGTTCCCACATGCCAGGGGCTGTGGCCAAAAAATAAACCATAAAGTAAAATAAAAAAGAACGTTGGTGCCTTAAAAAAAAAAAAAAAAGAACAACAACAAAAAAATGGAGACTGTTGGTTTTTCCTCCTAGGAGGCAGGAGGTTGCATATAAAGAAGGCCTTTATGTGGTCTGGGGCTCTGTGGAATACTCCACATGTACATATGAAGTAAAGACTGAAAGGATTCTGTAAAGCAATTATCCTTCAATTAAAAAATAAATAATTTTTAAAAAGACTGCAAGGAAATACGTAAGTGTCAACCATTGTTTTTTCACTTAGGGAGTGGGATCATGGGTGATTTTAATTTTATTTTTTATACTTTTTTGTTTCTTCTGAATTTGTTCTCCACAGATGGTGCTGATGTAGGTAGATGGAGGGTGTAAGTAGTGGAGGGTGGACGTCAACAAGGAGTTTTAAAAAATGTATTATCCTCAGGATCTACTTAACTTGAAGATGAGGTTCTAGACTCAGCATTTTCACGGCATGACCGAGAATCTACTGTCAGCTTATGGTTTGTAGAAAACAAGTGAAAGAAATCCACCGAAGCTCTTTACACCCCATTCGGGATGGGAGTAAGGATGCTCCAGGAAGCCTGAATGATCATCTCAGATTCTCATTTATTCTTCCCTTTGACACAAGGAAGGGAAGTGGAAGCGGAGGTCCTGACTGTCCCTAGAGCAGCTCTGCGATGAGTCAGAGGCTCAGAGAGGATCTATGGAGAGAGATCTCTATAATCTAATACCAGGCTCAGCTTGTCGTTCTGAAGAGGAAGAGCCTGGGCACCAAGCCCTTTGATAACCTGACAAAGTGTGTGTTTGGCATTCTCACTCTCTTTCCTGAGTTATCTCTTTACTTCTAGACATACTTTCTTGTCCTTCCGTGTCTAGGCTCTTTAAAACCCTCCTGGACCCAAGCCTTACATATTCCCAAATTGTCCCTTTTCATTCCCAACCTCCCTCTCCACTTTTACATTTCCTTCACTGTCCTATTCTTTGCTATCTCTTTGCAAAGTGTGCTGACCACTAATTTTTACTATAGTGTAAAAGACTCCTACTATGTATTACAGTTTGTAAAACAAGATTCTAAGAAAAGCAATTTTACAATGGAATTCACTCTCTGGAGAAGTCAGTATGTTGTTGTTGTACAGTCTCTAAGTTGTGTCTGACTGCAACCCCACAGACTGCAGCATGCCAGGCTCCTCTGTCCTCCACTATCTCCTGGAGTTTACTCAAATCATGCCCATTGAGTTGGTGATGCTATCTAACTATCTCATCCTTTGCTGCCCCCTTCTCTTTTTGCCTTCGGTCTTTCCCAGCATCAGAATCTTTTCCAATGAGTTGACTCTTCGCATCCTGGCCATAGTATTGAAGCTTCAGCTTCAGCTTCAGTCCTTCCAATGAATAAACAGGCTTGATTTCCTTTAGGATTTACTGGTTTGATATCCTTTTGGTCCGAGAGACTTTCAAGAGTCATCTCCAGAACCTTGATTCAAAAGCATCAATTCTTCAGTGCTCAGACTTCTCTATGGTCCAGCTCTCACATCTGTACATGACTACTGGGAAAACCACAGCTTTGACTATACAGAAGTCTGTCAGCAAAGTGGTGTCTCTGTTTTTCAAATGCTATCTAGGTTTGTCATTGGAAAGGAAGCTTTCCTTCCAAGGAGCAAGTGTCTTTTAACTTCATGGCTGCAATCACTGTCCACAGTGATTTTTGGAGCCCAAGAAGATAAATCTGTCACTGCTTCTAACTTTTCCCCCTTCTATTTGCCATGAAGTCATGTGACTGGATACCATGATCTTAGTTTTTTGAATGTTGAGTTTCAAGCCAGCTTTTTCATGCTCTTCTTTCACTCTCATCAAGAGGCTGTTTAGTTCCTATTCACTTTCTGAGTGATATCAGAGTGATATCATCTACATATCTGAGGTTGTTGCTATTTCTTCCTGCAATCTTGATTCCAGCTTGTGCTTCATCCAGTCCAACATTTCACATGATGTACTCTGCATAGAAATTAAATAAGCAAGGTAACAATATACAGCCTTGTCATACTCCTTTCCAAAATTTGAACCGGTCTGTTGTTCCATGTCTGGTTCTAACAGTTGCTTCTTGACCTGCATACAGGTTTCTCAGGAGACAGGTAAGGTAGTCTGGTACTCCCATCTCTTTAAGAATTTCCCACAATTTGTTGTGGCTTTAGCATAGTCAGTGAAGCAGAAGTCAGTGTAGAAGACCCAAAACCTAATTCTAGAATCAGAAGATCTGGATTCAAGTCTTGTGTTGGCCTTTAAATTATTGGCTCACCATGAGCAAGTCATGCCCTCCTGGAGCCTATTTCCTCACTTGTCATAACAGGACCTCGAAACTGTCTTTTTAAAAATCAGGTCACAAGATACTTTCCCCCTCCATTGTCTTGTTTTATTTTCACACTAATCCTGTGGTTATTCCCCATCCATTATATCTTTTGATTGTCACACTAATCCTATCTGGGCAGGAAGCCCTATTTTCTGATTTGCCTTTCAAAGTTGAGTTCAGATAAGCCCGTCCCCAGAAAACCCTTCTTCCCACCCCCACCCCCAGGCTAATCATTCCATGGAGATGGGAGTGGGGGGCTGGGCAGCCTCTGAGTCTGGCATTGGCTCCTGTCACTCCACTCAATCCCCTACCTGCACCAAGGGCAGTGATCCCTCATTGTCCCTTTGGTTCCTTAGGGCTTTGCACACAGTCTCTAGTGGCTGTTCTAGAAAATTGAATGACACCAAGTCATCATTCACGGGGGAGACTGAAACTGAGCAGGGCCCTGTGGGGATCCCAGATGTGGATGTCTTTCTTTCCCCCATATCTTGTAGGCAAGACTCCAGCCTCCGTCATGACCTTCCGTGCGTTCCAAAGGGTGGATTCCAACAGCTGCTAATCAAGGGTGGGGCAGCCAAGAGAACACCTGCTGTTGTTCAGTTATGCCTGACTCTTTGGGACGCCATGCACTGCAGCACACCAGGCTTCCTGTCCTTCACTATGTCCCTGAGTTTGCTCAAACTCATGTCCATTGAGTCGATGATGCTATCCAACTATCCATCCTCTGCCGCCCCCTTCTCCTTCTCACTTCAGTTCAGTCACTCAGTCATGTCTGACTCTTTGTGACCCCATGGACTGCAGCACACCAGGCTTCTCTGTCCATCACCAACTCCTGGAGTTTACTCAGCCTCATGTCCATAGAGTTGGTGGTGCCATCCAACCATATATTTGATCTCAAGATGGTGGGGTAGAAGGATGTATGGTCCTCTTCTCCTTCGAGAACTCCAAAATTACAACTCACTGCTGAACAACCATCGACAGGAGAATGTTGGATCCCATCGAAAAAAGATACCCCAAGTCCAAGGGCAAAGGAGAAGTCCTAGAAAGATGGTAGGAGGGGCAAAATTGTGTTTAGAATCAAACCCCATACCTGCCAGAGATGCTTGAAGGGTTCAAACAAGATCTTGTGCACACCAGGCCCCAGAGACCCCACAGAGACTGAGCCAAAACCGTGTTTGAGTGTCTCCTGAGGAAGTACGGGTCAGCAGTGGCCTGCTCCAGGGGCAGGGGCTCTGGGTTCAGGAGACCTGGTCACACAGCCTGTGGCATAAGCCGTCTTGGAGGAGGTCACCATTAACCTCACCATAGAGCTGCCGAGCAGATGACCCACAAACTGCAGAACAATTATACCATAGAAATTCTCACACTGTGAAGAAAGTCCTAGGACTTACAACAGATTTCCCAACCTAGGGATCTGGCAAAGGGACTAAGAACTCCCAGGGAATTTGACTTTGGAGGCCAGTGGGATCTGATTACAGAACTTACACAGAACTGGGTAAACAGACTCCAGAGGGCACAAACAAAACCTTGTGTGCACCGGAATCCAGGAGAAAGGAGCAATGACCCCACAAGAGACTGACCCAGACTTGCCTGTGAGTGTCCAGGAGTCTCTGGCAGAGGCCTGGGTTGGTGATGGCCTGCTGCAGAGTCGGGGGCACTGAGTGTGACAATGTATGCATGGGACCTTTTGAAGGAGGTCACCATTATCTTCTCCTTCTACCTTCAATCGTTCCCAGCATTAGGGTCTTTTCCATGAGTTGACTCTTCGCATCAGGTGCTCTAAGTATTGGAGCTTCAGCTTCAGCAGCAGTCCTTCCAATGAATATTCAGGGTTGATTTCCTTTAGGATTGACTGGTTTGATCTCCTTGCTGTCCAAGGGACTCTCAAGAGTCTTCTCTAGCACCACAATTGGAAAGCATCAGTTCTTCAGTGATCAAGCCTTCTTTATGGTCCACCTCTCACATCTGTTCATTACTACTAACCATCTGAGGCAAGATTAAAGGGACCAGAGAAACTACTGGACCAGCTGAGACTAAGGACTGCAAATCCTGCAGAGACCTCACATTTGACTCACTGTTATAAAAGTGAAAATGTTAGTCGTTCAGTCGTGTCTAACTCTTTGGGACCCCATGGGCTGTAGCCCACCAGGCTCCTCTGTCCATGGAATTCTCTAGGCAAGAACACTGGAGTGGGTAGCCATTCCCATCTCCAGGAGATCTTCCCAACCCTGGGATCAAAGCCAGGTCTCCTGCATTGCAAGTGGATTCTTTACCATCTGAGCCACCAGGGAAGCCCATTCTTATGAAAACCCTCACCAGATCCTTTGGGGTGGAGACACAGTTTTTTGAAGCTTGGTGTGTGTCCCTTCACCTGGCAAAACAATAAAGCTATCCTTTACTACTTCCCCCGAAACTCTGCCTCCAGGATTTGATTTGGCACCAGTATACAGAGAAGCCAAGCTTCTGGTAATAAGAATGCCCTCTGAATTCTGTTTTCCACAATATTTATTAGCAACTACCTCCTCCCCCTTCCATGACCCTCTCTAGAAACTCAGCAGGTGGGCGGTGGGCAGGATCTAATGACAGCACCAGGCAGGAAAGATCTAAGGGCAGAGCCCTGGACCCCTTCTATAGCGGCTGTCATCCTCAGGGCACCAGTCCTACAAGTACAGTTGGTTCAAACACCAAAGAATTTTGAAATTACCTGCACTGCCCTGGGCCAAATATCACCTTACAAGTATCAAGATGATATTGCAAATATCATCTGACAAGTGCCTGACCCAGGGCTGGTACTTCACTGATCTCCAAGGCTTGTTCCTGCTTCCACCTTCTTAGCAGGTGGAGGTGGGCAAAGGGGACAGTGCAAATTGGTTTCCAGTACACACAGCACACACCTCTCTGATGGCAAGGCAGAGGGCCACCCCCCCGCCCCCCCCCCGCCACACACACACACACACACACACTTCCCCAGCACCAGCAGCCACTTTCTAATTTATCCACAGAGTCTATTTCCTTCTCTCAGGGTTCTGGGTGCCCTTCTCCTAGGGAGAAGTTTGAGAGGTTTGCAAGGGTGCTGCAGAAGCTGGGTCACTGGCAGCATGCTGATAAAGAGCAAGAATTTGAGGCTTCCCTGTTGGCTCAGTGGTAAAGAATCTGCCTGCCAATGCAGGACACAAGCGTTCGATCCCTGATCAGGGAAGATCCCAAACGTTGTGTAACAACTAAAGAAAAAGTCACTCAGTCCTGTCTGACCCTTTGCAACCCCATGGACTGTATAGTCCATGGAATTCTCCAGGCCTGAATACTAGAGTCGGTAGCCTTTCCCTTCTCCAGGGGATCTTCCCCACCCAGGGATCGAACCCTGGTCTCCTGCATTGCAGGCAGATTTGTTACCAGTTGAACCACAAGGGAAGCCCTATAATTGATGCTACTATATGTTATATATGAAAGTTGTTAAGAGTAAATGCTAACTGTAACAACTAAGCCTGGGCACAGCAACTATTGAGCTTGTGCTCTGGAGCCTAGGAACTGAGACTACTGAGCCCATGTGCCCCAGTTACTGAAGCCTGTGCGCCCTAGAGCCTGTGCTCTAAAACAAAAGAAGCCACTGCAAAGACAAGCCTGAGCACTGCAACCAGAGGAAAGCCCTGGCAACGATGAAGACCCCGCACAGTCAAAAATAAATCAATAGAATAAATAAAATTATTTTTTTTTAAAGAAAGAATTTGGAACTGGCATTCCCAGCTCAACCACTTACCGGCTAGCTATGCCACCTGGACATGTAACTATGTCTCTTGTAACCCCAGTGCTCTCGTCTGAGGTTATTGATATTTCTCCTGGCAATCTTGATTCCAGCTTGTGCTTCTTCCAGCCCAGCATTTCTCATGATGTACTCGTAGAGGTAATAACATAATAAGATTGCTACCTCATTGAGTTTTTAAAAAATATGTATTAATTTATTTGGCTGGGCTGGGTCTTAGCTGTGGCATGTGGGATCTTCAATCTTCATGGCAACACGTAGAATCTAGTTCCCTGACCAGGAATCAAACCCAGGCCCCCTGCACTGAGAGTGTGGAGTCTCAGCCACTGGAGCACCAGGGGAGTTCCTCACTGAATTGCTAAAGAGACTTAGGTGAGGAAATATATGTCACAGGATGGGCAGTGTAAATTAGACTAGTAATTTTTTTTCTTCTTCCAGATTTATTGAGAACTTCTTCCTGGTATAATTGACATACACAACAGCATCATTTAAGTTTAAGGTGTACTTATCGCAGTGTTTAATGAACATCCACCTCATACAGATACAAGATTAAAGAAATAGAAAACAATTTTTTATTCTGATGAAAACTCTTAGGATTTTCTCTCTTAACAACTTTCATACATAACGTATAGAAGCGTCAATTATAGGGCTTCCCTGGTGGCTCAGATGGTAAAGAATCTGTCTGCAACTTAGGAGACCCAGGTTTGATCCCTGGGTCGGAAAGATCCACTGGAGATGGGAATAGCTACCCACTCCAGTATTCTTGCCTGGAGAATTCCATGCAAAGATAGAGGAGCCTGCTACTGCTAAGTCACTTCAGTTGTGTCCGACTCTGTGCAACCCCATAGACAGCAGCCCACCAGGCTCCCCCGTCCCTGGGATTCTCCAGGCAAGAACACTGGAGTGGGCTGCCATTTCCTTCTCCAAAGCATGAAAGTGAAAAGTGAAAGTGAAGTCGCTCAGTCGTGTCCGACTCTTAGCAGACCCCATGGACTGCAGCCTTCCAGGCTCCTCCGTCCATGGGATTTGCCAGGCAAGAGTACTAGTGGGCTACAATCCATGGGGTTGCAAAGAGCTGGACACGACTGAGTGACTACTCCTACTCCTACTAGTGTTAAGTATATTCATCATGTTGTACATTACGTACACGTACTTATTTATCTTATAACTGGACGCCTGTGAATTTTGACTGCCCTCAGCCAACTTCTCCTCCCTTCGCTGGATCTCGTTTTCTATGAGTTTTTTTTTTGGCTGTGCCACGGGCTTGCAGGATCTTAGTTCTCAAACCCATGCCCTCTGCAGTGAAAGCCTGGAGCCCTGACCTCTGGACCTCCAGAGAATTCTATGAGCTTATTTTGAAATATAATTAACCTGCATCACTATGTTAAGTCCAATATTACTTCAATATTAGAATAGCAATTTTTATGATCATCTCCACTGTTGCCTTTGGGGGTCAGGAGGAAAAGCTGGGCAGGGGTCCTTCAGAGCACCCTACACCAGGACCCCCGGCCTAGAGTGAGTCCAAAGGCTGCCTTGGCAGGTGAGGAGCACCCAGGCAGCCCTACCCTTGCAGCCGGCTGGGGCTGGAATGTCCTGGGTGCTTGCATAAAATTTGGGATGGGGACCAAGTGGCTTGGTGTGTACAAAGTAAATCATTCTCTGGGCCTCAGAAACTGTAAGACTTGGCCAGGCTTTCTAGGTGATGAAATGTACCAACCCTGGGTGGAGCCTGTCAGCCACTGCCATGCATACACCGCCCTACCACCGGAGTGAGAACGGAACAGTGTGTCTCCCTCTGGGTGTCAGCCTGGCCCAGAGCCCCAGGACCAGGACAAGGCTGGAAAGTCAGGCAGAGGGAGAGAGACAGTGGATCCTGGTGCCCTTCCCCTTGCAGGACCTCAGTTTCAGGAAATTTCCAAGGTCCCATCAGTTCAGGGAGATGTCTCCCTTCTCCCTTCCCAAGGAAAGGCAGGGGGCTGGGCACTCTCTGAACTCTTACTCTGCCGTGAAAACAGTCTGAGTTCTAGTTTCTGTCATGTGTTTATTTGTTCATGTTTTCCTAAGGACTGAGCCCATCCTGCTGCAGTTAAAACACCTATTCTCAAGGCTTGAGGATCTAAGATAAGAAGAAAAGGGGGACTTCCCTGGCAGTCCAGAGGTGAAGACTTCATCTCCAATGCAACGTGTGCAGCTTCAGTCCCTGGTCAGAGAGCTAAGATCCCATGTGCCTCATGGCCAAAAAATCAAAATGTAAAACAGAGGGGATATTGTAACAGATTCAATTAAGACTTCAAAAATGGTCTACAGCAAAAAAAATAAAAGTTAAAAAAAAAAGAAAGAAAAGATGCAAACTCCCACCTACCCCATATTAGCCAGGTGACAGACAGCAAGGGTACCCAGACAGAATGTGTTGTGGGAGGTCTGAGGGCCTAGGAGGGGCTGAAGGAGAGCAGGATGTGGCACCCTGAGGGGAAGGGGCAAGTATTCCAGCTGAGGGGACTTGATGTGTGTCTGAAATGGCAGAAGTCAGAAGCCCTGGGCTACAAGTGACCTCTTCCCCTAGACCCCCTGGACTGCACCTGCTTGTATACTTGGCCCTGCCCTGACCCAGGGCTCAGCCCTGCTATGGGGGCTCCCCAGGGGCTGGCTGTCCTCCTCTCAGCCCCCCAGTTGGCCCTGTTGGTAGCTTCAGGGGCTGCTGGGGACCAGCTGGGAGCAGGCCCAGCGTGGAGGAGGCGGGAGCTGCAGGAGCTGAGCCCCCGGCAGCCTCTCTCATCACTCTCCCTTTCGGATTTCATTCCGGGTTCACTTAGCAGTGATTTTCCTACTGCTGAGTCACCCTGGGAAGAGCAATAAACAAGGATGATTAAACGTGTTGTAGTTTCTGGGATTTCCCAATTCTGTTTACAGAAATCGAGAGGCATGCCACAGACATATCTGTGGTGAGGTGGGCAAGGGCCTCCGGGCTCTAAGGAGATACCCCTCTTGGACTGGGGTCTCCGAGGGCACAGTCAGGGTCTCCCTGTCAGACCCTGGCTTCCTGGAGACAAGGCTCTATCTCCCCTCAGACTGGGGCTCCCTGAGGCCGTATCTCCCCCTTCCATCAGGGTCTTCCCGAGAGGAGCATCCAGCTCTCATTTTCTGTACCAATGCCCTGTAGCCGCGGGTCACTGGGTGCCCCCTCAGAGGTATAGTTGGACCCACTGTTTGGAACAGACTAGGTATTTGGTGTCCTCTCCCGGGATTCTTCTCACATCAGAGGAAAATGCCCAGACATGAAATCTCTCGTCTCTCTCCTGAGTTCCTTCCTCCTCTCTCCTTTCCCTTCTCCCACTCAGACCGCAACATTTCCGCCCCCACCCTGCCCTTTGGTCCCCTGTTCCATTCGAGAGCCACTCTGCTATTCATTGACCAGAGAGCAAAGGTGGCACACTTG
Organism: Bos mutus; assembly: GCF_027580195.1. Taxonomy (NCBI): domain Eukaryota; kingdom Metazoa; phylum Chordata; class Mammalia; order Artiodactyla; family Bovidae; genus Bos; species Bos mutus. Next base: position 36,776,384 of record NC_091639.1, on the reverse strand, counting down.
GGCAGTGTGGTGACACCAGAGTCCAGGCTGACGGGGTGAGGTCTGGGTGTCTGCCTCTCACCCCTCCTGCTGACGGCTGAGTGAAGGCACTCAGGGTGCCTCTGGCTCCGTCCTCAGTAGGAGCCTCGGCTCACAGAGAAATGGCTGGTGTCACGTCCATAGTGGGAATGGCTTGCTGGTCACCGGCTGGCCCCAGGAGACGAATGTCAGCCAGCATTTCCACCATCCCTATTGTCGGCCCTGGCAGCAGCTCACCCAGGTGACCCCAGCAGCTACGGGTGGCAGAGCCTGTCCTTGGGGTCGTGGGTGTTAGACAACGTTGATCCTTCTCAAACTTTCCTGCCAAAATGACACCCCAAAGGGCCAGATCTCCTCCTCCGCCCCAGGGCTTTGGCTCAAAATAGCCCCCTCAATGCCTTGGTAGGATCTCAAGTCTTCTATCTAAAACCCACAGGTAAATGTTACATTCTATTCCATCACAGCTGTCTTTAATACAAAATGTCCGTTATCTTCCTCATGTTCTTTGAAGTCAAATGGATGTTGCAGGAGACTTGGGGGCCCATTTATCCTTTGGCTTTGCAGCCCTGGGCCCCTTGAGGACAGCGGTGGGAGCCCAGAGCAAGTGGCGCAGGGGCCCAGGCAGCCTCAGACTTAGTCCCAGTGCAGACTTACCACCCAGCTTCAGCTGTGCAAGAAGCTGCTCCATCCTTCCTGCCTCCCACTACCCAGGTGTCACAGTTGGAGGTCAGGGGTCTCTCGGCCCCCTGAGGGTGCAGGCAGGGTAGGGGAAGGGTCAGGGAGCTGCGGCCCTGGATGCAGGGCACTGCGGTTCCTCCTCCTGGAGAGCTGTTTGGCTCTGCTCCCTGAAGAGGCTGAAGAAGGATCACACACTTGGACTAAGGATGTTGATGAATCCATGGACAGTGGTGGTATCTACCATGTCTGGTCCCAGGAGGCCTTGTCACGCCCCTGGGCCTGACCACTTGGTAGGAACCCACATGGGACATGGCAGCTCCTGGCAGATGCTATGGGGGTGCTGCCTGCCAGAGCCTGG